>NC_084820.1:68435031-68772874 GCF_958449725.1 Rosa rugosa
ACATGCATATATACATGTTCAATCAAATACGGTAAAAGAAAGGTGGAGGAAAATTTTTATACTCATGAAGCCAAAACCAAAATGTTACTCAGTAGTATATATGGAAAAGACTGAAAGAAGGGAAATTTGAGTTTACCAGTATTGGTAGGAACAGCCCTCCAATTTCCAGGACCATGTTCTTGAATGTAAGAGACTAAAATGATGTCCTCTTCAGGAGTCCAAGGTCCTTTCTTGACACCTTCTTTGTCACAGCAAGGAGGTCTGCCCATTTCACCTTGTTTTCTTCTTAATTTCTCTTGCTCAAAACAAAGACAGGTCTTCTTAGCTAGAAGCGAGAGTGTTGAAAACTAAGACAATGTTTTTTTTTTTCTTTTTTCTTTTTCTTCTTCCTTGGAAAGCGTTGGAGACAAGCGTCTAAGGCTTGGGGCTCTGGGTCTCAATATATAGGAAAAGAAAGGAGAGACTGAGAGAGAGAGAGAGAGAGAGAGAGAGAGAGAGAGAGAGAGAGAGACGGACGCTGACCTAAAAATGAAGGGAGAGAGAGAGAGAGAGAGAGAGAAGAAGGGTTAGCGAAAGAGTCAAAAGGTGACAGCAAGAGCATTTACTCCAAGAGCAAGCCAAAGTCAGCAGCACAGCACAGGCTTCTTCTTCTTCTTCCTTTTCTTCTTCCCTCGTTTTTCGATCTCTAAAACGCGTGGCATTCAATGTGGCCAAGCTCAACTGGACAAAGACTTTTACCCTTTGAGTTTCAATCTTTAATGTTTTCCTGGCCTTGAAACTTAAATACGGGTCTGCATGTCACCAGTGACTTCATTGTGCTTTCCAGCTGACTCTATGCAATACGTCTAGTAAATAGTAAAAGAACAGCAACACTACTCTCCCGTGGCACTGGTAATTAACTGTTCCCAAAGCCTCCCACTTTAACTCTTTGTCAAAACACGTTGACTCGAAGTTATTTATATAATTCATTGTACTTCTTCTAGAGAAATGAGGTATTGAGGTCTGAAATGGTTTGACTTGCGGTTCTTCTTTTCTTTTTTCGGGATATGCCTACAGGGTTTATAACACATGACAATGTTCATTTGCACCGTTAAGGACTTTAGGCTTTATTTGGTTCATGGATTGAAATATTTAGAAAGTACTTTCTATTCTTATTACAGTGCTCAATAACATTAGTAAAAGTAACGAAAAAACTTATCATTGGACAATGTCTTTATTTCCCATTCAGGTTTCTAATTTAACACTCCCGCAGTAACAATTGCTTGCCCATTTAAGGTTTTGAGTGTCTCCCAAAATCGGAAGTCATATCCTAGACTCACGTTCTAGCAAATAGATTAATTAGCAGTACTTTAAACTAACAATAAGGAGAGAAAACAAATGTTTTGAGAGTATGGAACGATTTATTTTCTTTATTATTATTTTTTTTCATCCTCTAAAATCTTATTTTTATACTTGCTTTGAAATTCTTTTTTTTCAAAATTAAAATTTCGCAAAACAAACAAAACATTAAATTCTTAATAGAATCACTTGAATGAAATGTCTGAAGGAGAAAACAGAGTTTTTTGGGAAGGGGGGGGGGGGGGGCAACAAACATAATGAGCACATGGATATACTGTATAAAATCTGAAAAACATAATCATGGATCTCTATATCATATGCTAATTAGTATTATACATCTACCAAAGAATCATGTGCTAATCAGTATTGTTATATAGCTATATAGTTCAGAAAGATCTCTGAAACAGGGATGTCGGATTTGTTCCCCTAGATTTCTGCTGATTCTATATATTTGTCTTTGACTTCGTCAAGGAATGATAAAATATCATCGATCGATCATTGTTGATGATTTGCTTCAATTGACACACACAGAGAGAGACGGAGGATTCACACATGCAACTTTCTTGCTTCTTATGTAACAGATAGGTTAATTAAGCCTGTATTCCACCATTTTAAGAATAATAGTCTACCCGGTCTTCAAAATAAGTGTGTTTTGTTTTGTTTATCAATTAATTTGGCTAATCATCAATCAATCTCAATATCTCATTGACCAGAAAAAATAATTTTGATTGTCTTTCTCTTCACTTAGTCAATAGGAACATAGGTTAGTAAGTTCTAAAAGAAAAACGAAAATATTTATTATCTTTTCTTCGCACTAGCTAAAGAAAACATGATTTTCTTTTTCTTTGAAAGCTTTAAGGGAGAGTTTAGCTCAGCTTTACTACTTTCGTATACATAAATTAAAGGATTAAATACTGTTTACTCCCTATACTTATAGGGTTTCATCGTTTCAGTCTCTGAACTCTCAATTTCCTCCCAATTGGTCCCTGCCGTCAAAATTTTCTGTTAAAGTTGCGGAAAATGTCTATTATGCCCTCACTTACTTTTTTTTTTTTTTTAATTTATTTTTCTCTGTTTTATTTCTTTTTTTCATTTCACCTCTTGAAGGTCTGTGGATTGGAACCATCTTGATGAGGAGATGAACAGAAGGAGGCGAAAGAGCCGGAAGAAAAAGAGGTAAAAAAAAAAAAAAGGAAGAGAAATATATATATTTTTAAAGTAAATGAGGGTGTAGGGACCAATTGGGAGGAAATTAGGAGTTCATGGACTTTTTAGGTGAAATTCAAATGTCAAGAACTAAAACAATGAAACCCTATAAGTATAGGGAGTAAACAATATTTAATCCTAAATTAAACATGTCTAACTTTCATAATAAATCACGATTTTTAATGTCTTTTTTTTTTTTTTTTTTTGATCGGAAATTAACTTCATTCATTAAAGACTACTGCAAATCACAGCACCCATCAGAGTTTACACCAAATGACTAACACTCAGACTAACAACCCATATCCTCACTCCGACAAAGAGAAAAGGACGCGTCAATGGATCCAACAACCACAATCGAATTGAGCCGCTGCTCGCGCCAATCGGACCAAAATAAGTAGCACTAACTAGAATAGGTACTAACCAATAGAACACTATTGGGCGGGCTATCCCAGGATCACCCTTTCTCCTCAACACAGGCTGATAATGAAAACCCAGCACAAAGACCAGGTAGGACTGGATCCTGACGACGAGCTAGCAACCCAAATCGATCCGATTGCCGGAAACCACGACGACTACCATAACTCTAAAAAGTATGGACTTATTTGAGATCTGACGAGCAGATCCAACAACTAACAAACTAAAGACTAACAGCACAACCAGTAAACTAAACAAACGACTAAGCAAAAACCCTAGCCCAAAGGCTCGGCCCAAAAGCCACTCCCCACAAGGATCCGACGCCGCAATCCACCAAGGTCGAGTCCAGTGCCCGCGCGCTCCGCCGTCCCGCCCCTCTGCACTGCCCTGCCGCCGCAGCGAATCCCACCACCACAACATCGTCGCACCACAAAGCGGGCCACCCCAGTACCTGGACGCCAACAGAAGCAGAAACCCCAGAGAGATCAGATCCCCTCCAGGCCCGCCTCTGCCATGAGATCGAGAACCCAGCCTTCGCCGAGCCTCCAACCTCATCCCCGCCATCGCCAAGCAACGCCAAGCCACCATCCTCTGCCGTGACACCAGAATCAGCCGGTAAATCGCACCACGCCGAGCCACCTTGACCCCCGAACCAAGAAGAAAGAAGACCGATTGGTCTTCTCTTTCCGAGATCCAGCCGCCATCCATCCCTAGGCCAAGCCTCCGGCATAAAACTGCATCGATCATCCTCTCCCGGACCGGAACGCTACGGCAGGAGCACCGGCGGCGTTCGGCCGGGAGAGGCACCACTAGTACTCCCTCTGTTTTTTCGCCTCGCGTGAGGCGCGTTCCTTACAATGATGAACAATGCGTTTTTTACGATTTTTAATGTCTTTAATAATTTTCCAAATTAACTGAAATTTTATAAAAATAATAAATATATAGAGACTTAAAAGTTAAACAATTAGATTGTCAAAATGTGATTGAAAAATGGGCATTACAAACAATTCCATATTCGAAAAAACAAACCTTCATCAATATTGTTTATATGATCAATATAATATATATATATATATATATGTATATCATATTGATCATATAAACAATATTGATGAGGGGTTTGTTTTCTCGTGCATCATGCATGTCGTTGTGGTGTGAATAGCGATAGTGATAAGGAAGTCAACCACACTCATTGTCATCATTGAAACACTTGCCAGCTGGTACACAGTGCTTATCATCTTATATTCTTATCCTTGATCGAGCATTGACTGATTAGTCCTTAAGCTACTGCCATTACCCACAGTGTTTATACGTATATTTCATAACTACGTACTATTATTATCTCTTGTTTTCTACTATTAAAGAGGGACGTATAATAATTTAGATTACTAATTGAACTGCTAATTTGTCTTTAGGGTTTAGGGTACATCATAGAGTTCTAATTATTCTATAATCAGTACTCTAGGACGTGGAATATAGTTTAAATCATAGAGCACTAATTGATCTATAATTGATCTGTGAATTGTTCGGCAGGGAAGTTATCAACAGAAAAGTAAATCAATACCATAAGATGGAAGACCTAAATCTTATCCGACAAAATTAAGAAAAATAAAATTCGGGAAAATGAATCTTATTTCTACAAAACCAACCTCAAAAACAAAAAATTGACACAAACAAAAATTTAGAAGACCCAACCAATCTCGACTACAAAAAGAGAGATCACGAATGAGGGTGGAAATTCCCCGCCAATCAATTATTCACCGATTAATTATAGAATAATTAGTACTATATGATAGATTTATTATGTTCTCTCGATTCAAGTGTTCGAAAAAAATATTGTAGATAAAGATTTACAAAATGAATTGCATGCGTGATTGTCGTCATTAATTAGAGAGCTTCTAGACAAATAGTAGAAAACAACAATACTGAAAATTAAAAGTTCAGTAAGGGGTAGTCTGTCTTCGGTGATTCAAGAGTTTGGACATAAAAGATATCAAACCAACGAAAATGATAGACTGATTTTCATCAATCTTCTTCGGGCTTTGCTCTAATTCAAGCCGGCTAATTAATGGCCCTATTGGTTCCCATACCTTGAATTCAATACCAATTTTTCTACCAAAGACGGTGTCACATTAAGCATGTCGGTTTATGAAAAAATGTATAAGCAAAAAATTAAATGATTCTTCTTTTGAATCAAGAATTGTCACCGCTCTCAATTTACTTTTACATCTATTACCGTGAAACAAATGGTGTAGCTGATAGACTAGCTCATCTTGCTAGTTGGGGTGCACTTGATGATGTTTGGTTAGATGGGACGCCTGTTATTATTCAGGATGTTCTCTACGAGGATTATTGTAGTTGTTTCTCTATAGCACGGGGTTCAGATTTTACGCCCCCCCCGTTGCAAAATTTTAATATTAATATAATAAATGGAACTAGGCGTGGGGCTCAACATCCCAGTTAGGCTGGGTTCCAAACCCCTTTTCAAAAAAAAAAAAAAAAAATTGTCACCGCCCTCAATTTACTTTTACATCTATTACAATGAACAATGTAATAAGTAATTTTAAATGCTACTATAATTGGTTTTATCCTTGCCCAAGTAATAGAGTTAAAGATGATTTATAACCATTAAAAGCCATACCTAATACCTCCAATGCACTCTCTAGCTATTCAATTCTTTTCCAAGACTTTTAACCTTTCAATGTGAATACTGAATAAATCTGGGGGGATTTCCAATAAATCTGGCTCTACAGTGTACTCATGCATAATGACTTAGGACCACGTACATCTAGACCTCAGTAAAACGTATTGTTTTATTCACCAATCTGTTTAGATAACGGAGCTTGTGAATATTGTTTCATTTGTTCAAATCTATTCATAAAACGCTCAATCTCATTTAGTTTGGACCCGGCCTGCTCTAGCTAGATGAAGCTTAGGCGCGCAGATGCAAGAATGGCAGATCGATCCACCTCTCTGTTGTATGTGAATGTTTATTTGGTCTAATACGCAGAGTACTGCAAATTTCCATGTGCTGTTTAATACGCAGAAGAATCATCAATGCCTTCTTCTTCCTATTTTTCTGATCAAACACTCTTTGTGCTATTTGATATTTCTGTGTGATTCTGCGGGTGGTAGACTAATTTAGTTCTATATGCATATATGGGTTTTTCACATATATATTGTATCAACAATATGATATCAGTACAGAAATTCTACATGCATTGCATGTTTTTTTTAAGTCTGCAGCCTTTTGCACAATTCCCAGTATATCTGATCAAATGGTAAGACACTAAGATAGTAATATACAAGAGTATCCTACATCATAATTTCATAACTAACATTTTATATATCTACCAAAATAATTGATGCAAATTCAGTTGATGAGATTGGTAGTTAGCATCAACTGATCAACTCATACTTGTAAGTTGTGAGTTAAGCACTTCTGATGAAATTAGCACACTAAATTCTGATATGTGTAACCTATTGTGAAGTTTTCATTTTTTTTTTGTCAATTTTTGAAGATTAAATTTAAAAGTTAAAATGTATGTGTAAACGGATCGCGTACGAGTAATTAACTGGTTATCACAATGAACACATTAAATTACTCGTAAAAATTTTAATAGCTAAATTTATCTTTATTTATAAGCGAGACGACGGCCGACTGACTTTGTTTTTTATTACTATTTTCATTCCTAACCCATATCTAGGAGTGTTGGTTGCCTTTCTTTGATCGATGTTCATCCATTGCACTGCGTGGACTGTGAAGTATAAATGTCCATACTGATCATAAGTAGAGGAGAGACCATGTGCCCCTTGATGTGTATATGTTGAGCCACCAGTTTGATTGTATGAAAACTTGAAAACCAGTTCTAACCGCACACGTATGTCAGAAACAATAAATTGAAGGGTAGAGGTGGCTTAGGGTGTTTGAAGATGGGGAGGGACTTTCAACTAATTTCAACTAGTATACATTGAACTTGATAAGTATCTAGTTGGTATATATTGTGGTCATCTATCATTTGGTGTATCAGAGTGGATTGATGATTGAACCGAGTGAATTCGATCTCCAATCAACAAAACAAGTTAAGACTTATAGCTATAGCCTATAGGTATGGGGCTCTGTAATCTAATCTTGTGGATGGTTCGAGAAAGAAGATGGATGGAAGAAGAACTAGAACTCTTGAAGTGTTTTGACTGTGTTTCCTTATTCGGAGTTTAGCAGGCAGCAGCCCATTTTGTGAGCCCAATATGAAAGCTGGAAAAAAGAGGGGACATGATATGGGTCATCTTGGTATGCGGGAAAACTAGTTCACTTTGCACTCTGGGCTGCATGACTTCAATCCATATTAGTCAATTTATTCTTTTGTCTTATTTTATTAGAGTAGTAGGAGGACTTACCCTCTCGAAAATCAAGAAGAGTGTTTCTATTGAGATTTCCAAATCTGCTCATTTGACCTCACTCTATTATCAATTATTAAATGATATATATAACCTACTATAAAATTACTATTAAGGACAATAAATTATACCAAAAAAATATTATATTTAATTTATGTAGACTTTCTAATTCAATAATATTAGATTATATTCTTTATTATTTTCCTTATCTATTTTCATTGGGTTTTTGTCCATTTAGGGCAACTCCAACCATGGGATTCATTTGGGGGTGCTATTCTCATTTTAGCACCCCCTTGTTGCACTATTCATATAGGACTCAATTCTCATCTCCAACCATGGGGGGTGCTATTTTCACTATTCTTGACTAAAATATAATATGAGTATAGTTTTGATGAATATTATATTAAAAATATGTTAATTTAATTAAATAAGGTAAAAAAAATAATTTAACATTTTATCATAATATTTAAAAACTATGATAATTTATTTAATGAATTTAAAAAAAGTTTTAATATTTTTTTTTTGTGTCGGCATATACGACAAAAGTGTCGGCACATACGACAAAAAATCTAACTATTTAGAAGATATTTTGATGTTTTGTGTCGGCATATATGCCAAACAGCCGAATTTCGATGTGATATCAGCGCCACGTGTCAATCTCTAATTGGCTGTCCAAATTACGGTCGAGTCTTTGTCCGCCACGTGTCATATCTTATCTAATGAAATGAACTTAATCCGTCCATAAATATGGGGTCATTATCATCCTCATCTCTCACAAATTCACAAACACTTCTCATATCCAAATCACACAAATCTTTCTTTATTTTCCGTTTTGATTTTGTCAAACCATTTCTGCAATGAATCGTTTGACGAAATGGTTGCAGAAAGATCAAGAAGAGGCCGTCACGAGAAACCGTCGACGAAACTTGATGATGTCTGCCGCTGCCTTGCAAATCCAAACTCTGGAATATGAGGATTCACAATGGGGTGGTTCTTCAGAAGGTCGTACCTATAAGGCCAGGGATCGAGAGCTGATGGATCTTCGACTCAAAGCTCAATACTTCACGGATCCGTGCAGGTATGAACCAAACATTTTTCGCAGGCGATATAGAATGCAACCTTGGGTCTTTGACAAGATGATGCGCGACGTGGCCAACTACGACCCATATTTTGTTCAAACAAGAGATGCTTGTGGGAGACTCAGCTTATCCACTGAACAAAAGCTGACATGCGCCATGAGAATGCTCGCGTATGGCATCACAGCTGATTTCTGCGATGATTACCTAGATATTGCGAAGTCCACTGCCATTGAGATTTTTGAGCACTTCACAAAAGCAATCTGGAATGTGTACCATGAGACGTACCTCCGCCGACCAACACCGGCAGATTTGCGACGGCTGCTTGACAAAGCTGCAGAACGGGGATTCCCGGGGATGATCGGTAGTCTTGATTGTATGCATTGGCAATGGAAAAATTGTCCCACCGGATGGGCAGGGCAGTATACTGGCTACAAGGGGAAGTCCACAATCATCTTAGAGGCGGTGGCCTCCTACGATACTTGGATTTGACATGCCTTCTTCGGACTTCCAGGTTCCCTGAATGATATTAACGTCCTTGGATGTTCACCGTTGTTCAATGACGTATGCACCGGTGAAACCCCTGAAGTGAACTACCAGGTACATAATAGGCATTATCGTCAATGTTATTACCTAGTTGATGGCATATACCCTAAGTGGGGATCCTTTGTACAAGCAATCCGAAACCCGAGGTCGCCGCAGACACAACATTTCACAAGGATGCAGGAAGCATACAGAAAAGATGTGGAGAGAGCATTTGGTATTCTCCAAGCTCGTTGGGCAATCATAAGAGGACCAGCACGTGGGTGGAGTAAGGAGAACCTTCAATACATCATGATGACGTGCATTATCTTGCACAATATGATTATTGAAGATGAGCATGATAAAGATGCAGCGCAGCCATTTGATCCGGATGATATCCCAACCAGACCAAGGAAAGCAGAGATATATAAGAGACCAGTAATGGACACCGATGTTGATCGCAATCCGCAACAACTAAATCAATTCTTGCGTCGTTATAGGGAGGTTAGATGTCCAGTGATGAATAAAAACCTCCAAGAAGATCTAGTCGATCACCTATGGACCATGAAGTTACAAGCTGATCAGAACCACCAGTGAGCATTTTTGTTTTGTTTTGTGCTTTCAATAAGTGGCCATGTTGTCATGATAAGTGGTCATGGCCTACTTTGGTTGTATTGTTGTGTGGTATGCTTTTACTTTGTGTTGTGTGCTTTTTATTTGTGGTTTGCTTTTACTTTCCGTTGTGTGCTTTTTATTTGCGTGGTTTGCTTTATCAAGAAAATAAAAGTTCAATGCTTTTTTACGAAGATGATATACTCAACATAATAATTTTTATTATCATAAATTAAAACACAAACCATTCAAAGCAACTAACAATATTAATTACATCCAAGATGTCTCGCCAAGTGGATCATAAGTGGTCAATCCAGTGTTGTCTCCTTCAGGGGGTGTAGGATATTGAGATTGTTCCGGGATGCTTGAAGTTTCGGCCTCCTTATCAATTATTTGTTGTTGCTTCCTCTCCCAATAACTACTCCTCTTTCTTGGGGTGAAAATTGATGGATCCACCTGCATCGTGCGAGCATCCTCAGCGCGTTGCTCAATTAGTTGACCTTCCTCAAACTGTCTTTGCCTTTGTTGGTACTCGCGTTCGGTTTGTTCATAACATTTCTGCATTTGAACTCGTAGGCCATCCGCATCCTGCTTATTGCTTTTTTTCTTAGCTAGCTTCTGAGCTTTCTGTCCTTGAGGACGTGCCTTTCTTGATGAGGGCAGCTCATCCTCAGTAGTGGGTGGTTCATCGCTATCCAAGTTGACATGATTAGGACTAAAGTGGGTGTTTTCCATTGATGGCGTTTTCCCAAACTTTTCCGTATTTTTCAAGTATTGCCAACAATGCTCAAACACAAAATCGCAACCTTCCGAGTCGTAGTACGTTGATTTAACATTCATGAGCTACATTTAATATTAAGTAAATAAAATATTTAAAAAAAAAACTCTTCTTATAAATCGATCAATAAACTATATAACAACATTTTACTTTTAACAAATACAATAGAAGGGCAATAGACGTCTATTGCCCCCCAATAGAAGTCTATCAGCCATGTATTGCCCCCTGATAGACGTCTATTGCCCCCCAATAGACGTCTATTACTCCCTAATAGAACTTTGGGTCGCCGGAATGGGAACTAATCTTCCTAAGATTAGACAAATAAAACTGTAATTAAGTAAAAAAAAATGAAAATATTACATTAATTCAAAACGTCTATTGCCCCCCAATAGACGTCTATTGCCTCCAAATATGGATATTAATACTCGATTTCTTTTTTGTCCTAGGTAACAAATATGAATATTAATCAAATCTACAATATTTAATCCAAAGGATAGTCATGTAATCTCTACAACTCATATCAAATTATGTCTGTTCGTGGGCTATTGGATGGACAAGAAAGGAGGGAAAATAATATTATGGCAAGGTCTGTGTCACATGGATGACTCAAAGTGACCAAGTTTTTGACATGTATTTGATTCATGTGGTTACCATGGCGACCTCTTTTGTATTAATTATAATGCACCGCTGCACACCTAATGATGAAGATGATCAAATCCAAAAAAAAATAAAAAGTCACGAACAGAAGCAACAAAATGCATTAAATTTGACATTTTAATAGCAATAGAAACCTCAAAGACTCTGCCTCTGGCCCCCTACAGCAAAAGCTTCACAAAAAACTAAGTTTCTAAAGCCTCCCTATTTCGTAAGCAACAAAAACAAAATCAAAAATGGCTTCCAAAAACCCACCGACCCAGTCAGTCAAAGGTGCTTAATTCTCTCCTCCTCCATCTCTCAATGACTCTTTATCACACATACAGACCCATTTTGCTTTTTGGACTAGAGTTTCTGATACGAAATTGTATAATTTGAAAGGAAATAATACCAAGGACTCAAGGAGCAGCGAATCGGCAGTGGTGGGTGCCATCTTCAACTTCAGGTAAGCATTTCAACCATTTTACTGGGGTTACAATCTCCTTATGTCCGGAAAGGTTGCGCCGGAGATTGGGCTTCTCACTAAGCTCGATCGTGAACCTCACAATTACCGCCGGCCTACCTTGCACAATCGATGGCGCCGCCTCGATTGGATCTGCACCTTCGCCGACGTAACACCTCCGTGCAGAGGACATGAGGCGCGAGGTGGCGATAATGAAGGATCTGCCTTAGAATTCGAGAATTACCGGCCATGTGGCCGGGAAACTTTCTCCGGCGAAGAGGAGAGAGAGAGAGAGAGAGGGGAGAGAGTGGATTAATGATGTAATTTATTTATTAGGTTGAGGTCAGAATGATCATTTTACTTTAAATTGGGTTAGTGGGAATAAAAATTTATTGTTGGGGTAAGTGGGATAACTTTGGCTTATTTTGGGGCTTTTAGTCAAGGACCCATTTTCATTTTTCAATTTCAGTACATACTCATTAAAATTTTCATATATATATATATATATATATATTCAATGAGAATTAAAAATATGAGTAAGATCATGAGACAAAAAAATGTATGATATATATGTTTTTTTTTTTTAAGGAATGACGACAAGCTATATTAAGTGAAACTGAGGAGTACATGGAGCGATGCACAAAACATCGAAAGAAAGCAATAAAACATAACGAGATGCACAGACGCATCTATAATAAAGAAAAAATAATAAAGCATAACTAGATGCACAATCGCATCGAGAAGGAAAGGTAACCAGGTAACCATGTGACTTGATGCCGACTGGCATCGCTGCACTGCATATGTCACTAGAGCAGTGTAAATGTAATAGTAACCGTAACCAGGATTGTAACCATAGCTTGGGAGATACACCTCAAGAGAGCAAGGTGAGGCTCCCGAGAGGACGAAGGCGACCAAGGGTGTCAAAAACTCGGACGTTAGCAATCGAACTCTCAAGAACAAGAACCATGAAACCATGATATATATGTTAAACACATATTGGTGAGGGAAAACAAAAAAAATCTTATTATGATTTATAATAAATCCTATTATTATTTATGACCTAAATCTAACTCTATCCATTATATTTAGAAAAGAAAAAAAAAAAAAAAAAAAAAAAAAAGCTAGCTAGCTAGCAATAAAAAAACAAAAAAAAATTTTAATAATTAATCATGAAGTACAAAAAATAAAGAAATTTTTGCACAGCTAAAATAGAAAAAAAAATTAAAAAAGAATAGTTCATATTATTTTCTTATTGATTAGAAATTAATTCTTGAAACTCAATACCTTGTGTTTGGTTTTTTTTTTTTATTGGAAAAGAGATTTATGCATGTTGTTTGATTAAGAAATGTATATGTAGTTAAGATTTATAGAGTAATTAAATCATTGAAATGACTAAGTTTTTTATTTTAAAGATAATAATTTGTTTGCAAATTATATGAGCGAGCTTATTTGAGGAACTTTAGTGAGGTTTAGTGAGTAAATTTAGTATTTGAAAATTTGATAAGAGGTGCAAAAAGCATAGAGATTAAGTGAGTAAATTTGGAGGTTCCAATAGCAAAACTCAAACAAGAAATATTGGAGAGGAATCAAATTTTTGATCTATAATGCTAATCCAATTCTCAATCCCCCCTTGAACTAACCACAAGGGCTAATCCTAACCAATCTCCCTTTGGGGTAGCCATAAAGGCTATAAAATGAATCTTAATTGACGTAGGCCTTGATTGTGATTTCTTTTGGAGAAAAATTCAGTCACCGTCCCCAAACTATACTGCCAAGGCCAATTTGATATCCGAACTCTCAAAAGTATCAATGTGATACCCAAAGACATATTTTGACATCAAAGTGATGCTTCCGTCCAAAATTTGTGACGGTTCCGTTAAAAAAGTGACGTGGCAAGCACATGAAGACCAAAAACAAAGAAAAAGACCAATGTACCCTTTTCTTTTGTTAATTCATTTTTTTACTTTTTCTTTTTCCTTCTTCTTCATCTTCTTCTTCTTCTTCTTCTCTGATGATCTGGGAACTTTCCCAGAAAACTTGACATCATCATCATCATCATCAGGAGAGTCGATGATGCTTAAGCCTACTTTACTACTACCCCAGCTCCTCTTATGCCCATGAAGAGGTGGACTTGGGGACCTAAAGGGGCTGCCTAGATTCGAAAACACCCTAAAATCTAGAGGCGAAGTTGGGCTCCTAACTGAATCAAAATTTGTTAAATCTATAGGACTCAACCCCACAAACAGACCAGGGACAATGAAAAAAAAAATTGCTTTTCAGATTCGGTCCAAGAACATTAGACCGGAAATGTGACTCAGACTGAGCATTAGAAATTGGCATATGCCCCATTTGGTGTTGATCTTGATCCTTTTGAGTTGACTTGGTCCTCTTCCTCAGCATTATCTCAAAATCCCCAATTAAGCACCAAAAAGCCCTCTTTTTCTGTATCAAAACCAACGAAGTTCAAATCAATACAAGAACTAATCAAAAATCAATAGCTTATAGTCATCCAGAACATCACAATCCCTGAGCTACATTGTACAAAACAAATACAACACAACACGATTAAACCTCTCACATACATAACACTTTTTCCTTTATAGCATCAACCAAATTCCAAAAATCCTTCACAAAACCAATATATTATACCACTTGAAGCTCAATCTCTCACCTTCACATGAGAAAACCCAATCCGGAAACCTCCTTGCAATCTTTGAGCAAATGTCTTCTTCCCCAATTTCCTCATCCTCTCCAGCCAAAACTTGTCGCTCACCGCCGACGTCATTATCATCATGGCCACGGCGGTCATCGAAATTGAGAGGGCTCAGGAAAGGTAGATCGAGAAGGCGAACGAGAGCGGTCTGACGACGGCGGGTGTGGGCCCGGATCAGGTCGGCGATGGGCGAAGTGATTGGGGAGTCGAATGAAGTGTTGGGCCCAATGAGCTCGGAGTTTTGTGGTGGTTCGGTGTCGGAGTTGAGGTGGGGAGGTTGTCGTCGGAGTAAGCGTCGGAGGGGTAGATGAATTCCCAGAGAGAGTCTTGATCGGAGTCTTCGAATTGCAAGAATTTGAAATCTTCGAAGCTGCTGACGGAACTTGCCATGGTTGATTTTGGTTTCCGATTTGAGAATGAAATTTTGGGGCTTATTCAGTTTAATTTTGAGAGAGAGAGTTGAAATTTTGGGGATTCTTGTTCTTCTGTTTTTGTTCTTCCTGGGTTCTTGTTCTTCGGTTTAAGTTGAAGATGAAAAGCATACATTTTTTTTTAATATTTATATATACAACAAAATTGGTGTAAAAGTACGACTTTGCCCTTAAAAATCTGTCACACGTATGACACGTGATCATTTTTAACGGAACCGTCACAAATTTTGGACGGAAGCATCACGTTGATGTCAAAATATATCTTTGGGTATCAGTCTAGGGCTGTCAATTCCGACCCGACTCGAAACCCGCACGAAATAAAGCAGGTTGAACCCGCACGATTAAAAAGCGGGTCGGCGGTGGGTCAACCCGCCATGACTCATTTAATAAATGGGTCGGCCACGGGTCAACCCGCCAACACGAAGTGAACCCGTATAACCCAATTGTGCTATGTTTCTTCTTGAAATTTTGGACGTTCGGAGTATTTTATCATAGGATTAGACAATTTGAAATATTTCGCTTTTTAATTATTGGATTTAATTATTTATGAATTATATATAATTATTTATATTCTTCGTCTTGTGGAGTTTTTAGTGAATTTAATCAATTTAGGCATTTTTTTAGTTAAATGGGTCCCATTGTTAACGCTTAAATGGGTCATTTTGTCTAACAAGACACGACCTATTTATTAAATGGGTTAAGCGGGTTGGAAACGGGTAACCCGTTTAATAAATGAGTTGGTTTTGGGTTTAAATTTTTGACACGATTATTAAATGGGTTGGGTTTGAGTTTATATTTTGCGACACGACAAATACCTTGACCCGACACGAACCCAACCTGACACGACCCATTGACAGCCGTAGGTATCACATTGATACTTTTGAGAGTTCGGGTATCAAATTGACCTTGGCAGCATAGTTTGGGGACGGTGACTGAATTTTTCTCTTTCTTTTGTATTGATGTACACAAGAAAGTGAACTATCATCTTTTTTGATTGGGGAAGGACTAAACTACACTGCCCGTGTCGTGCAAGGATTATTCTCCTCGTCCAAAACCCTAGTCGGCGGCAGGTTTTCCAACTGACAGATCGCCCTCGTCCGGTGGCGGCCCTGGCATAGGCTCACCTACGCCGCTCGGTCTGCTGCCAGACGGGGATTGATGCTAACATTCCAGGGGATCTAGAGGGGTGTTGCTTGGAGTTCTTGCAGGCTGGTTTTTGGTTTTTCAGATTTCCATTACAAAATCTCCGGGATGCGAGGCCATGCGGTGCAGGATCGATGGTCCTCCTTTGAAGCTCCTGGGTCGACGGCGATGCATGGGGACAAGGATCGAAGGGTACTAGATCGGTGCAGGTTCGGGGCGATGCGGGTTGTGGCGGCTGGTTCGTGGGTTTTAGTTGTGGCGTTTTGGTGCGTGGCAGCAAGGATCCTGGTGGAGCAGTCGTGGCGGTGACGTGGGTCGGCGGAACTGCAACTACAGTGTTGGTTCAACGTCTGCTGGAGGTGGAGGCTGGGTCTGGGCCAAGCCAGACCTAATGGGCTTAGGCGGGCATTCTCTTGATGTTGCTCTGGACTGGATATGTTTGGGCTAGGTTTTTGCCCTAGGCACAATCCCTATGTTTTTAGTTTTGTCTAATTACAATAAATTCCTTGTATTAGGAACACTCTATGTCTTTCTAGCGTCTCTGGCGTAGTACCGAAGGAGAATATCCGGTATTTTTTCGCTTTTGAGTGTATAATGAGTAGGACTATATGTATGTACCACTTGTGGGTACTACCACTAGCTTCTTGTCTGTCTCTGAATGAACAGCGGAAGAGTATGTAATGACCTATTCTGACTTTAAATGAATATATTGGCGCCCGGCTTGGGTGAATTAAAAAAAAAAAAAAAATGTACACAAGGAAGTCATATATATATATATTGGATTTTGTAGGCATTAGATTGGACAATATCCAATCTCATACAATATCCAACATACAATATCCAATCTCATACATATGCGATATAAATAGATTGGATATTGTAGGCATTTGATAAGCCCACCAAGTATGGCACGCTCCTTTTTCCGGCAAGAGACTCTTTTTCTGCCCCCTCGAGTACCTGGAGAGAGGTACAAACCACATGGGCCTCGGTCTAAACGTTGTTGGTGCCGAAGAAAACCTTACTCCATTACGTGAACAACTAGAACTAGACCGGTCCAAAAAAAGATGGGCCCAGTCCAATCCTCATTTCATTAATTTGTCATCAATCTTCAATTTTTTTTTTTTAATTAAATAGAGGAAATATGAAAAAGAAAATTGTAATCAACTGAGCATTTCATGTGTCCATTGGAAGGGAGATGAGGGTAATTGTTAAGAATACGAATTTCACATAGAAAAACATGAAGCCATCGATGAGAAATATGAGTGATATTGATCATCGAGAAGCTTGAGTCGGAATATATATTACGAAGATCTTGCACTCATATTAGCTCAAGGCTTACCACTCACGACTAGGACTACCAAGAATAAAGAACTAAACGATCCCAATGGCGTAGTAATGCCGTGTGTATATATTTAGAGATTGATAGAGATAGATTAGTGATCGATCTAGAAGGTTGAGCATTATTGTTTCGACTTGGTCTTGGGGGTGGCTTCTCCTTCATGGCTTTGTTTTCTCTCTTCTAGAAAGGTTAAGCACTGGGGCAGTGTCGGGGTCCTCTTCTCTCTTCTAGCCTAATATTCTCCTGCGTCTCCATCTCATGCTGACAGTGGAGAATATATAAAAGGAATTTTCTGCCATGGGAAGGTAAGAAAATACGACCCCTTAAGAAACCTCCAATAATATTCTAGGCTTCTAGCTTCATTCTTTGACTCGTGTATGTCATGCCCTTTCTGATTAAGTTAATCGAGGCTGTAACACACTAATACCTGTGGCATGAGTGTGACACCTTAGCCATAGTACATAGCCCACACGTTTTTGAATATTGAGAGTGTGAGTGCGGCTATACACATTTTGCAATTTCGTCCTGCATGTTTCATATTTGATACGGTTCCATTTAGCTTGTAACCCAAGTCTGCTCGGATATTGATTATGTTTTCGATTTCTCGAGGAGTTGCAGAATATTGATACTTTTTGGTACACCGACACAGTTGCGGATCGATTATGGTATCCCAATTTTTGTATGCAATTCCTATTTGTGTGTGTTTATCGAGTTAACATCTAAATATCAAGACAATTCATCAAATGCACCGTCTTCTCACATTCTCACTTCTCAACACGTTTTGTTGATCCGCTCAAGACTCTGAGTAAACCTTTTCTTCACCCTTTTTACAGGTGTAACCGTGTAACCATTAATTGGGCTAATTACGAAGTTTCCTGATACATGCATGTAATTCATTTGTATTTAAGGTGCATGCACACAATTAACGAGCATATATGGTAACTCGATTGTGTAAACGACGATTTTCTTTCATTACCAAAAAGAATTACTCAAGAGTCAAGAGTCCAACCACGTGGTGTGGTGTGTTGGTCGAACGGCCTAGTCTGGAACTCCCAGGTCTAGCGTTCGAATCTCAGCTCCATCCCGTGGCCAGCAGATTTGAGGGATCCTTTGGATTCATGCGTCTGCGGTGCAGTGGATTAGTCTGGCTTTGCCTGGCTTTCGCCGCAATGTCGGTGCAGGTGTCCTAGCGCTGAGATACCACTGCATGGGTGTGTGAGTTACTAAACGCTAACTACCTGATCAAAAAAAAAAAATCAAGAGTCCAAGCAATCTACATTTCAAGTAAATATGCCAGTTAGCACCCACCCAAAGTCTCTCTCTCTCTCTCTCTTCCAGAACACGTAGAAAAATTTGAGATATTTTCTCATCGTCCCATACATAGGACTAGCCACGTGGTTGGCATGCAGATAATTAACAAGAAGATCAGCGATGCCCTCCTCCCGAGTCCAAAATAGAACCCTGGACTACGTATTCATGCATTTTGGATTTTTCATTTTGTCAAACATAACTAACTTATAAGAAATTGAGCATCTTCGTTTTAGCTAAAGACCATACAGATGGATTATAAACCATTGATTTTATGCATCTAGATATCGTCAAATATGGTGGTACATGTACATCTACAGCTCTTTTATATAATATTGAAAAAGCTAGACCAATATATATATATTTAAGCTTTTTTCATAAGTAATTAGGTTGTTTGTTTGTGAATGTACTCATTTGACTGATAAGAGGGGTCAAGGTAGGATACATGTATAACCTTATACCATTTGTTGTTACTGAATACTGATATTATAATTGGGAACAAATTCTATTTCTGCGTATCTATAAAATACTTATTTGGGTCCCTAAATCTTCTAACTACTTGATTAATAAAAAAACGTCAGTATAAGAAAAGATTTGCATTAACCACCTAATAGAGCCAAAGAATTGTAAGTTTTGAGCATGGTTTTGGCTTGTTTTTGGTTTGTTTTGGTTGATGTGAATGGATTACCGACACAACAAGCTAGCTGGCTAGCTAGCAATTAAGGTACAAAGAGCTCATCACTTAAGTCGGCTGGAACTTTAAATTGATTACATCAACACGGTTTTGATGTTTCTGGAAGAAGAAGTGTCCAAAGTGTTTAATTTCTTCGTTTTTTTTATCTCAATTCCTCTTTTTTTTTTTTTTGAATAGAAATTGATATCATTAGAATCAATAGCCCGGCATTCAGCCAATGGCTAGAGTCTAGCTACACTTACAGAAAGATAGCCGGCAAGAAAATCCGGAACCCTAGTCTAAGCAAAGCAAACTCATTACAAGTCACTGATAAGCTCGCTATAATTAGCGAACTTATAGACAAAGAAACTCTAAAGTCTTCTAGGGCAAAATCATATTCTAACCTCCCATTAGCCAATCACGCAATTGTGGTACCAATAGAAAGTCACTTCCTAGCCAACAAATAGGAGCAACTCCTTATCCATAAGCCACTTGAACGCCAATCTTGTTCCAGATAATTACCAACTCCCGTAGCAGTCTTGATCCGAAACGATTGGTTCTGGACCAAAAGTCGACCTGAAAGCCCAAGAATGTCCACATCTCAGGTCAGGTCCACCTTCATCACTAAGTGACAAATGAGGGTGGTAAAACACCCTCCCTACTAGCCCATAACAGGAAGCCCAATAACTCAAACTTGAGCCCAGGCCCAAAGACCCAAACCCAACTCTGAATAAAGTGAGCAGCAACCCAATTCTGCTGCCGCCCCATCACCGCCGTCACCAATCTCTCCGGCGGCCGGCCTCTCCAGCACTGCATCATCATCCCCGGGTCCGCTGGCTTTCTGCTACGCGCCGACAATCAGACCCAGTCGGAAAGGATCCGATCCCCTGCAATACCCACTGGAAGCCGGTACCCCGACCTGTCTCGCCGATCGACTCCCGCTTTGGAAGCGTCACTGCCGCCTTTCTCCCACTCAGGAATTCTCCGTCACGGTGCTATGCCGAAATTGCAGCCCTACACCGGACGATCGACTGTAGATCCGGATCTATACCAACCCAGAAACTACTCCGCCACCGCCGAACCCACCACGATCTCAATTCCTCTACTTATTCACAAATGTGAAAAACGAAACAAATATGATTATTGTAGTGGTATTTTTTTTGCTTTTCTTAGTTACGGTCATCCAATCATAATGGGTAGAAATTAAAAATTCAAAAAGACAATTCACTAAATGAATAGATATGAATCCATTTCTTAAATTTATACGATAAGCATTATCAAAACCGATAAAACAACCAAACCCCAAGGTAATATGGTTGCATCCTAAAAATGGGGTTAATTTCAATTTTCAAGTTCATAGTTCATCTAGGGTCTAGGGTTGTGTCTTCTCCATTATTTTGGTCTGGTAAAACACGACACGGTTGTCAAAATTAGGGAAGTGTATAACTTGGTCTTCATAAATCATAAGCATTAAGTTTCTTCCATGACTCCTGAGCTGAGGTCAAGGGGCAAGATTGACCATAAAAGAAACCCATCAAAGGCGTAAGCTTTCAATTTTACCCAATTCTCATTCCTCTAGTACCCAAAGAAACAGAAGCCAAAAACAGACCCCTCAACCAAAACGTAATCGGGTCTCCTCCATTGTCAAATTGTGAATCACTCACAAGCACTACATAACGGTCCTCAGAATTCCACGCCTCTAAGCAATCCATAAGATTAGTTCAATCCCACCCAAGTCGCTCCCACGTTCCTTTCTTCCCTGATTTCTCTGTCTCTCGCGAAAAATCTCCCTGATTAGGTTGGATTTCAACCTCCTTCGATCGCATTCATGCAACCTTTTTGGGATTTTATCTTAAATATGGATTTCTTACAGGTGGTAAGTCCATCTCTTGGATGAAAATTCAACGTGAGAATCACAGTGTGCATGAACTGCTCTGTTTTTGCTTCAAACTGAAATAAAGTGATCGATGGATTTCAGAGAAGTCTGTGCTAAATCAACACCAACTTTGATTTGGTGAACATGGGTGGTTCTTCTGATTGGATTTTCAAAAAAGAGATGTCTCCTCTTTCTGGGTCCTTCTCGGTTTTTGTCTCATCCATTTTGCACACTCTGTTCAGATTTTTCAGCTCAATCTTTGTCAGGTATGTAAAATTCCGATTTTGGTGTTTCTTAATTCCTATATCTGACACTGAATAACGTTTTTTTTTTGTTTTCGTTTGTCGCAGGTTTGAAAAAGAACAGAGTTCTCTGGTGAATGAGTCTTGTTCTTCAATTGAGCCAGCAGCTATGCCCCAAAAAGTTGAGTCTGAGGTTTCAAAAAGCGATGATGATTCGGAGTACTATGATGTTGAAGATGAAAAAGAGACGCCGGAGCCAAGTTTTGTGTTCAAATTTGAGTATCAGACTAAAGCCGTGTTAGAAGCAATGGAGAAAGTGAATGCTTATGGTCATTCTTCTGTTGGAACCAACAAAGAGAGTGAGTTCCTACCCGAGAAATTTAGCAGCAGAAGGTACGAGTTTCAAGCCAAAAAGAATGTTAGTTTCTATGAGGAAGAAGCGAAAGTTGCAAGCTTTGTTGTCAGAGAAGCACCTGCTGATGACTCGAGTTGTGGTTCCATGGTGATTGAAAACGAGGGTGTTAAGCAATTGGTTACAGAAGAATGTGTTCAAGAAGAAGAAGCAAAAGTTGCGAGCTTTGTTGTCGATGAAGAATCTGCTGATAAATCAAATTTTGGTTCCATTGTGACCGGAAGTGAGAGTGTTAAGCAACTGGTCACAGAAGATTGTGTTCATGAAGACATTCAAAATCCTCAGGATTCGAAGAAGAAACAAGTCGGGGAAGATTCTCATTCGGATAAAGAGGAACAATTGAAGTCTCAAGAACATGACTTTGTGGATGAGAAAGTTGCTTCTCATGAAGATAAGTTTCTGCAAGAAAAGGACTTTGTTTTAGTAGAATCTGCTTCTGATTCTGATTCGGATTCTCTTTGTTCAAGCCCTGAGCTTTCATTTATAGGTCAATTTAGTGGTGATGGGTTTTTGTTAGAAAGAGATTTTGGGGAAAGGGTTGAATTTGGTGCTTTGGAAGACATCGATTTGCAGAATTTGGATGTTGGGTATGAGCCTGATGGATTTGATGAAGAAGATGAAGATATAATGGAACAACTTAAAGAGTTAGAAGAGTCAACTAGGAATGATGAACATCACAACCCAAAAGAGTCTAAACCTGAAGGATTTACTGCCAAAGATGAAAAACCAAATGAGGGTTTAGAAAATTCTGAACAGGTCAGTGGTCAAGATATGGCAGCTAAAGATTCTGAGGATCCGAACACATTGGAGACACTGTGGGAACATCAAGAATTGATAGAACAGTTGAAAATGGAGCTCAAGAAAGTCCGGGTTTCTGGTCTGCCTACTATCCTTGAAGAATCCGAGTCTCCGAATATGGAGGATTTGAAGCCATGGAAGATTGATGAAAAATACCATCATGTAGACAGAATGAGTGTGCTTCACAAGTTCTACAAGACCTACAGAGAACGATTGCGAAAATTCGACATTTTGAGTTACCAGAAGTTATATGCAATAGGTCAGTTATCACTTCATAACTTCTCTCAATTATTATTTCTTTAAGGTTTCAAAATTCAAAACATTGTCCTTGTGTTTTCTTCCCCAGTTTCTCCATTTCAGGTTTGTTGGAAGAACCCAAAATAGACGTTCTAGCTGTTCTAATCAATTCAACTCATTAACATGATTAACTCAACCTACCTTAGGTGATTTTATTAAGTTAGGACCCACCAAATCTGGTTGGTTGATCACAGAATAAGCATGAGCCTGGTTAGGACTTAGGACCCAACCATTGAGAGTGATTATTACATTAAGGTACCTATACACAATACATGAACTAATTAGGACATACCTTTCATGGTTCTCAATTGTCAGTACTTCAGGAAAAAAGGCTCCTTTGCATGTGTCACTGTTTAAATATTGTGTAAAGTACCACTGACATTCTAGTGGGATATCCACATAGTACCAAGAGCCTCACCATTACACTTAATTTATGGTAGACTCTTAAAAGTGAAAGATTCATATCCATTACTCATGATGCTTAAAACTATTTAAGCATGCTGATCTCAGCTCCACCAAATGATGGAATTGCTTTAGTGCTCCACCAGTTTGATGAGCTTAGCATATTGTTGGTTTCTATTATGAAGACAAGTTGCAGAAATTCATGTGCATGAAAAGTTACTGTCTAATTACTTGACTAAAGTTGCTGTCAGGTGATCTCATACTTCTGGTCTGTATTTGTGGTCTTATTATATTTTTTTAATTCTCATGTATAGGATTTTTGCAGTCCAAGGACACGTTCGAAACCTTTTCAAGCTGCAAATCCTCAACTCCAGCAATCAAATCCTTTCTTTTGCAGAACTTTGGGCTATGCAAACCGAAGAAAATTTCTAATTCTGATTCTGACCCAATGGTTAAGTTCATTAGAGAATTGCATAGTGAATTGGAAGTGGTTTATGTTGGACAGTTGTGCCTTTCTTGGGAATTCCTTCAATGGCAATATGAGAAGGCATTGGAGCTTTGGGAATATGACGAATTTGGATTACGTTCGTATAATGAAGTTGCCGAGGAATTTCAACAATTTCAAGTGCTCATGCAAAGATTTGTGGAGAATGAACGCTTTCAAGGGCCAAGGGTTGAAACCTATGTCAAAAATCGATGTGTTATGCGGAATCTTATGCAAATTCCAGTGATTAGGGGTGAGAAATCTAAATTCAATTTTGTGTGTTTCCTTAGGGATATTACAGATTAACTTGGACAGACTAACACAACCTCTGTATGTTGCAATGCAGAGGACAGTATGAAGGAAAAAAAGAAAGCAAAGAGAAAAGGCAAAGACAATGATGATGCAGTTGGAAGTGATATTCTAGTAGAGATATTGCAGGAATCAATAAGGACCATTTGGCGATTCATACGAGCTGATAAATCAGCTAATACAACGGATGCTTGTCGAAAAAGATTAAACTTGGAAGTTGAAGACTCCTTGGATCCAAAGCTATTAGTGGAAGTTCAAGCAGATCTTCAAAAGGTTACTGATATGTTGTGATATATTATACTATTTCGATCAATGTTAAACTGTTTTAATCATGAAAATAACTTTTGCTTTATTCTGAAATGCAGAAAGAAAAGAAGCTTAAAGAGCTGTCCCGGAGTGAGAACTGCATACTAAAGAGATTCAAAAAGCACCATGAAGAAGAAGAGGAAGAAGAGAGCGCAGAACACCTCTACTTCTTTTGTCAAGTTGACATCAAATTAGTGTCGAGGGTTTTAAACATGTCAAGCATAACAACTGATCAACTAGTCTGGTGTCACAATAAGCTAAGCAGGATACATATTGTGAACCGAAAGATTCGTGTAGATCCTTCTTTCTTACTATTTCCATGTTAGTAAAGTTAGTCTTTTTGTCTTTGGCAGAATGTCACTTTAGCATTTTCACTGCACATAATCATTCATATATTGAGTCCTCAGGGGCATCATTAAGGGTCATAGAAAAGAAGACTATAGGATCAGATAATCAAGCCTCTAAAAAGGAAGATAACTTTTCAAACATTGGAAATGATGGTGTACTGTGTAGAGCGGAGGAAGTCCTCACATGTTTGATAATCATAGCCCTATCAACGATTACACCATTACTTTCACAATCACCCTCACGATGTAATGTTGTTCAGTGATTTCCCTAAAACTCATCGAAAGCTTTAACGACCTTCAATCACCAGTAACAGAAATTCTTAAGTGCGATTGTCCGTATGCGGCGACCTTTTTCTAATCGTGTTGGCCTCACCTTTGTAAGGAGGTTGCCGTACCCAAAAAGTCCTCTCAAGTCTCCCCAGTAGTCTATTCTTGTGCTCCAATTTCTTCCATTAGTCCTAGAGATGTTGCTTCCTTAACTAACATTTTAGTTGCTAAACCTAATTCGAGTATATTAAATTCCAACTTTGCCAAATGCAAAGAAACTTCATGAATTCCGGACGACCAAAGAGGAAAAGGGAATTGAGAGCGACTTAAAAGTTCTCATTGACTGTGTGCTCAACTCAACAAGATTTTAACTCATTGGAGAATCAAGCTGTTTGTGCAGGACATTCGTCTCTTGGCTCATTTCATTCATATTTTCCAGGAAGCTTTTTTTTTTTTTTTTTTTTTTTTTTTTTGGAAATGGGGATCAATTAAGCTGCCCCAAAGCTAGCCTAAAAGGCTGAAAATAGAACCAACTGTTAAGTCTGATGGACAGGCCCAAACAGACAAAAAGAAAAGGAAACTTAATTTCCAACTGAGCTCAGAAAAGCCAGTATAAGGAAATTAACCCTTGTAAAACAACTAATGCATAGGCCCAAAGAACAAGCCCGATCCAAAACAGAAAACCTAGCTACTGCAGACCACCTCGCGCCGCCGACCACGTAGAATCGCCGATGTGTCGCCGGAAGCAGAACACCAAGTAGTTCCATGATGAATAATCGATGCCAATCAAAACCCAGAACACAAATCATAGGAAAACCAACAACCCAGGGAAGAATATCTCTCAAAACAACCATATACTGTCCACCATCAAGACCCAAACCAAGAAAGAGTCGTGGCTGCCGAAAGAGGACCGAGAACCAGAACCATGGAGAATGGGGGGTGACGAACCCATGCGTATATTTTCCAGGAAGCTAATTTTGTAGCTGACAAGTTACTGACCTTGGTCATGATAACCCTGCAGTGTGGTTTTCTTGTCTTCCCGTCTCTGTGTTCCTAGTGTTCTATCTGGATCAACTAGGTGAGGGTTGTGTTCGTGGCTTTTCATTGTAATTTTTTTTTTTGGGTTTTTGTCTATTTACACTATTTTTAGAGATTTTTTTCTCACTTACCCCATTAAGTTTTTTTAATTCCCTCTTACCCAAAACACTCTAAGGAGGTCTTCCCTAATACCCCATTAAGATTTTTTTTTTTTTTTAATTTTTTTAATACTATTTTACCCTCACCCCTTTGTTACTTAGAGAGAGAGAGAAACCATGGGAGACTTCGCCGGAGTCCGGTCACCGGCTGCCGCCCACCGGAATTTGCTGAAAATTTCACCGGAAAGTTTTTTTTGCCTCCAATAGACGTCTTGTCACACCCCGAATTCTGAATAAGTAATTCATATTCGAAGCATGAAACTCAAATACCCTGTTTATAATCTTAGAATTTTTTTCTCAAAAACAACTACATCTTACACCTCTTAAAAATTACATAACCAAATCCTCAAGTTACTTATTACAGCACACTCTCACCAAATCAATGTGTAAAGCTCAAATGAGCATAACACTCCTCACAAAAACAAATGTTGTAAATCCAATACTAATACTCTAAACCGCACGATCACTGCCCTGATTCTCCTGACCTGTAGGATTACCCGCTACACAATTTGAATAGTGTACCGGGAGTTGCAACAACACAAAACCCGGTAAGCTTTTGACAGCCCGTATGAGTAAACAAGAAAGAACTGTTGATTTATTCAATTATATTTATTATAACTCAAGTAAACAATCAACACACTCACAAGGTAACTCCAAAAAAAATCACAGAAACATATAAGTATATTCTTGATGCTTTCTTTTAAAACTCAACATTTGACTGATCACAACCAACAAATATTACAACATTAATATGTGAAATAACATTAAAGCAAAGCTTGATTCTCTTTTCACTAACTCCTTCACATATTAACAATATATCACAAATATATCACAATTAGCAAAGCTTGATCAAAATAGTATAAGTACACTTTTCTTTTTAGTGAATTTTCGGATTAACTGGTAACAAATCACAAATCCACGTACTAGGGTATGTCTACTATACCCAAAATACGGGTAAGCCGCAGCATACTAAGGCTACTTCCAAAGTATGTATACCCAAGGTCGGCTACTTCCTTCCTATGAGTATAATAGTGCACTATCTGTAGGGACTAGGGCCCAGGCTTAACGTCTCATAACACCAAAACATATTTACCAGTAATTCATTTAAGCACGGGGTTGTAGGAATCACCCGGCTTCACAACTGTACTTCTCAGACATAATCAAATTCACAAAATACAATCTTTATGATTTATAGATCGTATATATGTATATGTACACCCACATAAAGAGACATATTATTTCAAGATAAATCTTTATTTCTTAAAATAATTTCCACATAATCACATTTGGGCATATAAAATAGCTTTCACACCACATGATCAACATTTTATTATTCAACAATTAAAATGCGAGATTAATAGCTTGAATAATATCCAATCCATTCTCAATCATTTCATCACACCAATCACACATCAACCAATATATATATTCTACGTAAATATATATATACGTAATCATCCGCTCAGGGATGACCACTAATATCAACTATAGTTCAAGCATAAAAACCGTGAAATTCATTTGTATAAATGAAATCATTTTACTTACCTATGGACCGTAGTTGATCAAGTCCATATGATTTAAAACAAATATTTATTCCACAAATATTTTCACACAATTGCGACAAAAATAAAGTAATTAAATTTATTCGGTTCGTAATATGAACCACGTGAGGTTTACTCACCTCTAATTCCCGCTGCGTCTTCTAAAAGCCAAATATCGATCCGAATCGTCCACCAACTCGATTCGTCAATCACCTAATCAGATACTATCTTGACTTAGTAAATCAATCATAAACCACACATATACGGAAATCCAACGGTCGGATTCTAATTTAAAGATGATCCAACGGTCGGATCGAAATTATACGATGATCCAACGGTCGGATCCTCACGGATCGCCCTTAGGATCATCCTCCAAAATTATCACGAAGATCCAACGGTCAGATCTTCTTGAATCACTCTAACAAACATCTCCACAAAATTATAAAAAAAATCTGACGGTCGGATTCTCACGAATCGCCTTCCGAATTACCATTTCTCAATTATACGAAGATCCAACGGTCGGATCTTCACCCGTGACCACACAAAGTTATCGGGACAGTCATACGATCAACATATCTAAATTTGAAGTAAAACCGATGGTCAGATCTTCGCAGATCGTAAACTGAAGATAAAACGTAAAAACGTTAAATAGTAACGTAAAAACGTAAATCCACTATTTATCAACTTTTTCTAACATAACCTTGTAATATATCAAAACGCTCGTATGGATGCGTAGAACATAGCCTAGATAATAAAAACTCAAAAAAAGGTTCGACGCGCCGCCACACCCGGAGGTCAGACGGCGGTCAACGTGGCGGTCAACGCAGGTCAACAACCTCAGATGGCAAAGTGACCAACTACAAACTGGTTCAAAATGAAGGGTTGATCGACTTTCATACCTGGAGCTAAGCGAGATTCGGTCTAGATCGTCCTAGATCAAGCTTGGAAGTCAGATTAATCCTGTGCGTCCGATCATATTTCAGATTAAATCAGGGACGTCGAAAAAGTCAAACCTTGATCTAGTGTTCTACACTCAAAATCGTGATGAAATACTTACATGGGGATGATCAGGGGGAAGAGACGATCACGAAAATGAAAAGGATCGGCCGAGGTGACGCCGGAAAAGTGTATTTCCGTCCGGGTCACCGATCGGAGGCTGGGTGGCTTCGATCCAGGTCTGGGGGCGGCGACAGGGCAAGGCGCTCCCACAGGGCGACTGGGCGGCTCACGGCGAAGCCAGGGATGGCCGGATCGTGGCCGGAGGACGGCGGAGGACGAAGATGGGTCCGGGTCGGGTCAAGCGGTTCGGCCGCGTAGGGAGGAGAGAGAACGGAGGATTCCGGGGGCCAAAACGCAATTTTTCTGATTTTTCTGTCCTTAATGACAGAATCAGAAATTTTTCCATATTTATAGAAAATTCTCAATTTTCAAATATTCATAACTTATTCATATGAACTCCGAATATTGCGTTCCACATATGCACGAGATCGTATCGACAAGCTCTACAACTTTCATGAAGGAAGTTTTCCCAAATTTTGAACGTATAAAAAGTCACTTTTTGAGACCCCCTAAATAATGTTCGTTTTCGAAAATTAAATCGTTCGAACTAATTCCACAACTTCTCCGAGCCTCGTACTCGCTCCCACTATCGTGAAATCATTTCTAAAAATCCACGGAAATTAATTTGGATTTTTCGGGGTATTACACGTCTATTGCCCCAATAGTCTATTGCCCCCTAATTGACGTCTATTGCCCCCCAATAGACGACTATCAGCCATGTATTGCCCCCCAATAGATGACTATCAGTCATGTATTGCCCCCCAATAGACCCGTATTGCCCTCCAATAAAACTTTTTTTTCTTCTTTTTGCTGGGCCTTCTGTTTTGCAACCTCCATCCAAATTTTTAAAAAAAAAAAAACAAAAAAAATTAACGAAACAAATCATACCCAAACAGACATTACAATGCAAACTCTGAGCTACTAATGAAAATCCACTCACTCCCTATTTTGGAGAAGGGAGATGAGAAGAGAGATTCAGAGCAGAGTATTGAACAAAACGAGTTGGAAGGTGAGACACTGAGGCTATTTGTACTGTTTGACTTGTGTGTGCAGAAGAAGCCATCACCTCCACAATCACGACGGGTCGACTGCGAACAGATTCTTGGAGCTGAGCCACACCACTAGCCCACGGTCGAGCTGGTCGGACATGGAGAGACTGGGCCGAACAAGAACCCTCTCTCCCCTCTTCAAAATTCCCTGAAATCAGACCCAAATCTCGCCGGAGATGACTATTCTCCGGTGGGCTGCAGTGGAATCGAGGCGAAAGAAGCTCGTCCCCGCCGTGATCTCCGGCAGAGACAATGTTTTTCAAGGTGTGGAGAAGGCGGCGGAGAAGTGAGTTCGATGGCGGCAGGAATCTGAAGAAGTCGCGGTTCCAGACCTTGATTGTCAACGAGAACGAGATGTCCAGGGTGAGCTTCTCAGACGAGTTGGACTCTGACGTGGTTGAGTTGGATCCGGCCAGGTCGGAGGGGAAGAGGAAGAACACAGTGGCGGAGCCTTCGAGAGAGAGAGGAGAGCGCATGATCTGAGACTCTGAGAGCAATGAGAGAGAGAGGAGAGAGATCGATGGCATTGATGTAGTTTTTTGATTAGGCTGAGGTCAAAATTGTTATTTCACTTTAAATTGTGTTAGTGAGAATAAAAATCTGTTACTGGGATAAGTGTGATAATTTTTGTCAATTTTAGTGCTTTGGGTCAATGACCCCTTTTTTTTGTATAAAAAAAAAAAAAAGAGGATAAGGAAATGTGGGCTTTTAGTTTGTATAAGGACATTGGGCTGACCTCTATGACTTTTATGTTTCGTCTGGGCTTTAAAACTAACAGATACAGTGCAATCAGGAATAATACTATAGAACTTGGGCTTCCCTTCCATTTCAGCCTTCTCTATCAATCTCTTTGGATCATGATATAATTGAATTTGGCTCCCCTTCCATTTCTTTCTAAATTTGAATTTAATGAAAAACACAAAATTGGAAAATAGTGAATACAGTATTATCTCTCAACCCTAGTCCGGTAGTCCCTAACCCTAAACCCAATGTATAAACGCCACTTTTGAATAGAAATCAATCGATGGCGTCGACGACGACCACCTCCTTCACACTTTCACCAACGCCTCTTCCTCATCTCACTTTCAAACGCCCGCTTAACTTCCCTAATCCTCCTATTAAGACCTTCTCTCTGTTCCCTGGGAAGTTTCGACAACCTAGGGTTTTCGTGACCGGCGCGAGAGCAAGCCTTTGCGGAGGCGGAGACGCCGTAAAAAACAATGAGTCACCTTCGGAATTCAGGCAGCGTGGAGGAGGAAGATCATCGTATGCCAACAATGATGGTGAGGGGCTCGTTCTATGTCAAGAGGAGTTGCACAGGATCCTGAAACTCCTCGCCTCTATAATGTCGTTTGTATCCGTAGATGGTGATCCAAACAAAGGAGTTGAAGAAAAGAAACGTGAGTTGGTTTTGCAGTATATAGCCTCTAATGGTGGTGCAACTGTTCCGGCCGAAGAGTATTATCGTTGTCTTGCTAGGCTGCTTAAGGAGTGGCATACTGATATTCAAGAACAAGAGCAACGTTCTCGAGAGTTTGATTTCCGAAAGCTCTCGAAAATTATCTCTCTAATGAGAAAGGTCCTCAGCTGGATTCGTAAGTTCTTCGACTTTATAGGAAAGATTTTCAGCTGGAGTGGCGGGCCGCCGTGGTTTTGCATTCTATTGCTACTTTGTGCCATCGGTGTGGTTCTCTGTATTTTTCTCTTGCCTGTATTTCTTATTTGGAAATGTTGTGTTCGAAGACCAGACCCACCCCCCTCGCCACCGCCCATCAATCCCAGTGTAGTGAAAAATTTGTTGCCGTTCATCAATCCCAGTGTAGTGCAAAATTTGTTGCCATTGAGCACCTTCATTCCCAGCTTTAATCCGAGTCTAGTGAAAAATTTGTTGCCGTTGAGCAGCGTCAGATTAGCGACGCTAGCGATCCAACTAAAGATTTTTATTCCAGTGATGATCATGGTAGCTGCGGTAAAGTAGGCACGGGTTCAACGTCTAAGCCCACAGTAAACATATGATGAGCGCAAACAAAAAATCATCTGCGGTTGCTAATGGAATAGGTAACAAAGCAACTTTACCGCCGACTTTATTGGTTTTGGTATTGTTACATCTTTGCAGCTTTGCTAAGTATATTTGGGAAAATTATCAAACTTCTTTCCAACACAAATGTAGAGAGGTTAATACGTACTGCAGACTTTGTTTGCGAATGTGGGACATTATATTCTTAATCTGTTGTTTGATTCCAGTTTTCCTAATGATGCTTGTGTTTGATAAATGCATTTTTAACTTTGCTCCCGTTATATATGTTAATGTGTTTTTTTTTTTTGAGTAAAAAGTTCATATCATTCAATCAAATCAAAACGACACTTATAATATTTCATCTGCCTATAATCTGTCGAGCAAGTATGAAACTCAATATCACTCATAGTATCATAGTATTGTAAGCTTTCAATGATGAACAAAAACCTTTTTTCCAGGAAATCTTCAATTTTTCTGCTTACATACTATGATAGTATGATGTGTTTGTTCATCATTGAAAGCCAAAGCAGGGACACTCTATATTATTTTTGGAGAATCAGTAGGGGTGTCAGCTTAAAGATGTGTAAAGAAATCACCATAGTAATAGGACTAAGAACCAAGCTCGAGACAATATTAGGGCAAGAAAAGAAAATAAAAACCCTAACTTATTCAATGAAATCCGGGAATCTGGGACCTCCCGTGTAAGGAGGAGCTCCCCAGGTTCAAGTAAAAAAACTAGTAATAGGAAGAGCCCAAGGCTTATAGACAAGCCCAAGTCCCAAAAGAACCAGCAGCCACCCTAAGCCAGCCACCAATCTTCATGCCCAACAAGATCCATAGGCAGGGCCCAAATGTCTGAGGAAGAAGCCCAGAGCCCAACAAAATCCCTAGCTCCGCCGGACCGTACCGACTCTTGCAGACCACCGCAAGCCTTGTCCATCAACACTGCCGTTGGAATGGATCATCACGCCAACCACAATCCCGGCCGGCCACCAACCACTTCCTCTTACCGCTAGTACTACCGCCATTCAGATCCAGAGAGGAAGGGAAACCTCCCTTCCAGATCGGCAAAACCAAACTGCTGCCTGAAAACCCTAGGGAAGAGGCCGAGAGGAGAATAAATAGAGAACATTAAGAATAATACCTGAGGTTTTACCGTAGTTCATGGACAGATCTCTTCTAGAATTCCCAAATGACTTTCTTTGAAAGTATAAATTAGTTCAAGGACTAAATTATGAACAAAAAATTACCCCAGATTGCTATATGCGTACGTGTGTATTGATCCTAACCCTAAAGGCCTAAACCCAAATAAAAACGCAACTTTTGAACACAAATCAATCTATGGCGACAGTCACGACCTGCTCGACTCTTCCACCAACACCTCAACCTCGTCTCACTTTCAAAGGCTCATCACTTAATCTCCCTATCGCTCCTCCCAAAACATTTCGTCCTGTCCAAACACCGGTTTTTCCTAGAGGCTTTTCTGCTAAGGTACGAGAACCTAGGTTTTTAGTTCCCGTTGCGAGAAGCGTTTGGCGGCTGTGCTGTGAAGAACAAAGAGTTACCTTCAAATTTGACGAAGCGCGGATGAAGGTCATTGTATAAGTATTGGAGGCAACAAGCAATACAAAGCGAGATTGACAATGAGGGTGAAATTTCTCATGAGGAGTTGTACAAGGTCATGAAAATCCTCGTCTCTATTTTGTCATTCTTATCTGTGGATGGTGATCCAAATAAAGGAATTTTAGAAGAGAGATGTGAGTCAATTTTGCAGAATATATCCTATAATGCTGGTGCTCATCTTCCACCTGAAGAGTATGCTCCTCATCTTGCAAGGCTTCTCAAGAAATACACTGACATTCGAGCAAGACAGCAACGTATTCGAGAGCTTGAATTTCATGGAGTTCTGTTTAAGAGGAAAGCTCCTCAGCTTGATTAGGCCGTGCTGGTGTTGCCTTAAATGGCTAGCTGCTTTTTTGGCCCGGGGTCTCTTCTACTTTTTGCTCTTCTCTGCCTTTGTGACTTATCGTTGTGCTGCAATACCAGTCCTCGCCGCCCGAATTTTGTTTTCGTCTAGGTATTCTTACAGCTTTACTAAATTTGCTTGAGAAATTAGAGACCTCACAATCTATCATTACTCGTGACTACCTTGCTAGGATCATACAAAACCTAATTTGGTTTATGAGTGTTCATGAATGGAGGTTCCCTTCCTGCGTATTTAACGGTGCTGCCTTTTCCGTTCTTAATTACTTGAGCAAATTGCAATAGAGGTGTACCGGTATGTCCGTTGGGGTAAGACCGAGGAGTTATGGGCCTGGGCGTATGGGTACTTATATTCTTGCTGGCTAGGAGAATCTATGGTAGTGTAAGGCTTCATGTGATCTATGAAGTCTAATTGTGGGTTTACTTTTTCTACATGTCTAATTTCTTATGACGGTAGTGATGCATGGTTTTTGCTATCTTTGCTTCAGAAAAATACTGGCACCGAAGAAATAAATCAAGCAAGACAGCGGTCGGGCTCGACCGACTCGATTATTAGGTTATCAAGAATTTTATTGTCAATCACTCTTAGATTTAATATCAAAGCTTAAAATTAAAAATATGAATTTAAAGTATTTTAATTTCAACCCTTAAAATTAAATCTAACTGTGAGTCACCACAATCTAATGTGATAATCATTGAATATAATATATGTTTATTTTACTATTTAAGGTGATCACTACTTTCGCAACCCTAATAACGGCGCCTACACCCTTAATATATCTTCGTCAAGAGAAAAGAAGAAAAGTTAGAAAACCGTATCCATAGCCAGAACTTTTAAACCAGAATCCAATGGCCTCCATGGTATCGACCTGCTCAGTACTTCTACCAACGCCTCGTGCCCCCATGGTCGCGACCTGCTCAGTACTTCTACCAACGCCTCATCCTCGATTCCCTAACCCTAAACCTCCCAAGATCTTCCCTGATCTTATCCAAACAACGGCTTTCCCAAGATGCTTGAAGGTTCGGGAATCTAGGGTTTTGATACCCGTTATGAGAGCGAGCGTTGGCCCCTACAATAACAATTGTGGAAAACGTGACCATTGGAAGAGACCAGTGGTGCAAAATCATTCTGAGCTAGTTCCGGCGGCGGAAGTGTCCAGAAATAAGAACTCCCTGATGAAATTTGCTGATTCTATCTGGTCATTCGTTTTCGGCGACGGTAATCCAAACAAAGGAGTTCATGAAGAGAAGAGATGGAAGTTCATTGAGCAATACATAACCTCCAAGGGTGGTGTTATAGCAGCCGAAGAGCTTGCTCCTTATCTTGATGGTTTAGAAACTTTAGGGAAAATTGAGAGCAACCCAATCAATGAGAAAAAGTTCATGTTACCTGTTCTAAAAAGATATGAGGGCCATCCTGTAATTGATGAAGACGGGAACGTTCTCTACCGGTTTATGTCACTACAGCCCAAAGATAAGGAATTGCGTGACGTTGAGCATAAATTCTTCATGGAGAAGAAATGGCGATTCAGTAAGACTAGCTTTTTTGAGAGAGTAAAGGTCGTCTTATTTGGTTTAGTTCTCCGGGACGTCCTTTCTTATCTGACCAACGGGTGGTTACTTATGAAAAGCGGTAGTACTAAGTTATGGGGTGCCGTACTACTCCAGATTTCTATTATTTCTTTATTTGTATTGATTCCTTTGCTCAGGTTTGTGTTATTTGGCCTCATCTTTCTTTATAAAAATGCTCGCATTGAAAAACGGAACCGAGCACGACAACAGGCTGCTGAAGCACTTGAATCGCCTAATCTGTTGCTGAGACAAAAGATCGCCAGTGCTCGGAATATGGCTGGAATTCTGAAGTACTGAAGAAGCAACATATAATAGGTTACTTTCACAACTTTTCGCTCCACACATAACCTTGCTGTAAAGTCTTATTTGACAGTTAAGGGTATGATCAGTTATTTTGATTTATTTCTTTTAATTAACTTTTCATATTTGATAATGTAGCAGATACAAATACGAAATGTTACATAAAGTTATAACTATTTTATTAGAGATCCGTATTATACAAACACGATCACACTCTAATTGAGTATTAGAAATATTATTTCTTCCATAAAGCGGCACATATCAAGACTATTGAAACCAAATCACAATGTTATACCTTATTGACCGCTTCTGGGAAGATCTAGCAAGATACAAGTCCTTCACTTTGACATATGAAAGTACATGGGATACTAGATTACTGTGCTAATAGATGTGTGGTTTAGTTTTACTAATTTTCCTAATAATGGTGGTTTATGTATGTATGTCTTTTCTCTGATATCGTTATTGCTAGACTTTTTTTTTTTTAATCCATACCAATCAATTCTCATTCAACTCAAGCTAGAATGATACGAATACATACATTTCTTTGTCATCTTTACGAGCAAGTCTAGGACGGGACATCCTAACATCACCTATTAGACAACCAATGTTCACTTATTTAAAAGCGAGCTTATACACTATAAAAAGAAATCATAGTAAATAGACTACGTTCAAACCTATGGTAAATATAAGCGTAGTTAGTTGCCTTAATAATCCTTCGGGATCCCAAATATGAGACCCCACGAAACCAGAACGCAGTTGTTTGGTCCACATTCGGGCCTTAAACCAACATAATTCCAAATGTTTTGGGCACCCAAACCTCACTAACTGATTTGGGCGTCCCCATTGACTTAGGCCACCTAACTAATTTGGGCACCTAGCTTGAGGTGAGCCGCCCTCCATCTGCATCACCAGCGATCACAACCTTGTCTGCCGTCTTAGAGACTCTTTCCGCCGCACTCCCTAGACCGGAGCACAAAGCAATCCGCAGCCTCTACAGATTGGAGTACAAGACGTTTCAGCACTCTGCTTCGAAGTTCGAACATCGGGTCCTTGTGTCGCCTTCTAGCCAGAACCGATCGACACCCGCCTCTGGACCAACGCAATTACTCTGCAAATTCAGTCACCCCCATCGGTCTTCAAAGTCATACGGCGCTCTCCGAGTTGTCGGACACCAGTCATCAGCCATGTTCTCCTTGAACCCAACGAGTCATCAGAACCCCCAAATTCACTCAGAGCCTTGAGGCGCTCCCTCGCCGGTTGGATCTTCCAACCCATTTCCACAAAACTGTTTGTGAACTCGCTCTAGCTTGAGGACATGCCCGTGGAGTGGAAGACATATCCCAATCCATATCTGTGCAGTTTCAGTCTGGTGTTTGTCAAACTCGGTCGAGGTGGAAGATTGCATATATAACAGCCTCGAGTTGCGGGAAGGATATATAATCCCGCTAAAGATTGGCGCTGGACGGCGACGTTGGAGCCCTACCCGGTAGTAGCAGCCAGGGTTTAGCATCCTTTTTGATGATTTGGATTGTTTAAAAGTAATGCAAAATGATTTTACGAAAGACACAATCAATAGGTACTACATAAATGGAACAAAATTCTTATGAATTTTTGGTTATTGCATAGACTTTGCATGGGCTAATTCAAATATATGTTTTTCGTCTCGTTTAGTTGTAATACCCGAAAAATTCAAGTTATTTTCCGAGAACATTTTAGAATGATTTCGTGGTCATGGGAGAATGTACGAAGCTTGGAGAAGTGTAGATTTAGTTCGAACGATTTTATTTCGAAAACGTACGTTAATTAGGGGCACGCGAAAATCGACTTTTTATACGTACAGAAATTGGGAAAACTTCCTTCACGAAAGTTGTAGAGCTCGTCGATACGATCGCGTGCATATGCTGAACGCAAAAATCGGAGTTCGTATGAATTAGTTATGTTTTTTTTGAAAAGTTTCCAATTTAGTATAAAGCTTCCATTTTCAGAAATTTCCGAAAATATTTTCAGAATTTCCAAAAATGGAAACCGGCTGCAGATTTCCTCCCGAAGCCGGAAATCGCCTCCAAACTTCCACCGGCCATATCTTCCTCCACCGGCCACCAATCTTCACCAAACTTCTTCCCTTGGCTTCGCCTGGTCCTTGCGCACCCGTATGTGGTAGCCTTCCACGGCGGCGCGGTCTGTAGCGGCGGCGGGGAGCTTGAACCGATTTGAGTTCGATTGTGGTCAACGCCGGTTTTCTCCTAGCTCCGGCCACCAAAACTTCCGATCCTTAGCTCTATGAACTCGCCTCAACCTGCTGATCATCATACCAGAAGGATCGCACCTGGAGTGACCGGTTTCACGTTCGTCGGAGCTCGACCGGTTTTCGATCGAAAACCAAAACCTTTCGATCGTGATATCTCGAGCTGTAGTGCATCGTTTTGATTGATTCTTGAACCAGTGAGTTCACCTTGATGTTTTTAACAACTCTCCAGAAGGGATCGAGGCCGGAGGATGAAGTTTTCACGTCGAAATCATAGCACATCGGTTTCTGCAATTCTTCGCGGGTTTCTGGAAAATTTCCGGCCAAACTCAACTGTTCTAGGTAATTTTCGGCAACCTCCTTTCACTTTCAGACTTCATGCTAGTTATGAAAATTGTTAAGCTTGTTGAGATGAAGAAGGGCAGCCCGGCCCCGACACCATTGGCGGTGGGCGGCGGCGGCGGCTCTGCCACTAACTCCGGCGGCCCTTTCCGGCCACCTCCGGGGGTCAACAATATATTTTCTGTACATTTTTAGATTCTATATTTCAATACGATCATTTCGATATATTATACGCAATTTTTGGATATCGTATGATTAAGTTATGAATTTTTACGTTTCGATCGATTTCGATCGTTCGATTCATGATCTGTGAAGATCGGACCGTCCTATGGACTTGTAGTTTTGATATGTTGATCTTATGACTGTCCCAGTGGCTTTGTGTGGTCATGGGCGAAGATCCGACCGTTGGATCTTCGTATAATTGCTAAATAGTGATTAGGGAGGCGATTCGTGAGAATCCGTCCGTCGGATTTTCGTATAAATTTGTGAAGATGTTAGTAAGGACGATTCAGGAAGATCCGACCGTTGGATCTTCGTGATGATTTTTGGAGGATGATCCTAAGGCGATCTGTGAGGATCCGATCGTTGGATCATCATTTAATTTCGATCCGACTGTTGGATTGTCGTTTGAGTATGTTTTTGAGTTGTTGGCTGAGTTAAGGTCATGTTTGATTAGGTGATTGACGGTCTTCCTTGGGTGAGCGGTTTCGGTGTGTATTGTGTTGAATTGAAGACGCAGCGGGAATATCGATGTGAGTAAATCGCACATGGTTCATTTACGAACCGAAATTCGGTGATTTTATTTAATTGTGAATTTGTGGAAATTGTTTTATAAAAATAAATATTTGTTTTAAATTATATGGACTTGCTCAACTACGGTCCATAGGTAAGTAAAATGTATTTAAACTATAAAAAATGAATTTCTAGATTTTATTGCATGTGAACTATAGTTGGTATTAGTGGTCACTCTTGTGTGGGTGACTACGTATATATATATTTACGTAGAATATATATTGGATGGTGTGACATCGGGTGAAATATTGATGTGATTTACTGAGTTATATTTTGAGCATTACCCTTTGGAATATGTGATTTATCTTAGATGTTGAGTTGTCTATGATAAAGAGTAATTGAGTAAAGTGCGATAGTTGAGTCGTTGAGATGAATTAAATGAGGAGTCGAGTGAATTGAGGAAAGCAGTTATTCGTAAGCGTGAACCTTGGCCCAGGTGACACATTACGATTCAGTTAGAGCTCTAGTCTGTCTGCCATCATACTGCTTGGGGGATAAACGAGTTATCTATGCCCTTGGGTATGACATACTGAATGGGGTGATTAATATAATTAATCATAAGCCTGTAAGTATGATATACTGAATGGGGTGATTAATATAATTAATCATAAGCCTGTAAGTATGATATACTGAATGGGGTGATTAATATAATTAATCATAAGCCTGTAAGTATGATATACTGAATGGGGTAATTAATATAATTAATCATAAGCATGTAAGTATAATATACTGCATGGGATGATTTATATAAATAAATCATAAGCCTGTGAGTATATATTGAGTAAACAGTTGTTTGTTTTTGAGTAGTCATGTTGAGATGTGAGTTGATTGATGCTTGAAGTGACGTTGTACACTTCAATTATTATGCAAAGAAAATACTTGAGTTGAATTTATGCTTGAGTTGATTTGGTTACTTTAAATCGTGCAATCCTTTCATTTACTCATACGAGCTTTGCAAAAAGCTTACCGGGTTTGTATTGTTGCAATCCCGGTACACTATTCAAACGGTGTAGCGGGTAATCCTACAGGTCAGGAAAATCAGGAAGGTGATCGAGCTGCGTAGAGTAGCTGCATTTGTGTGAATCTGACTTTCTTTTGTGAGGTGTGTTATGCTCATTTGAGCTACATTTATATTTGGAGAGAGTGTGCTGTAATCAATAAACTCCTTGAGGATTGAGTTATGTAATATTGGGTGGTGTGAGGTGTGTTTGTTCTGAGAAAAAAATTCAGAACGTTATTGTAATAATTATTATTTATGTTTCGGATTTGAATTTGTTATTCAAAATTCGGGGCGTGACATTAGTACTCCTCAATCATTTACTATATATATTGAGAAGTTTTGAAGAGCATGCATATTAATCTTTGAGTAATACTCATAATCTTCTCCCTTCAAATTCGACGACCAACGCCGAAACGATGAGTGAGTATTTAGTGCATACTTGAATATAAACACGTATGGATTTTCCCACAACCTAAACCCATGCCAAAGGTTGACGAATGTCAGCTAAACTTTGGGGATATCCAAGTCCTGTCGTAGTCACCAAACATGATACCAAATTACAATAAAAAAGTCACCGTCGTAGACGAAGGCCTACGGACGCAACCTAGCAACCGCCATAAAGTAGCAACTGGGGTGGACACGCGAGCTCCCCTCCCACCCGATTGAGACAAGCAACCTCCAGCTCGGCCGCAGGAGCTAGGTCATCGGTGAATCCCTTGGCATTGCCTTGATACTAACAAAAGCAAAATGTTAGTCTCCTAAACCCTTACCCGGAGCTTTAGCCAAAAAAACTGAAACAATCGTTACACAGAGCGATCGAAAACCGAAGTACTACAAAATTCATGCAATCAATTCGGGATTTGGAGACTAAAGCCCCCGCTTGACCCTATACTACGCACTGAAAATGCATTAGTAAATTTTTTCTTTCTTTCAGAATGGGGCCTCCCTTAAATCTAGAGAATCATACTTACAACCTTTGAAAAGCATGGGCCTGTTTATTTAGATAGTGTGATTTGTTTGTTTCTTATTGGGTTGATGATCATGTTTATAATATCCGTTCGATAAGCTATTTAATTACCTTTTTAGAGTGTGATTTGTTTGTTTCTTATTTATTTGGGCTATTTGACCCAATGAAGTAAAATATCTTTGCATACATATATCCCAACCCTAAACCTAAACCCGAAAAGTTGAGATTGCAACATCAAGCTATGGCGTCCATGGTGGCGACCTGCTTCACACTTCAACCAACTCTTCATCCTCGTCTCGCTTTCAACAGTTCACTCTTCCCAAACCCTAGACCTCTCAAAACCTTTCCTGATCCTATTCTAACACCGATCTTCCAGGTATGCTTTTCTGCGAAGCTTCAAGAACCTAGGGTTTTGGTCCCGGTTTCCAGAGCGTGCCTCTGCTCCGCCACTGGGATTAGAAAAGACGGCGACGGTGCTGATTTCAAGGGTGGAAGATCACCATCTTGGAGGCCACGAGCAGTCGGAGCACAGAGTGATCATGAGACCTCATCTGAACCCAAAAAAAATATCATACTCCAATTCGTCGAATCCATTCGGTCATTCATGTTTGGCGATGGCGATCCAAATAGGGTAACGAAAGAGGAGAGATGGAAGTTGATTGGGCAATACATAACCTCCAAGGGCGGTGTTGTTGCAGCTGAAGAACTTGCTCCATATCTTGACCCTTTAGAAACTAAAGGGAAAAATGACAGCCTTCCGATCAACGACGAAACATACATGCTACCGGTTCTGATGAGGTACGAGGGTCATCCCGTGATTGAAGAAGACGGAAACGTTCTATACCGGTTTATATCTCTACAACCCACAGCCAAGGAATCGAGTGATCCTAATTTTGTCAAAGGAAAACTACTTAAGAAAAAGTTTTTCATGGAGAATAAGTGGTGGTTCAGCAAGGCTAGCACTTTGGAGAAGGCAGTGATGGTAGGGTTTGGTGGACTTTGTTGGAAAGGGATTCTTATGCTTACCGAGGGTTTGCTTCTAGAAACTCCAATTGCACCCGGTGGTTATGTTACGTTTTTCTCTGCAATGCTTCCAGTACTTCAGGCTTGTGTTATTTCCATCACCGCTATTCCTTCGTTGAGATTCGTTTTGTTTTGCATCATTTTCCTTAAGAGAAATGCTGATATTAAGAAAAGGAATGTGGTGTGTTGGTCGAATGGCCTAGTCTGGAACCCCCAGGTCTAGCGTTCGAATCCCAGCTCCATCCCGTGGCCAGCAGATTTGAGGGACCTTTGGGTTCGTGCGTCTGCGGTGCAGTGGATTAGTCTGGTTTTGCCTGGCTTTCGCCGCAATGTCGGTGCAGGTGTCCTGGCGCTGGGATACCACTGCATGGGTGTGTGAGTTACTAACAACTAACCCGATCAAAAAAAAAAAAAAAAAAAAAAGAAAAGGAATCTAGCAAGACAGCGATGTGCTCGGGATCTTGAGTCCCCGGATCTAGCACTGAGACGAAAGCTCCAAGCTGCTCGGGACATGGCCAAAAGGTTGACTATAGTCATGACTGCGGGCCAGGAGGATATGCCTGTTAATGTCTATGGTACTAATAGGAGTACTAGCTATAGTACTAACAGAAGCAGGGATTTGATTGAGGACATTTGAGTAGTCTTTTGCATTGTTTGAGCTTCTTATTGTTTTTGCTTCGTTGCAACTAGATTTGGATGTCGATTATATGGATTTCTAAACTCTTTCATATTTGACGGTATGACTAAAGCATGCAATTAATGATAAGTGTGGCTGTGTGGAGGCTAAGGAAGGGCAATGAGCCATATAACTTTCGTCCATGAACATTGCTACAAAGACTTTCTATGGTATTCTCGGATACCGTATATTTCGAATAATAGAGTTTTGATTACATGGTGGGAGTCCAAACTGAAAGTCCATTCTACGTGGTAAATTGAAAAGAGGATTCTAAGAACATTGAACAAACTGTCTCACAATTAAATCATAATAGTATGTACCACTTCAATGAAAGAAGACCCAACAATCGGACTCACAAAAGACCATCATAGTATGTAGTACTTCGATCAATGAAAGAAGACCCAACAATTGGAATTGGAATATTACTTTCAAAGGAGAAGAAAACCTCATGTACCTTTTCATTTAGGATTCATTTGATTCACAAATTTTACGGAAATATAAACAAATGTTACGTTCTAACGTGTAGAAACTAAGAAAGAGAGTGCGAGAAGTTGTATTAAGTTTGAACATGAGGTTCCATTAGCAATTCACTAAAATCGAGGGGCCGATTTACAATTCTCAAAACTTGATTATATTTCCCCACGTTCCCATTTAAATCACACCGTCAAAACAAACAAAGACTCCCCACAGCCGTCAGATCTAGGGTTTCAGAGCCCTCAGCACCCTATATAAGCTCTCTCTTCCTCACTCTCAAACCCTTTCGTTGCAAATCCGTCGCACCCAAACCCCCAGAGAGCTCTCTCCAAAATGGTGCAGCGGCTAACCTACCGTTCCCGTCACAGCTACGCCACCAAGTCAAACCAGCACCGCGTGGTCAAAACCCCCGGTACGTCTCTCTTCTCGCTCTTCGATTTCACCATTTCTCTGTAAATGTTCCGTTCCAGATTCAAATAGTTACGGCGGGCGGCTTTGATTTCGATGTCGTTTTGTTGCTATAGCTGAGTCGGTTTTGAATGTTAGGTGGGAAGCTTGTGTATCAGACTACTAAGAAGAGAGCCAGTGGACCAAAATGCCCTGTGACTGGCAAGAGAATCCAAGGGGTATGCTTGCTTCTTCTCTATTCTTTTGCTTCATCAATTTCTGTTTTTGAGTTTAGATGGATGATCGCGAGTTCTCTGTAGTTGTTTCCTTAGATTGTTTTGTGTTATTTTTTTTCCTTGGAATTACTATGTTCGTCTTTGAAAAGCTAGAATTAGTGTGCATTAAGCGGAAGGTTTGTGATCCACTGTGTAATCTAAATCTAGTTTGTGTGGTTCTTTTGGATGTGAACCTTCTTCTGTCTTTGCAAGTCATTTAGCTGATATCTAAATATAGGTTATGTAGAAGGTAGTTCATTGATTTTCGTTTTTAGGAAATTCTGCTGAATAATGATTCTTGCTTCTAGACTGGCGCGTTTATATCAAATTTGATTTGAGAGTGAATACTTTTTACTTTCACGGAGTCGGTGTCTCACTTTGTTATCTGCAGATTCCTCACTTGAGACCTGCTGAGTACAAGAGGTCCAGACTGTCCAGGAACCGCAGGACGGTGAACCGGGCATATGGTGGTGTCTTGTCTGGAGGTGCTGTCAGAGAGAGGTATGTTAAGATGAATCATTCTAATTGTTCTGCATTCTGTTTTGTTTGTTTTTTCTCTTCCCCGGTTTAGTAACTGGGCTTTATTTTCAATTTTATGTAGGATTATTCGAGCCTTCTTGGTAGAAGAGCAAAAGATTGTGAAGAAGGTTTTGAAGATCCAGAAGGCCAAGGAAAGGCAGGCAGCCAAGAGCTAAATGATATGCGGCAATGAAGCAAAGGCCTTTTGAATTATAAGATATGCTTGAGGAAAGATTTTGACTTAGGTTGTGTTGATGAACGATTTGGAGCTAGATTGGAATGCTTTTATTGTTATTCGCTACTTTGATTACTTGGCTATTTCATTTCAATGACAACTCAATTGTGTTTCTTTCTTGTGATAAATTCCTGCCTAAATAAATATCTGGTAATCTGGCCATGCTATTGCTCAGTAGCTCATGATAAACCGGCCCTTTAATTGTTGGGGTTTGCTTGCACCGCTATTAGCACCATTAACAACTAATACGAACCTTTGGAATCCGTACTTCAAAAAATTTTGAGACCGCAAAATGTAGCTCGTTGCTCTCATATTGAGCCCTAAACTGTATAGGTCGTCTCCTTGCCCCGAAGGAATTGCAGTGACATTTGAAACTGAACCAGAGTAAAAATAGAATCAAAAGTCTCACCATTATCAGTCATAAGTATTGCAAAATTTGCAGGACATCGCTGATGGCTGATGACGGTTTTTGTTCAAATATTCACGACTCAAGAGGTGGAGTTGATCCGAGCACATGTAATTCCTTCAGTTGGAGCCATTACCTGATTGGTGACGCCGATGTTCATCATACTATTAATTGAGTCGGGGTCTCTGTGGTCTCATGACCTTTCTAGCCTCGTGGTGTACCGGAGATTTTGTAGCTTGTTTGAAAAGATATGTTCAGATATATTAATCCGACTTATAACATGAATAACATCTCCAGATTGTATTGTTAAAACTACTCACAACATTTTCTTCCGTTTAATGAAATTTCATTCAAGATAAAAAAAAAAAATTTAAAAAAAATGGCAAAATTTGCAAATCGCAGCAGGGTAGAATGGTAAATCACCTCGCATCAGCGACAGGTGCGAAGAGTACACGAGCCTTATCTCTCTTGTTACTGCTTCTTCCTCAAGTCCCAGAAAACTTAAAAGAGAGATTTTTAGTTTTGTCTTTATTGTTACCACTGAAAAATTGGAAATATTGGGTTGCAGAGCCACCACTGAAAAAAATGCAAGTGTTGGCATGCAATTCTAGTACTCCTCTGCAATCTCAAGCATTGAGATTGGGCTCCCCCAAGACCCGCTTCATTGGAAGAAGACAGCTTTTCTTTACTGGCATGTCCTCCGCTTGCTCTGAATCTCAATCAACCTCTACTCATTCCCCAGACGGCGCCGTTTTCCCCTTCCCCATTTCCACTCCAAGGTCCTTTTTGCACCTTGCATTACACACTTTCTTAAATTGAACCATTTTTGGTCTCATATGTGTTACTAAGCTCTGAATATTCTAGTTCAAGTTTCGGGGGGTATATATTGATGCTTTTTACCTTGTATCATATGGTATTATGGTTTAAGTTTCTGGGTTTTTGACCCTTTTAGGAGTGTTCAAGAACTGAGCAAGGATATCGAGCCATTAGTGCGTAAGAGTACTGCTTTCACAACAAGGAGGGCTTTGTTTGCGAGTATATTCATGTACTCGTTGTATGATCCTTCAAGGTACTTGTCAGGTTCGCACAGTTTTCGGCTTTGTGTTCATTTCAAATTGGATGATCTATTACGCCTGTCAAGGATGTCGTGTCCAAATTAAGCCGTTTGGACTTTTTGTATGTTGAGGTTCTCATATGCAATGTAGATTGTTAGCTGGCTCTAAGCATCTGTCTTCTGAAGTTTGTGAAGTTAAATTGTGAGTAGAAGAAGAGTATCCTGTGAGTCTATGTGGTCGATAGTTGTATTTGTTTAAAAGTTAGCAGCATGACGCTTTCTTTTGTTTGTAACTAATGAGTCTGCTGGATCTCAATACCAGCCGAGTCTCTGAGCACCAAATTGGTCAACCGATCCCCTTATTTACCGGGCAGTGATGCTTAATGTAGCTATAGTACTTATTAGCAAATGCCAATTGCCTTCTGATAATGCAGTTTTCTATGGATTTACAGCTCTAGCTTTAGGGGATCCATCTGTAACAATTGAAGAAGTAACTCCCCCAGTTTTCGCTTCCGGAGCACTCTTCCCCACTGAGGTTTGTGTTTCGCCACATTTTGTGTCCCTTTATAAGGAAGGTTGGTTTTTTTTTTATCATTCTTGTGATTTTGATGCTTGATTGTTATATAATATGTGTCTGACGCCTGACGGACAGGAAAGAATTGTCGAACTCTTTGAGAAGAACACAAATTCTGTTGTTAACATTTTCGATGTAACATTGCGCCCTCAACTTAATGTAACTGGTGTGGTCGAGGTGTGTGGCTGTTCTTTATATTTTTTGTTTCTGGAAGTAGACTTATCAACTCTTTCACTTTCTTTTAATTTATGTTTTCTTATTAAACTTCTTCAGTGCTCATTAGTGTGAAATATATTGTCACTGCAAATAATATCTTATGTACGTATCAGCAGGTTCCCGAAGGAAATGGTTCAGGAGTAGTTTGGGATAAACAAGGACACATTGTAACGAACTATCATGGTAGGAGCTGGTGAAGCCACTTTAATTATTATTGTATAAAATGAATAGTGCGCCTGGCCTCATATCATTAAATGAATATATCTTGCATTATTCTCTCCACTAGAGATGTTATTTATGGTATTGCTAAAAATATTTGTCGACTTCACATTCACACGTTCACTGATACTGACTATCTGTATTTTGATACCCCTCCATGTGGTACATCCTATTCTTTTCATTCTTCTACATGTTTGATGAATCACAACCAAGTTCTCACTTGCAATCTCATACATCTTTCAGCATCTTTTTCAACCAAACTTCTAAACAATATAATTTTGGAAGTATATTTGATGAAATTTTAGCTTATTTTCTAATTAACATTCATGTCCTGCTGTCTGTATGCTCTTTTGAGATGCTTTGGATTTAAACTTGTGATTTTTTGGGTCATTTTTTGACACACTATGACACTGCTGATTTTGATTGGAATTTGAAGCTGACAGTTGTTTCTTTTACTTCCAGTAATTGGTAATGCACTCTCAAGAAATCCAGGTCTTGGGCAGGTTGTTGCACGAGTTAACATTCTAGCATCGGAAGGGTAAGATTTCAGTGCATTTATGGAGAGACTACTAAGCATTGTCTAACTCAAGAAACTCACCTGTCTCATTTTCTTGATTTAGGGTACAAAAGAATTTTGAGGGAACTCTAGTTGGTGCTGATCGTGCGAAGGATCTTGCTGTCTTGAAGGTATTTTTTTTCTTTCTTTCTGTGCCATGGATAATTTTTTGTTCAATGAAACCGTTGTTGATTTTTGTCCACTTTGGCCGTCCGGTACCCAATTTCTGCTTAATTCAACATGTCAACTCAATTAACTTCTGCCTCTGTTATTTTGTTGAACTGTCGACCTGAAGTTTAAAGTCTGATTCATCACTTGTATTTTGTGGCTGCACTTTCTAAATTGCAGTGTCTTAGCAGTTTACTAGTAGCTAGGCACTGATATCTCTAAATTGCTAGGTAGAAGCCTCTGAAGATCTGTTGAGGCCTATTGTTGTGGGGCAGTCATCTTCTCTAAGAGTTGGGCAGCAATGTTTAGCAATTGGAAATCCATTTGGATTTGATCATACCCTTACTGTTGGAGTTATTAGTGGACTGAATCGAGACATTTTTAGTCAAGCAGGAGTCACCATTAATGGTGGAATTCAAACCGATGCAGCTATCAATCCTGGGAACAGGTTAGTCTCTTCATTCTAATGTAAAAGACTTAGTTCAGAAGCTCCCATCCCCATTTTCTTCTTTGACATGGGGCTGCAGCCAGTGCATCCACTGTTCTGTCGTTTTTGAAGTTTGGACTTAAAATATTCTTTTATTCATAGTCAGTGGTGTTAAAAATTGACCATCACCTGCTCCTAACTGTTTCTTACTCTGCCAGTGGAGGACCCCTGCTAAACTCAAAAGGAAATTTGATTGGGATAAATACTGCAATATTTACTCAGACAGGTAAGTAATGTATATGAAAGTAAAGTCCCTTATAGAAACTCTAATATGTATTCAAAACTTGAAATTTGAGAATATACATAGTTGTAATGATTTTCTGAAAATTTCATTGGTTTGACAGGTACATCAGCAGGTGTAGGATTTGCTATCCAATCATCAACTGTGCTAAAAATTGTCCCTCAGTTGATCCAATTCGGCAAAGTAAGTATACTTGCCAAGTATTTATAGCTTCCACTGATTCTGATTTTTTTTTTTGTTCCTTTTCGCAAGTCAACACGCAAAATAACACCTGTATAGTGTGCTTCAATGCACTTTGACCATTATACTTTTGTTGGCTGGTTGACATACTTGTGCCTTTTTGAAAACAGTTATCTGGAACATTAACTAGAGAAGCATTTGGATTATGCCAACCAGAAAATACTTGATGTTTATTCTTTTATTCCTCCATGTCAGGTTGTTCGAGCTGGTTTGAATGTGGATATAGCTCCAGACCTGATTGCAAATCAACTCAATGTTCGTTATGGAGCTCTTATTTTACAGGTATCCTGTGGATTTCGAGTTGAAAATCAATTAATTAATATTCTCCATGCTTCATATATTCATATCCATCCATTTAATAATTTGCTTCAAAAGTTTTTAATCAACTTTGCAATGCTTCAGGTCCCTAAAAATAGTGTTGCGGCGAAGGCTGGCCTACTTCCTACCACAAGGGGATTTGCGGGTAACATAGTCCTCGGGGATGTCGTTGTTGGAGTTAACAACAAACCTGTGAGCTATTGCTTATTCAAACTCTTATCCTTTCTTCTTTTCTAAGATAAAAATTTACTTGGAGTAAATCTGGACATAATCCTCAACCCCTTATATGGAGATAGTTACTTAGCTCGATTCTATATCTTATATCAGGTTAAAAACCAAGCAGAGTTGAACAGCGTATTGGATGAATTTAGCGTGGGGGAGAAAGTAATCTTAAATATTCAGAGAAGCGGTGAAAATTTGGAGGTTCCCATAATATTAGAGGAAAAGAGTTCATAATTGGTTTGCTGATGATTTTTACTTGTTAGTCAGCATAACATTTCCTCATTTGTATGAGTATATTATTATTCTTGGTCCTGAGATGTACAATGAGGAATTACCTGTATATAAATTGAACGGTTCTGGAAAATAAGTTGAATCAACCAGTCTTGGGTATTTTCAAATACATCCAGTTTCAGAAGAAAATGAGGCCAATGCCTCGTTTGGCATCTTAAATCAAAATTTCTGTCAACCACTATAGTGGTTGATGCAATGATAAAAATGATTTGAATAGATAGAACAATAACAAGTACTACATCGATACTTTAAACTAACGAATGCAATTCTTTTGAACAATGGAATTGGAGCTACAGCAACTAGCTAGCTGCTTAACAATGTCTCTACATCTTCTTGAACATCAGCCACGGGCATCTCATATCGGCAAATAGGGCAATGGTGACTCCGTCTCAGCCATTTCTCAATGCACGATCTATGAAACGAATGCAAACATGGCATTTGAACCGCATACTTTCCGGCAGTAAACTCATCGGAACAAACAATACAGCAATCGCTATCACTTGGCCTTGCAACTACATTGTTACCACTCTTACTGCCACGACTTCTTCTTCTTTTTCTTTGACGACCTTCATGACCCTCCTCCAAGTCTGCGGCCACTACCCTAACCCTCTTCAGTAGCTTCTTGATCGATGACTCACTCGCGGGTACTATTAACTTTTCTGCTTCCCTCTCTGCCATCAAAATCGATTCCCTTGTAGCTCTACACTCGTCGCACTCGCAGCGATCCAATACTTGTTCAGTTATTTCAACTTTCACCTTCAATAGCTTGATCCAATCAATGTACTGGGAGTCAGAGTAGTGGTTGACAACTCTGACAATTTTATTCACAATCTCATCGTGAAAATCACTTCCCGGCTTGATGTCAGGGTTTGCTGCAGACATCGACTTAGAAAGAATCTCTGTCGACGAAGACAACATGCGAAGATCACAACATCCACATATTGTCTTCTTGTAATCGCAACTAACAAAGTCGTTAGCGGGATCAAAAGTAGCTGAAGAATGATCGAAGGCGTAGTGAAGGACACGGGACTTGAACACAACCTCAAGTGGTACTGGAGCTTCGGAGTCAGGTACTTCTGTCTCGTCACATTCAAGGTAGCTAACTTTCAGATAGAATTGGAACTGGTTTTTTTTGTAAATGATCTCATCCATGACAGAAGGGTAGGGTAGGAGAGATAGCTAGGTACCAGTGAAAGAGAGAATGATCGAGGGTGTGGTCTATTAGGGAAAGATATATATGTAGGTTTCAGAGTTTTCCTAATTCGAAGCGGACTTGGTGAGTGAGGTCGAGTCAATTCCGCCTAGGAATAGGAATAGGAAAAGGAAACAAGCGGTGGGCTTGTCATTTCCAAATAAAACTTGAAATGGTTTCCTTCTCCTATTCAATATAGGTTTTCTACTCCTTAATTTTCCATTTAGTTTTTCAAATAAATAAAAAAATAATATTAGAACTGTCTTAGGGAATTGAGATTTGAGAGAGAATTTGATGTGCTTTCATTGATAATAAGGGTTCTCTTTATATAGAGGATTACAAGTATAGAATCAGAGTTGTACATGAAAACATAATCGTACAATGATTGGATGTCTACGAATATTTCCGAGAATATCTCTAATACAAACCCTATTACAACTTGCACAAGTAACCTAGAGTTTGAGCTAGACAAATATTCTGGATTTACTTGAATAAGAACATATAAAATGGGAGAAGAAATTTGACCAAATAAAAATAAAATTGTAGAAAAATGAACAAAACTTTACAAAATCTGCCTAGTACCATTTGGTCTAATGACATAAGTCTCTCATTTGTAAGTGAGAGATCGTGAGTTCAACCCATAGGCTAGTTATTGTATCTGAGTTGTTGATTTGATTAAAAAAAATAATAATAATAAATAAAAGAAGAAAAATTTCAAAATCTGAGTTGAAGAGAAAAAAAAAAAAAAAAACTTCAAAATCTAAAAAGTGAGTAGTGTGGGCATTGTCTCCTCACTTCACAATTTTATCCTTCTTGGATTAGATTTTTCCTTTTTTCTTTATTGAAGATTTTTATTTTCTTAAAAGGACATTCTTAGAATTAACCCATTCTTTTTGGTCTGATAGATGAGAAGGTAAAAAACCCAAAATTTCCAACCCGTATCGGTATAGGTATGTAACACAGATTATAAAGCCCATGCATATAGCTAGTATGAACATACATGCCAGAAAAAAAATGTATGAATAAGTGTGAAAAGAATTTTCAGCAAAAGGAAAATTTAATATGTTTATCGATGTTGATCATATCACATGTCTCCAAATTCCCATCCATACTATTGGCTTTTGTTGATTAATTTTACAAGTCACCACCAGCTTGTGTATTATCAACATATTCCCGAACGCAAGTTTTTCTTTTTAAATTTTCCTTAATTTTCATGTAAACTATATGAAGAAAATTATTTAATGTAGTTGATGTGAAAGACATTTTTATCAGATAAATTAAAATTAGTATTATTAAGACTATTTGTCTTTGTGTTGTCTTTGTCCACTTTGCTTCAAGAGTTCAAGGCTGAACACACCCTCCGAATCAAATTGACATCGATCGCCAATTAACTTCCAGTAATCTAGGACTTTAATTCAAATATTTCTTCTCTGTTCCCCTGACTTTTTACACCGATCTCCTTAGTATCAACAACATCAAATCAAGGTTGAGTGCTTTTTGGGCAGAAATTTTACATAGGACGGAGATCGTTCCTCTTGTAGAATATCAAGGTGATCGAACAAATTAGGGATGGAGATCGTGCTCTGGATAAGTTTAAGTTTAAGCAGTGTAGAAGAGTTCGTATTAAAAAGAATTAATACTTTTAGTACAATGCATTAGTGTCCGTCACCATAATAATAATTGATTCTCACAGCGAAAATTTATAGGAAAGTACATTTGTAACAAATGTGTGACATATAAAAGTCATATTTTGATGAAGGTGACTTAGTGGAGCTATGTTTTGTCTATTATAGTTAAGGCTCTCAAATTAATGATAAGGTTTGAATAGTAACTTAGCAAGTAAGCAACAAGACGAAAAAATTTGGATTATCTAAATTATATGATATTCAAGGATGTTGCTTTCAAAGAGATTTTTCTCACTTAATTACGCTGCAATATATTTTTAGGCCTATATGGTTACATATGTGATTGAGAACATTGACAATGATGCATAAATCTGTAAGGAAATAACCTTTAATTATTGTTATACTTGGCTTAATAATTGCAAGTTGATTATGTATGTTTGGAACTCATTTATTGGTATGAATTGAAGTTGCTATTATTGACTCCTATCTTAGAAAACGTAAACCTTAATTTTTCCTCGCATCAGTAAATAAACATGGAACTTAATTGGAATCTTAAGTAGTTTAATTGGTTTAAGATCTAGTTGAAGATAAGAACGAGCTAGGTGAAAGCATGCAGTAGTAATTAACTTGCCCAACTTAAATTATTGACTATTGATCGAGTACGCATCACATTTTTCAGCCTTTGAAAACACAGATATACTCTTATATTCCAGAAAAACCAATAATGCTGGACTCAGCTAACAATCCCCATACGCTAATTAAGCCTAAATTAACAAGTATACACATAATACTAATAGAAATCATATATTAAAAATCTTAAGCCATCATGGAATTTGAAGTGGCTAAGGAAATAAAACCATATATTAATGCTAGGATTAAGTTAAAGTATCTGAAACAATGCATTAGTCAATATCATTGATGTGGATTTGTCCTGTAGGGAACATGGTTATGCTTGGATAGCTGATGTTTGCTGAGAAAGAGGTCAGAAAGTTTGTGTTTGGAAGAGTTTTGATCCAATTTTAAAACTTAGGTTGCACGCATGGGTTCCAAAACCCCAGGTCAGAAAACAGACAAAAAGGGTTGCAAACGACGGTCTATATCTGGGGAACTTCACTAAATTTGAGTTCCCATTTGGCCATATTTGTTTTTGACCTAATGATCTTCATGACCCTGGCCATAATCTATTAATTAACTAATGCTTCATGTTTTGCTATTTATATATAGTAGATATGGTTAGCAAAACTTGAGCAACCGACAATTAGATTAGTTTGGCATCCCTTTCATTGGATTCGGGTCCTTTGCTGAAATTTTTGTGATGACTTGGGGCTTAATTATTAGATTCTAAAACTTCGTCATTTTAGAATTATAAAAAATCTTTATACATTTAACTCAAAGTGATGAACCCTTAAATTTCGAAACTAAAATGGTTTAACGAACACCATAGAAAGAATAAAATGAATAGAAAAAGCCCTAATCTCTACCCTTTAGAAGAAATGCAGCAGCTCAAAATTGGTGTCTGGAAATACCAAAAAGTTTGGAGATTAGGGATTTTGGATTCCAATGTTCTTGAAATCAAGGGGATTGACCTATGCCTTCCAATTTCTTATTAGCTAATGGCAAGTCTTGAGAAAATTTAGGTGGATCCTTTCCTTGCTCCAATATGATTCATATCAAACCAAACAGAAAAGGGTTCAAAGCTAAACATACTTTTCTGCATTAAAGATCAACTATGAACTATTGGTACTTTTCTTTTGTTTGTTCAGACTTTGTTGTAGTCATAAAATAAGACAATTGCGCTCCTGATGTCAGATGACATCAGTAGTATAACCATAAACTCTAGTCTCTAGTAGTTGAACTCCCCTTTTTCACAGTTTGGTGAACAAAATTTACCTTAAATACTGTACTCCAATACTAATTAGAGTTCAAATTAGTACAGTTTGCCTAACCTTGTCCTCACTAGTCACTGCAGCAGTGCAGTTGGTCTATATTTGGAATTTCAGAATTTCTGGATATGCTGGTGCTAGAAGTTAACTTTTACTAATTTACCATCATCCTTTCTTTCCCATATTGTAATATTTTAATATATTTTGACAATGTAGGCCAAAATTTTCAAAAAAAGTATGTAACCCGAAAATTCTTAAACATTAATTAGTCCCCTTGTTTATTTTGCATGGTGGCCTTTTCTTCTGGTTGACCAATAGAAGAGAGGTTGATGTGCTTGAGCTAAACTTAATCACTAGTTTGGCCATATCTTAATATTATAATATCCACTGACATGTTAGATTTTCATATGTGGCAGATGAAGAAATAGAAGCTCTCAGAATATTTAGAATAGAGATGACATTTTTGGATCCAGGGATGTCAAATGATATTAACTCATTATTTCCTTAGATTAAAAACTGAAAAGGGGTCTGAGAGGAATTTCCAATTTTTGCATACATATCTCTTAGTTTGACTGTAATATTAAGCTTTTTAGTTTTGGAAGTTGGTCCATTTATACATGATGATTATTTAAATGTATTATGAAGCCAAAGAAAAAATAGTTTATTTTAAGGGTTAGATTATAATAGTTTGACAAGGAACCAGTATTTGTCATATTGTATTTGGTTCTTTGAAGATAAATGAGGGTGGTTTCTCTGAAAACTGAACATGAGCAACTGTGATAGCAACTTGGTAATTAAAAATTCCAAAATTTGCTGAATTTGTAGACCTCTTTTGAGATCCTTAATTTGGTTTAAATAAGACCCTTATGCAGTACCTCAAGAATCACCAACTTAAAAAGCCTCCCAAATTCCCAATTCAATAATCCAATTCAGTACTTGACTTGTGTTCCTTGGTAGCTGTTCTTAAAGAGGGTTGCGAGTCTCAGCTTCTTCTTTACCAAGTCACCGCGATTTTTGTGCAATCGTACTCTCCATTACTCACCCCTGAAAGGGCGGCCGAAGCTTCGGAGCCAGACCCCTTTTCAGGTGGCACATGATTGCTTTGGATGAAGCAAACTCTTATTTGTGAGACTCATCACTAGATCGAACTGCCTAGTCTTTTAAGCATATGTTAAAGAACCAGAACTGCTTCAAAGCCTATTAGTCTTTTTCTCAAGGGTCTGGTTTGAACTTTTGAACTCTACCTTTCACCTTTGAAATTTATCAAATAGAGAAGCATGGAAGAGAAGAATGATCAGATGGATAAGGTTGATGATGTCATGTTGCCGGGTTTTCGCTTCCATCCAACTGATGAGGAACTTGTGGGTTTTTACCTCAAGAGAAAAATTCAGCAAAGGCTTCTCCCCATTGAACTGATTAAGCAAGTGGACATTTATAAATATGATCCCTGGGATCTTCCAAGTAAGAAATGACTCTAGTTCTTCTCTTTCTTAACCAGTTTTCATGTTTGGGTTCCTTTTTCAACATAAAGTTTATCCCTTTTTTCATGTTTGGTTTGAAAGAACATATTTTAAGTGAGCTTAGCAATTGTTTCTTGTGACTGAAGTTTTATTTCATATGTTGATGCAGAGCTGGCAAGTACTGGGGAGAAAGAGTGGTACTTCTACTGCCCAAGGGATCGAAAATACCGCAACAGTGCTAGGCCTAACCGAGTCACAGGAGCCGGGTTTTGGAAAGCAACAGGAACAGACAGGCCTATTTATTCATCTGAAGGCTCCAAGTGCATAGGCCTAAAGAAGTCCCTTGTGTTCTACAGAGGCAGAGCTGCTAAAGGAATCAAAACTGATTGGATGATGCACGAGTTTCGCCTCCCTTCTATCCCAGACTCATCACCACCCAAGAAGCTGTTAGATAAAAGCCTTCCTCCAAATGTAAGTAGTAGTACTAGTTGGTTCTATTTCCCATTTTTCCTCTTTGTATTTTTCAGCTGATCTTTCGGTCTCTAATTCGAGATGTCATGTTATACAGGATGCATGGGCCATTTGCAGGATTTTCAAGAAAACAAACTCAATGGCACAGAGGGCTCTTTCTCAATCTTGGCTATCTACACTGCCCGAACCTACAGCATCCGGTTTTCTAACTCAATGCCCTCAGTTCAGTTCCGAAAACAACATATCTTGCACCACTGACTTAGGATCAGCCATCCAGTTTTGGAGTAACAACAATGAATTACAACATCAACAAGGTTCAACTTACTCAGCTTTCGACGCTCTCCCTTATAAACCCAACTTCAATCCTGTATTAGTCGGAGAAAACATTCCCAATGGCATCATGTTCTCTCCAATTGAAATGTCATCACCACCCAATTTCAACCACGCCTTAGTTGGTGACTTGAGTAACAACCACACCTCAGGGAGCATAGACTTTGATGGCTCACAACAACAACAGTTTAGTAATGGCTTCTCAATCAGTTTGGCTCAAGATCAGATTCAACAAAACAACAACACAAGCCAGGCTAACAATAACAATAGTCATTGGGGGACTATCAGATCAATTGGGTTTCCTTTCAGTTTGGGTTCAGATGATCCTAGTGACATGTCTACTAGCTATTCTACAAGCAAATGTTATACTTGATAGAATTGATAGTATACAGTACAAGGAATCTATTCTTCTCGCTCTAATTAGACTACCATGTAATGTTTGTTAATTAGCTACTAGTCAATGTACAGTTTCCTAAATTCTAATTATACCATTTTAGGCACCATATTGTTTCTTCTTTTGGGTTGTTCAGTTTTACTTTCAAGCTCTAACTACTAACTAACACCAACCAAGACAAGCAGTACATTAAAATCAAAAGGATGCGGCTATTGCCACCCTACTAACTACTTTGTTCTCCCTATATTCTCTTCTCACCCTACACATTTTTTAAATTTCATGTTTACATTGTTCACCCATTTATAATACCCAAAATACCCTTTTTAAATAGGGTTGAATTCAAATTCTTTTTCTATTTGACTCCATCCGCGTCTCTCTCAGTTGTTTTTGGCTTCCTTCCGTTTCTCTCAATCAATCTCATGAAATCTTAGTCAATCAGTCTCATTGGGTTGAACGATCAATGAAAAGATTAAGAATGAAGTTTAAGTATGTATTATGTAGGAGTAATAGAAAAAATAATTGTAATTTTTAGTTAGATATTGTCCTTTATTGTAATTTTATATTATGATATTTTAGTGTTTAATAAATCAGAAATTAGTAGGGTGGCAATAGCCGCACCCAAACCAAAATTACTATAGAGATTTTAGTACAATTTTATGGTAAACTAACAAATAACAGTACTTCCTCCTACATATATGAGGTCCTGAGCTCGAACACATTCCTCATTATTGCTATATTTTTATTTTCAGTTTTTTTGTTTAATAAAAGACAGAGGAATTTGGGAGAGGCCTATACAAAGAAATCTGATAATGAAAAAAAAATGAAAAAAGATAAAAATGTTGGCCAAAAGAAAAAAAAAATGCTGATCAAAAAAAGAAAAGAAAAGAAGAGAAGAAAACTAGAAAGTACAAAACATTTGGGCCAGATGAATGATATAAGCCCACTCCAAAGTTGGTCCAATTTTTGAAATCCGGGTCAGTAATCGATGTTTCCCGACTTCAATACCAAACGTCGTCGTTTGAGTTCTACTCTGCTTCGTTGTCGTCCCAATTTTGGGTTTAGGGTTTTAGCTGTGTTAAATCCTCGCCACCACTTTCCCACAGTTTGCGCTTTCACTCTCAAATCACTCATTTTCTCATGTCTCAGGTCTGCTCCTATAATCCTGCTCTCTAATTTTCTTCAACTTTTTCCCAAATTTCTGGGTTCTTAATTTGAAATTGAAGTTATTGATTTGTTCTTCTATGAATTTCTGAGTTTGAATTGAGTGTTAAGCAATGGCTAGAGGCCCTGTAAGTTCCCTTTTTCGAATTTATGGTTCTAAGAAAAACATATCTAGGTTTAGGGTTTTGATCTGGAATCAATATGACCGCTCTGTATCACCAAAGTTCACATATTTTCCTGCTTTAGAGGTCCAAAATCGTTCATTTTCTACGAGTTTAGTGGACCCAGTTCGTGTTAGGTTATCTTCAGAGAACCCAAAATCTGTGGGGTGGGATAGTGTTTTTGTTAAGCCATTCTCTACTGGTGTGGAAGATGGGGATGAGGATGTGAGTGATAGTAGAACAGTGGTTGATGATTTTGATGCGGATGTGGGGAAGATTGTTGAGTTTGAGGTTCCGAGTGAGAATAAGGAATATATTTGGTCGGAATCAGATGATGATGTTGATAGTGAGAATGAGGCTGTTATTAGTGATTCAATGGTGGAAGAGTTGGGAAGTGGTGATGACAATGTGAGTTCAGTGAAAGCGGTGAGCTTTCAGCACGTTGCGTCGCGCGACCCTGTTGAGTTGTATAGGGAGCTTTGTGATAATGAGAAGGGTGCAAAGCAGACACGGAGTGATTGGGAGACTCTTCAAGAGACGTTCCGGTATTTTGGAAATTCGGGTTGGGCGACTGATCAGGCTCTTGCAATATACATTGGCAGATCATTTTTTCCCAATGCTGTGTATAAGTTTCGGAGCTTTTTCTTCAAGAAGTGTTCTGCTGATGTTGCCAAGTATGTGGTGTCCCTTGGTCCATCTGATGAAGCAGTTAAGTTTTTGTTTCCTTTGTTTGTTGAATATTGTTTAGAAGAGTTTCCTGATGAGATCAAGCGCTTTCGTGGTATGATTGCATCCGCGGATCTCACGAAGCCCCATACTTGGTTTCCATTTGCACGGGCTATGAAGCGTAAGATAGTTTATCACTGTGGTCCAACCAATAGTGGGAAAACTTTCAATGCCTTGCAACGGTTTATGGAAGCAAAGAGGGGTATCTATTGCAGTCCTCTGAGATTATTGGCTATGGAAGTCTTTGACAAAGTAAATGCGCTTGGGGTGTATTGTAGTCTTCACACAGGGCAAGAAAAGAAATTTGTCCCATTCTCAAACCATGCTGCTTGTACAGTGGAAATGGTGTCAACCGACGAAATGTATGATGTTGCTGTCATTGATGAGATTCAGATGATGGCAGATCCATGTAGAGGTTTTGCATGGACGCGAGCAGTACTTGGCTTAAAGGCTGATGAGATACATTTGTGTGGAGATCCAAGCGTTCTCAATGTTGTTCGAAAGATCTGTTCAGAGACTGGTGATGAGTTGTATGAGCAGCATTATGAGAGGTTTAAGCCATTAGTGGTTGAAGCAAAAACGCTATTGGGAGATCTTAAAAATGTTAGGTCTGGAGACTGTGTGGTTGCTTTTTCAAGAAGAGAGGTATTTGAGGTTAAAATTGCAATTGAAAAACACACCAACCACCGCTGCTGTGTTATTTATGGTGCCTTGCCGCCAGAAACTCGTAGACAGCAAGCAAATTTATTTAATGATCAAGATAATGAATATGATGTTCTGGTTTCTACTGATGCGGTGGGAATGGGTCTGAATCTTAATATTAGGAGGGTTGTATTCTATAGTCTTGCAAAATACAATGGTGACAAAGTTCTCCCAGTTCCAGCATCTCAGGTGAAGCAGATTGCTGGAAGAGCTGGTCGGAGAGGAAGTATCTATCCAGATGGACTTACTACCACATTGAATTTAGATGATCTGGATTACTTGATTGAGTGTCTAAAGCAGCCTTTTGATGAAGTTAAGAAAGTGGGCTTGTTTCCTTTCTACGAGCAGGTTGAGCTATTTGCAGGGCAACTTTCTAACATTACGTTCTGCCAGCTACTTGAAAAATTTGGTGAAAATTGCCGCCTGGATGGGTCATACTTCTTGTGTCGACATGATCATATAAAGAAGGTTGCAAATATGTTACAGAAGATTCAGGCACTATCTCTGGAGGATCGTTTTAACTTCTGTTTTGCCCCAGTAAATATAAGAGACCCAAAAGCTATGTTCCATCTTCTAAAGTTCGCTTCATCATATAGCCAGAATCTCCCTGTCAATATTGCTATGGGCATGCCAACGGGTTCTGCTCGTAATGATAAGGAACTCTTGGATCTCGAGACTAAGCATCAAGTGTTGTCTATGTATATGTGGTTGTCAAACCACTTCAAGGAAGAAACTTTTCCATACGTGAAGAAGGCTGAAGCAATGGCAACAGATATTGCTGAATTGCTGGGTCAGTCTCTAGCCAACGCTAACTGGAAACCAGAATCAAGGCAGGCATCAAAGCCTCAACGGAAGGAAGATAGTCATGAAAGGCCATTGTCACGCATCAAACTGTATCAGAAGTAAGTTCTTGAATAGTTGTTTCTATGACTTTTTACTGAACTGGTGTATTTTGTTTAGTCAAATAAATACTATGGCATCTCTAGTTAGTCCTTGGTTCTACATTTGTCTTTTATTTTGTAAGAAGGTGCGTGTTTTGATTGTTGTCTCTTACTATTTGGCTCGATATTATCGATTTCCAGGACATTTGTAAAATTGTAATGATTAGTTTCTTCAAAAATTTGCTCAATTTATTATTGATAAAAAGATAGCTCCTATGATTTTGGTTGTGAATGGTGTTCTGAAAGGTAGTGGTTGAGGCTTTTGAGGTGTCATTTATATGACAGTGGCAGGAAATAGCCGTTATTCATGGTAAATGATAATGTAACATGTTTAATTTCCTCCTTATAAAAGCTCCTCATCAATAATAGAACCAGAAGATGGATGGACAGATGTATTTAGCAGAAGTATGCTAACTTTAAGGGTGTGTTATTTCAAATTATTTGTGTATGGATTGCATCCTTTATATGTTTGTTTAGATCTGTTGACCTTGTTATGATCCCTTTTTATGACTTGCAGGAACAGGCATGACCAGTCTGTAAATTCTGTGCACTCAGAGAAGGTAGCTGCTTAGTGGCCTTGCAGGTAATTTTACTGTCAGAATGGATAGGAAGGAGACTAGAATATGTGTACAATGCATTAAGAGAACAAATTAAGGGTTCAAAACAAAATATAGCATGCATTTGCTTCCGTCTGCATACACAGAACAGCGACCTAAAGAAGCCATAGCGTCCGCCAAATGATTTGCTTCCTTCAGATGGTGTGAAAAGAAATTATGTGAAAAGATTTGAGCTGGCAGTTTAATATCTTGGACCTTTGTACATGTATAGATGCTTACACTAATTTTGGTCGTTCTTTTGTTCTCTAAATAAATGACAAGTATCTTTGGATGTGCTAAAGTTTTGCAAAATGTAATGACAAGTAGTAGAGTAGAGGTTGTACGAATATGAAGTTTCTGTACTTTAAACGATCTGTCCTTTCAATAAAACTGCAGGTCTAATTCCATTTGGTCGACCAAACAATTCAACAATGGTTACAGGGCCACAGGGCTCTTATTGGAAATCGGCAATACACGAACACAGTTATTCATATTGTGTACTTATAATATTTGAAGAAAAGAATGAAATTATTGAGACTTTTTCATTACAGATTCTTCCGATCAAACACCAAGATCAGTTTTCATAAATGAACCGATTATTGTTTTGAGTAATTCTGTTTCTGGATATGGATCGATATCTGTTCTGTGGATAGAAACCGCCGCAGATGGTGCCATCCAATGCAAGGAGTCCATCAGCAATGAGAAAATCTTTACTGTGGTTGTAAAACTAATCTCTACCTGAAGATGCTCGAGGTTTGGTAATGGTGGGCACCTTCTCACTTCTTCTGGAAAGATGAGAGCCTAGACATTCACGACACAGAGAAAGTATAGGATTTTAACAAGTTGGAATAAGACATTTGAACAAACAAAGCTAGTGAATAGTACATACCTCAGGAGCAGCAGCATGCAGACTTAATTTTCTGGAGCAATCAAAATTCTCAAGAAATCTAATCAGACGAAGATGATTCCAAGACGAGCTAGGCTCCCTCCCTATATGGATTGAAATTGTAGCATCCAATAAGTTTGGAATGATTTTGGTACTTTTCATTCGTCCTTCCCAGTAGTCATGTAAAACCAAATTCTCCAGGAGGGGAAACGTTGAAGCAAAGCCTCTAAGCCATGTTTCTGTCAAGCATGTATCAAAGAACTCTAGACTCTCAACATTTTTACAAGAGGCAATGTCAACGTTGCCCCAGCTGTACAGCCCTCCATGTAGTTTAAAAGATTTAAGATTCGTAGCTTCAATTTGAAAACGCACTGAGCCGCAATGCATAACTTCCAAGGATTCGAGGCTCAAACTAGAAAGTTTAAGAGTCTGTGACAAGCCAGTACATAGCTTGAGGGACAAGTAAGCTATGTAAGGGCACCCGGAAATTAACTGCAAGAATGCGAAGTTGCTACTGAATTCCACTAGTTTGAGGGACATAGTTCTCAAACATGGGAAGCTCGTAGGGTCATTGCTGCCCTGTATCATCACATTCTCCAACTTTAGAATGGTTAAAGATCCTGCATTGTTGATGAGAAGTGTTCGTGGTAAGCGGTACGGGGTGTATGCCGGTAACTCTGGTATATATATGAAGCAGATGTCTAACTCTTTAACGTTTCTGTTTCTTTCAGCAGCATAACTCAACCACCTGCTTACGATCCCATTATCATCATAGTTCCGATCACCAAAGTATCTCATACGAAGCCTGAACTTGTCTAATGTGTTGTTATATTTCTCACATCGCTTCAAACACATGCTCAAGAAGTTCATGAACCTTTGATGTCGAATCCCGTTTTTTGCAAGGCGTGCCTGCTCATCCTCATCATCCTCATTATTCTTATCCTCAACCTCATCAATGTCCAATGCAGGAATCAAAGGCCATACACGTAACCACTGCTTAGAAAAAATGCATGTCCGGGCAGTGTTTTTGGTGGAAAGCAGAGATCCAGCGAGGATTTGCTCCATAGCAACGTCAGGTAACTCTGATAGAGAAGTAGAAAATAAGGATTCGGTGTGTTTGCAATACCTCAATATTATTCATCTCCAAATAGGAGGTTTATAAAGAGATACAAGAGTAATCCTAATAGGAAAAAATCTTCTACAACTATACAGAATACGTAATCTACACGTACAAAGAAAGTAAATATTTACAGAATATTCTACAAGAGATGTGTTCACAACTATCTGGTTTTGACCATCTTCAGGCTTTTTGCTTGCAGCTTTTGTATTCTTGTCCATAACTCTTACTCTAATAGAGATGGAGCAAAGCCAACGAATCTGAAAAGTTGATGAAGACGAGGAAGCTGAACAATAAAAAGAGAAAGAAAAGAATCACAAAGGAGACAAAGAATTCTATTCCTAGTCAGTTTTGGTGATGACCGAGTTTAGTTTAATGCAACTAGGGTTATACATACCTAGTCAGGTTTACAGAATTTTAATTTGGAAAATCTTGAGAGATTTTTCCAAATTATTTAGATTGTTATGCCTATAGCCATGAAGTGATTTCTAATGAATTCAGCTTTACCGTTTTAGCATGAAGATATGTAAATTAATCAATAAAACTGTGGAGGTCAGGTGAAAAATTTTGGAGGTCTTATTATCAAAACTCGAATGTTGAGTAGTCATTAGTTATGCTACTGATGATACAACCAAATAAAAATCTACCCTTAATATAATCATGGGAATAAAAGCTTGCATTCGTCTTCAAAAGATTCATCCACTCTACTACTGCTTCCCCATACAGATTAACACAATTTGGTAGATCTTTAATTAACGTTCAATTCTATAGATCTTTAATTAACGTTCAATTCTATTCGCACACCTATTTTTTCTATTCACACACCTTCTCTATTATCTATTACTTTAATTAAAATTTTTTTTTACGAAGTACCCTAACTACCCTCCATTGCAATTCTGTTTATTTTTCTTTTTTCTTTTTGGCAAGTCAATCATCCCAAAATCTTAAACCCTTATTTTCCCGCAGACACAAATTACTTTAGGGCTCTTTGCAATTTTCTCTTTTCTTTTCCATAAAAAACTTCTCTAGCATAGTCATTCTATCTCTCTAACGTGATGCTTTGAAGTTTAATTATGGTAGAACAAATAACTTTAGACCAATCTTTGGAGAAAATTCTACATCTGATTTGCAATAGAGACATGGAAGATATGAGTGTAGTGATCATTCGAGGCCCTATTCATCATTCCTGATAAGATTCTACTAAATTTTTTTGGTGTATTTCAATCCATCGCTCTCCGCTAAAAAGATCAATTTCTCAGCAATTCGGTGGATTGGGAGCTTTAAATGTGTGCGTTCTGTTTGTCCTAGTTTGATTTTGGTATGGCTTGCTTGCTAATCATGGTTTTGACTTGAGTTGATTGATAATTTTGAAATTGTTGACGCTTTGATTTCATTTTGACTTTAGTCATATCATCACTCTGCAGAATGCTTTTTCACTGGGAGTGGTATCTTAAATCAATGTTGCTTAATCAGATGTGAGAGGTTTTGGATCTCCATTAGTTTAGGTGATATGCTATAGCTTGCTTCAGTTTTATATAGCAATCATGACATACCTAAATCCCCAAAATCAGTTACATCGTGATTTTTCATCTGAGCCCTAAATGTTGCCACACTAATTGTAGAATTTTTTACAGATTACACTTCGACTTGCCCAACATTTTTTTTTCTAACTCAGCAATGACATTCATGAGAAAAAATTAGTTTATTGTATAATGATGTTTAATTGATGATTGACTTGCCAAATAGAAAAAAGAAAAAAGAAAAAGAAACATAATTAAAAGAGAGGGTAGTTAGGGTAATTTATAAAAAAAATTGTATTAAAGTAATGAAAAAATAGAAGGGGTGTGTGAATAGAAAAAATGGGTGTGGGAATAGCACCACCCAAAGTTAATTATAAACCACGAATTTCCATTGCCGGCTCCCATCAGAATTAGATCTTCAATTCAATAAGAATGATTATTTCTTTGTATGTATCATAATCTCTTTAAAGGATTTGGAAAGAAACTAAAAGTAATTGAATTACAGGTGCGGCTATTGTCACCCTACTAACTACTTTATATATGCACGGTGCCCTCTTGGATTATTCTCGATGTATCATGTGCTTTGTAATCTATTCTCTCTTGATTTTGGAAATTCAATGCTTCGAATGAGCAACTATCGTCCTACATCACACTGCGTAGTGGTTCGGGACTATACAATAGCTTTTCGAATTATTTGTGCTATCTTTCATCCAACCATTAGGATTTAGCAGTCGGACATGCAAAAAAGGGACACAAACAGCATTCCTGAAAGTGAATCAACCATTTGATCTTTATTGTGTATACAAAACATTCCTATACACTAGTTTGTTTTAAGTTCGATGTGGTGTTGAATGAACCTCAACATCTCAGAGCGCATCGTGTATTCTAAAGAATTGTCAAGATGCTTCGTGATATTCGGAAACCGGTCGTCCTTCAAGAAGCAATTCTGCTGCTCCTGCTCCGCCCTCTCCTCATCGTAGTACCATTCACAGATTACTCTAGCAATAGCCATCATATATAAACCGCAGTCGTACCAATTTGTCTGCTGAGGCATAACATTCTCTTCTCTAAACCAAGGATCATCATCATCATCCCTATCGATAGTCTCTTCATCATCTCCATTATTACTTATGATGTACTTTTGCAGGGCATAACACACCTTCACAGGATGATAATTTATAAACCGACGCAAGTACTTCTTTGAGAAGATGTATCCGATCACAAAAGACACCAGCATATTCTTCTTGGGATAATTTATAATTCGCCGCAAGTGCTTAGAGTAGTACTTGTGTCCCATTTTAGAACTAATGTGGGTAACCAAACTACTAGTCCCAGCTGGAGTTGGTGCTTGTGTTGCTGGAGCTGCCACGCAGTTCTTAACCGCTCGATACAACTTTCTGGCAACCAAACTATTGAAACCCCCAAAGCTGTCGTAATGCACGAATGTATTCGATTTTCTGTAATACACAAGCAAGCTCCAATGCTTTCCACCGTCGCTTTGACTCGTGTCTTCATTATCATTCACGGTGAACATCACAACTTGCTTTTTACTAAGTTGGTGAGACTCCTCAAAGTCTCTAAAATCAGCCTCGGAGTTCTGAGAATTCGCCAGCCAAAAAGAGATTGTAGGGGAAACCAGAAGGGTGCGATCATCATATTGGGAAGTAAGATAACTGAAATAGAATTGAATAATGCAATCGTTTAAGTAGTGCGGGCCGCTAAGCAGATCCAAGTCGCTCCTTTTCAGCACAACACCATTATAAGTCAGGACCTCCTCATCCATCAAGCGAGCACCAGCAAGTAATCACTTGCTGTAATATATCTGATTGATCGATCGATATATATAGTTCTTTTCGATACTAGAAGATCTGATCAATGGTACAAAATAGGATGCTAGAAATTGACAGTACGAAATTTAATTCAATAAATAGAATCGGGCGTGGAGTTGGGTTCTAGCTGGGCTGGGTTCCAAATCCCTTCAAAAAAAAAAAAAAAAATGCAATTTAATTTCTATTACAATATGACCATTTATTCTAATTAATGATAATGATATAAACATCTCTTTTTTTGACTTTCAGCTCTTATATTAATAGATCTGTCTTCTGTTAATACTCGCTAGCTATACGTTTCCATTTCCTTGTAGGATAAGGTCAGTAATTTTTTTTTTTTTTTTAAGGACTTGGTTTCCTTGCATGCAGGTTCATCAGGATTTGATTTCCTTGCTCTTATTTCCATGTCAACTATCTTAATCAATACACTTGTTCGCCAAGTAACTGATTAATCAAAACCTTTTCCAAACTAGAGTTATCCAATGACATGATGGGGTTATCTATAAACCCAGTTCATCATCAGTGCTTCTTCGAATCAGATTTATAAACACACATCTCTTTCAACCCTGAGACCTTTTCTCATTTGGCTGGAAGAAATTCATTCAGCGAAAACGACATCAATGCTATGGAATGGAAGTAGTTAAAGGTAATAGACAAACATGTACCCATCTTTTGGGTTCAGAAAGCGCTAATAGATGGACAAAACAGCTTTTGTTGATTCCATATTCATATTCCATTGTCAAAAGCTGAGACAAAACATGATATCAGTAGAATAGTACTAGGAAATATGGCTAGGACCAACTTACGCTATTGTGACAGTCATGCTAGTCGGCTCAAAATCTAGGCCGGACGGAATCCGCCAGTTCAAAAGTGTGTGTCTAGTGTGACCGGGAGGGACACTAGCCCAACCCGCAGTTCCTCTTTACTTTTCCTGGGTGTGCATCTTATAGTTCTTCCACACCCACATACTATATATCCTATCTAACAGACGGCATATCTATATAGTTCACCTGCAGTTCTCCTGTGCATGGAAACATAGACTGCAATGGCTACCTCAGTTACTAGTTAATGGAAGTACTAAATCCATTTTCTGTACTTCGGTGTCACACAGCACGCATTTGTGTGGGAAAAGACCAGAAGCCTCTATTGCCCGCAACTTACAGCCAGTGCACCACAGCAAGTGTTTACAAGGGAAATTGGCCCATATCATCTTCTGCTGGTTGCATGCAAAACACCTTCTTACCGATAATCTTTCCTTGTAAATCTGAACGAAGACCATAGAGTTAGATATAGATAATATGCAGATGATTCATATAACACATTAACACGCACTGTAACAGTAAGAACATCAAAATATATCTAGTTTGCAGGCCATATCACCTTGTAGAAATCAAATTCACGAAGGAAGTATGATTTGCTCCATTTCTTGGACAGGGACTCCAAAACGAGATGCCGTCTTGGATCCCTAATATTTATACGTCCTTTATCCCCTGCACTGCACTGTCCCTTTTCATTGTCAGTCTCTCCGGCTAGCACGTCAGTTTCTTTCTGACCATAGAATAGAGGATCTGGTTTTAAGAATTGAAGGAACCTCGGGTGCACACATTGTACTTTATCCTCTGCAGAGTTCATTTCAGGATACCCAGAGGAGGGTTTCTCTTGCCCATGGCTAGTGACACTTGAGCCAAACTTCTCACCAGCATTGCAAATGGAAAGGTCCTCAATACACTTTGAATCACCACCAAAGTCAAGTGAAAGGTCCTGAAGGCACTTTGAATTAGCAGCATTGTCAGCTGAAAGGTCCTGGAGACACTTTGTATCACTAACGCTTTCAATTGTAAGGTTCTGAAAACACTTTGAATCACTGCCTTTGTTAACTGAAAGGTCCTGAAAACACTTCAAATGGTCCTGAAGACACTTTGAATCACCACAATCGCCACTTGAGAGGTCCAAAAGACATTTTGTATCACCGCCTTTGACAAGCAGTGCAGACAGAGACAGAGTGTGAGGTGTTCTCAGTGTAGGAAGGAGTCGGCGTTGAGGCCTAGAAAATTTTGGCCGGAGGATCACGTGAGTTGGAGTTCCACGTTTGCAGATGGGGAGAATCTCAACAGTACATAAATCGGAGAAACATTTCACAAAGTCACTGAGCTTAGAGTAGCCCACAGATGAGTGATCCAGTTCTAACCCAAATTTAGCCCTGAAGTCAGCTTTTAGAGAAGACAGAGCATAATTTGAATGCTTTGACAGACCTTGTAAGAAACCAGGAAACCACTTCTTGAAAACCTTTAGCCATGTAGGAGTGCTTGGATCCTCAGAGCTCTTGGTAACTTGAGGTTCAGTGGAACACCCCACTGGTTGTCCAAGGACTAATCTATCAGCCCAAGAACCTTGTTCAGGGTTATCACCTTCCATAATATTCTCGTTCGACTTCTGCTGTGGAAGCTGATTTTGAATATTCTTCTCTTGTTGTCGTTGTTGAGGTGACATCTTCTCAAACTCAGCTCCCAAAACCAATTTTGGAATTAAACTTTTTATTTCAACTTTCTTGCCTCTCATGGTGATGTAGTGCGCTTGCATAGCTTCTGAAGCCGATTTCTCCTCTCTAAATGTGACAAAACCAAAGCCTCGAGATTGTATCTTGTTTTCTATTTGAGTTACAATGACTATAGCATCGTCCACTGATCCAAACTCCTCTTCACAGAACTTTCCCAAATCATCTGCTTCACAAAGTGAATACAGAACTATGTTAGTCCGAAAAATAAACTTGTACATATCTGTTATTTAGATTATTGATCCTGCTAGATAATCATGCTTATTACAACATAAATTATTTTGACAAAAGTTCATAGGTGCATTACCAGAGTCCACTGAAGGAGGAAGTCCACCAACAAAGATTTTGCGTTTGAGTAGTTTAGCAGCAGAAAAATGACTCCGGTCTGCTCCCTCCTTCACTTTCCGAGACTCCTCCTCACAATGTGCATAAAAGCACTTAGCTCCTCTGACACATCCTCGATGAGAGTCAAAGTACTTACAAACCTCTGCCTTGGTGCTTGAGTTAACATTTCTAGCATTCGCAGGCAGTAGAAACTTGAGAACAATGAACATAGTAAAGATATAAACATGCATGAGTAAATGCCTGCTGACACACAAGCATATAAGACGGAACATTTTTTCTTTTCTTTGAAAGAGAAAACAAGCAACTTTGATGCATATAACAATGGTTACCTTTCGTTAGTGGTGTCTTCATCTGTCAACTCTAAAGCCATACATTTATGTTGATTGGGGAAAGCATGATTAACTGCACATGAGAAAGTACGGATGTTAAATCAAATATACAGAAGATGGATAAAGTTGCTTGATATATTATTTTCACATGTTTTAATAATGAACTTACTGAGGCTAACAGTGGTTGGATTCAGCAATATGTAACGCATATCTTGAGAGGTTGCCAGGTCTATAGCTCTTTGTCTACTGGTATTTTAAAAGTTTTGCAGAAATTCATGCAGACACATGTACAAAAGAAATGTTAGCATTCAAAGTTTTAACTAAAGAGGCTCTAGAACCCACTACTGGAAAGATACAAACACAATAGAACTGAAGAAGAAGTTTTTCATTGTTCCTTACCGCAGATTAAGGACTTCACTATTTGCTCCCCACGTCAAAAGAAGCTCAGCACACTCCTTACTCTCATTCTTCACAGCGAAAAACAGGGGGGTTTCTTTCATTTCCGTCCTATATTGGACACCAACTGGGTCTTCCAACAGAAGGACCTGTCAATGGAAAAAATTCATGGCTACTGAGTTTCATGAAAACTTAAAGGGTGATGTTAACCAATGTATTTCTGGTTGCCAAGCAAGTTGATTTGTTAAGCAAATTGGAGAAGTAGACGAGGAAACATATGATACCTCAAGTGCCTCTGAATTACCATTACCAGCAGCAATATGAAATGCTGTCAACCCCAATCTATTCCTTTGGCTTACTCGGGCACCATGATCAATAAGAAGCAATAAAATTCTGGGGAATGAAAGAATACAAAGTTATTAAGGTAATTAAACCCTCTGCATCAGTGTGTGTGTGTGTGTGTGTGAGAGAGAGAGAGAGAGAGAGAGAGAGAGAGACTTGATCTGTTGGGGACACAACAATCTGGACAATTTAAGGATCCAATGAAGAGCAGAATTTCCATCTGCATCAGCATCATTGACATCTATATTTGTCTTCAAAAGCAGCTGAATAACTGCTTCGTCTCCTCCCTATCAAATTTTTGTTGAATTATGGTTTACGTATCATAATATGATCCCAAAGCGACATTGATATAAAGTACTGTATATGATAATTGCTCACTCCATATTTAAAAACAGAGCTCTACAATAGCAAATTTGTTCCCATGCAACTACTATGCATATTTTCTTCTAGCTACATTCTATTCAGAAGCTACCAGTATGGATTAACTATTATGCATGCTGGAGAGTGGAGACAGAACACTTTGAAGATGAAGAGCTTTTTGTCACTGATCATTCAGAATGCTATTATGATGCAATGTGCACAAATAACACTATTATAATTCAATATATTTTGATTTGCTTCTGCTACATATTCTGAATGTACCTTTATTTTGCATAGTACTGTAATCCTAAGTTCTAACAGAGTAGTAAATTGTTTCCATTTAATATAACCCATTATTAAACGAAAGCAAGAAAACAACAAAGGGAATGAAGAAAACACCAAGGCCCACCACCACATTAGGCCAGAAGGACCCAATCCCAAACACAATAGAGAAAGAGAACAAGAACTAGATCAATAATTTAGCGGCCAGTAGCAATGTCTATAATTCAATTGGACCATCCTAATCAGAAAAAACTGCAAAATGAGATTTCTACCACAGGACATATGGAAATGATCAAATTATCGTTCTCTCTCTTCAAATTTCTACTCTTTTTTAAACAGTTAGAAAATTTCCCTCTGAATATTATTTGAAAACTGAACAGAACGACGGAGTCTCATCTCACCTGAGCTGCACGGATGAGTGGCGAAGTCACCTTCTTGTCCCCACCACCGCTGCTCTGAGCTACAGCTCCGAAGAGCTGAAGCAGTTCTATCTCTCGAAGCACGAGCTTCCTCCTCTCCGAGTTTTCGCCCTCCGTAGCCGTGGAGGCGCGTTTGGCCGCCCTCAACGGCAACGCTGTACGGCCGCCCAGGGACAAAGCCTCCCTTATGAGCCATTCGTAGATAGTCACCTTCTCCTTGGTCCCCGATTCGGAATCACGCAACTCCAAGACGGAATCGTTAACCTTCTCGGCGGCGGCGATGAGCAGCGCCGTCAGAGAAGCTACACGGCCTTTAACGGCGTAGCCATACGCCACGTCAGCAATCTCCTTGGTTTTTTCACTCAGAAGTTTCACCGTGCTCAAATCCTGAGATTGATCATTCATGGAATCACAATATCAATTAGCGACACGTCGTTTTTTTAGAGTTGGCAGCTTTTTCTAGCATACCAAACAGGCTTGGTGTTCCGCCAAAAAAAAAAAAAAAAACAGGCTTGGTGAAGTATTTTCTCCAAAAAAAAAAAGGCTTGGTGAAATTTTATTTTCAAATTTTGAAGCAAAGACAGACCTTTTCACTCATGTGAATCACCAAGTCTTCAATGGAGAAATCGTTCGGATTCCAATTCAGATCCATCCTGAAAAGTAAAAAAGTAAAGATTAAATGTAGGTAGTAAAACAACAAGAGCTTGCTTCAATAAATACGAACGGTAAAAAAATTCAAAAGCGAGCTGAAAAGGGAAAAAGCAGATTTTCCATTTCAGGCCATTTCTGCAGAGGGCTTTTACGGGGAAGGAGCACTGCCTTTTAGCCATTTCTGCGTATCAAACGAAAACGACGTCGTGATTTCGACGTTTTGATATTGATTTGCCTTACCTTGTGTCACTAAGCGACAATTCCAGTGCTAGCTGTGCCTGACCGTCCTTGGTCCTCAGGTCCGTACGAGCGTGTTTCTTCAGCAAAACCTCCACGCACCGCGACGCGTGAGCCGACGCCGCCGTGTGCAGCGGCGATTTCCCCGAGTCGTCGAACTCGTTCACGAGCGGAACCGTCCCAAGTTCGCCGACGAGAAGCGCGGAGGCGCACTCCGCCGAGTCGAAGTTGCAGCAGAGGTGCAGGAGCTTCGACGCCGTCGCTCGGTCCAGCACGTCGCCGCCGGCGAGCCGCTTCGTCTGAGTCAAAAGCTCGGCCTTGCTGTCGAGATAGACGGCTCTGATCAGACTCGTCTCGGCATCGACCGTGTCGAATCGGTCCGCACTCGCCGCGGCACCGACGGAACACGAACCGGCGCTTTCACCGTTATAAGAAAAGTAGCTACATTTCGCAGAGGATTTGAAGAGCTCCGAGGCTCCGAAGCTTCGTATTTCCTGCGATTCATCACGATTTTGAGTATGAGTTCAAGAAAAATTGAACATTGATTCCAAGAAAGTGGAGCTCAGATTAAGTAGAAAACAAACCAGATCCATCTGAAATCGCTAAATTGAGCTCAGGATTTCGACGACGAACAATGCAGAACACATTTGCAGAGTGATCGAACGGCGTCGCTTCGATCGGCTTAGAAACCCTAGCTTTTACAGGTTCTTCGTTTCGCTCTCTCTCTCTCTCTCTCTCTCTCTCTCTCTCTATCTCTCAATCTTTTTTGTCTTCACTCTCTGACGGTAACGGAGACACGAAATGGGAGGGAAGCTTTTAGTGGAACCAGCATTTATACATAGACGCGCGGACGTCAGGATTTAATTAAATTGGTTTAATTCCCGTTGTAATTATTTTCTTTTTCTTTTTTCTTGTAATTAGTTAGACAAATAGGTCCTGGCCTGGAAAAACCAAGAGATAAAACTATAAAAGCACCAGAAGGGTGCATCAAACTCAGTACATAGTACATACCAGAGCCTAACTAGTCAATTTGTATCCCATTTTGGTCCTTGGTGATTTTTTTTTTTCTTTGCGTCTTTTACTGTTTTGAACGGTTGTTAATAATGTCAAGTTTCGTCAAACTGCCGTTACCAGTATCGCTTATTCTCATGCGTAAAAGCTCAGTTCATGTCATAAGTCATCAAATTTAGAAATTTTTAATGCGTAATTGCGTACGTAATTTCGCACTAACTAGTCAACTCGCAACGTTTCCTGGGAGGTATTTGAAAAGAAACTATGGGGTTGTTGTCGTGAAGTTCAATATGAAGATGGAAACGGTAATTTTCTAAATATTTGTTATTATTTATAACTACGGTGATCAGATTAAGATCTGTTATGTTTTTGATTTGTACTAAGATAAATACGTACCTAAAAAAGAAAAACGTGGAAGATTGTTGGGTACCGTTGCCATAGCCTAATATTTAAACAAGATATTATACAAAGGAGGACAAGTAGCTCTTACAAGACAAGGTTTGGGGATCGATCTGAAATGCTGAATCAAATGCAGACTTTGAGTGGGTCTAAGCCTTCAAAATTTGAAGTAGAGCCAAAGGAGATATAGAGACAACCACGCATGGTATCACTACTCTAGTTATGGCAGTTTGGCAGAAGTGAGACACAATGTAGAACTCTGATCTGTACCCTAGTACCTTTGCAATTCCTGGGAGTGTTATATACTTATATGGACAAAAATTTGGAACTTTTACTCTGGCATGTGATCTGGTAAATGTTGAGTTTACTGCAATGCATATATATAAGTTGGTTATTTTTAGAGACAAATTAAGACTAATCTTAAATTCGGTTGATTATTGCATATTGAGCTCAAAGAGTGTTCACGTATTCGACTCCAATAACCTTTGAAAATTCTCTCTCCGCGAAAACCCTAAAGGTCGGCCTCCGCTCTGCAAAATCGTCCTCGTCCGGCGGCGCTCGGGAGCACGGGCGGGCTTTTGGGCTTCGCCGTCGTCGTGAGGTCGGCTGCCGGACGGATATTGGATTGCTATTGCTTATGGGGGGGGGGGGGGGGGGGGGCCATCGAACGGGGTTTGCTTGGGCTTGTCGGATTGTTCTGGCTGGGAGGACAGATGGTGGGTGGTCGTGCTAATTGCTCCGGCGATCGAACCCGGATGGCAGTGGTCCTGGATCGGGGTTTTTGGTTTCTCTTCGTCTTGACGTGTTTCGAGGTAGCGTGGCCAATGGGATTTGGGTCGCAGTGGTGTGATCGTGGCGGAGCGGATCGCGGCTATGCGGATCGTGGCGGCGACAGTGTGGGGTGTGAGGGCATGGCTGGTTGGATCGGGGTTGGGTGGCGTGACTATGGCAGTATGGCCCGTGTGGTGCGGTTTTGAGTCGCTGACGGTTGCGATCGTGGGGGGCAGGTTGCGGCGGAATGCGGCGGACGGAGAGAGGCTTGCCGGAGCTGGTTGGTGCGACAGGGAGCTGGAGCTGGTGGACTTGGACCGGACCAGTCTGATGGGCCTTGGTGGACCTTTTGTTTGTGGCTGTCCTCTATTTGGGCTTTAAGTTTTTGGGCTAGGGTCCTACTCTAGTCCAGTGTCAATTTGGGCTAGGGTTTGGGCTCTTGGCCCAACTCTATATGTTTTTAGTTTTTATCTAAATTCAATAATTTCCTTGTATTAGGAACCTAAATCACTAGTGCCTCCGGCATAGTACCAATGGAGGATCTCCGCTATCTCTACGATCTAAAATGTATAATGAGTAGGTCTAATCTATGTACCACTGTGGGTACTACCACTACCTTCTTGTCTGTCTATGTCCTTAAATGACAGCGGAATGGTATGTAATGGCCTATTCTGGCTTGTGATGAATATACTATTTTCGCCCCGTGGGCATGATTCAAAAAAAAATTGAGCTCAAAGAGTCAAAGTCTTCCAAATTTCTTGTGTTCCACCCAATTTTTGTCAAAATTTCCTACTATAGCACACATTTTTCTTTTCATGAATAGTCCCATTATTTTTTACGGACAAGGTTCATCTTGTTTTTAAAACTAAATGCTAGATGGCATAAAAAATCGTTTGTATTACGTAACTGAACTTTAAATACATTATTAGTTAGATTTATTTAATTAAAAAAATAAAAACATTATCAAATTAACATAAGAAGTTGCTACCACACATTAATGACAAAAAAAAAAGTTCATTTTTTGTTGTGGGTAACGGAATCAGGTTCCATTAATAATATCAACAACCTCACTCTGTCAAGTTAGAGAGATTCAAAAATCCCTCGTATTACAACTCGATGCACAAATCAAACTGCTCAAAGCAGAAAGACAAAAAAAAAAAAAAAACAAAAGGTAAAAACCCCTCCACTTATCTTATCGTCTTATCCTACCCTAAATCAGATGAACTAATTTAAGGATAGAATAGGGTTAAGAGTAGAGAAAAAGAGTTCATTGATTTTTTTTTTTAAAGGCAAAGCCAATATATTGATCAAAAGCTAGAATGACCATTACATACCCTTCTGCTGTTATCTAAACAGACAAGAAGATGTGTTAGTAGCCACGATGGTACATAGAACTAGGTCACTCATTTGACATTAAATACATCGAAATAGCAAGAATCCTCCTTCTGTACTACTCCAGAGGAGGAGGATTCGCTAAAGGCATGAAAATGCTTAGGTCCCTAAGAAATTAGGGAATTATTGAAAGCAAAAACATTACTAACCTAGGGTTCCTTTTTTTTTTTTTTTTTTTAACAAAGGAAATAATAGAAAGAAAAGACTAACTAATTGAAGCTCAACTGGCCCAAAGAAACAACAAAGGCCCAATAACTGACCCAGCCCAGTTCCACCTCCACCTCCCTGTGCTGAGAACGACGCACGCAAGCCGCGAACAGCCACCGCCGCCACGTCATGCCGCAACCATATCGTCGCCGCCCCGCTTCAAGGAACACCTCCAACCCACGCCGGACCACCTAGAGAACATCAGCGAAGCCGGAAATACCAGATCCGATTCAAGGATCCCCGTGCCCCAAAAGACGCCAAAATGCACCCATCGGTGATGCTGTGCTGCCGCAGCCCCTTGGACCGGAACCCACGCCTGCCCAAGGCATAGAGAGGCTTCAAACCAGAAACAGAGCCAAATCCACTGTCAAACTTTGAGTCACTGTAGATCCTAGAAGCCAGAGAACTATAAGTCACCGTCACCCATCCGGCAGCCTCACAACGACGATGAGGCAAGCCCCATACCGAAGAGGAGCGCCGCTGGACGGGAAGAGCTCGACTAACCCTCGACCAAAGCTATGCGCGTGCGGCGCGTTCTGGTCTTCTTTTCAGAAAACCCTACAAAAATTTGTATACTGGCTTTGTGAAAAAGAGTTCATTGATTATGCCATATGTCACAAATTTACAATCATGTCGGCTATCAATATTACTTAAGAAAAAGTAATAAAATCGTTAATTTGAATTCATTAAATTTCAATCATAATGGTTCCTATTTCCAAATTTTAGAGTCTTATTCCGCAAGAAAAAAACAAATAGCTAGCTCCCTCAACTCCTATATGAAGAAGGTGCAGGATACAAGTCTCTTTGAACTCGATCCATCGATATCTAGTAGATTCTACAAAGGATAGGCAAAAGAGATCTTATGAACCTCCACAGACTACTGTCGATAATGTACATTTTCAAGAGTACGTAATGGTGGTCAGTCTGATGCTCCATCTTTTTAATTGCAGCGGCGTCGTCCTTAATAACGTACATGGTCTCTAGATGATGTATTTGGAATTACTGTTTATCGTCACTTCTTCTTTTAAATTTATCAGACATATTCGAGGTTAATTTGGAATACTAGATCTTTTTTTTATTTCACCCACTCGATCTACTAAATAGCAATGCATATGGAATTTTACTAAGTTTTGACACTATAATCTATCAAGATCGATCAAGTATTTCAAGTCAATACATGCTAAGATTAGTAGCATACCCACACAGAAAAACTTAGAAGATGTACCATTGCCATAGTCTAGCTAATATCCACGGAATATATACCAATCATACGATGGAGTACAAAGTAGCTCTTACGTACCGTACAAGGTTTGGGAATATGTACGTAAAAAGCTAGTGGGTCTTGGTCTTCAAAATTTCAAGTGAGCCAAAGAAGAGACAGAGACAACCATGCATGGTAGCACTACTGTAAGGCAGAATGGCAGAAGTGATATGCAGTGTAGAACAACCGTCTGTACGTAGTATTTACTTTTCAATTTTCTGGGAGTGGAAATATATGGATAGCTAGAATTTTCAATGCCTGTATATATACATGAGTTGGTAATTTTAAGCGTCCAATTAAGACTATTTATTTTAAGTTGGGTTATTAAAAAGCGAGAAGGCGAAAAAACAAGGGGTCAATTATGACATTCACTCTTTCAAAAACCATTTTCGAGTATATATGAAAACAATGTCAAACATCAGGAACAAAGGATTTGGTTATGACTTTTCGTAGGATTGGTTAATTTGCTTATGTGCATGAGGAGGATATGTAATAATTCCTGAGATAAAGTTATAGGTTATCATTGTCGCACTGCACCTAAGACTGAAGGGTTTTTGAGTGTTTAAACTGATAGCCCCAGGAATGGAATTGAAATCCATTTCAAATTCGAATTTGCATCCAAACAAACGCGGCCTTATATATAGGTTATGTCGCTAGCATATGGAATTCTTTTATACTCGATCAGTCATGAATTTCAAAGGAGGTTCTTTGTGGGAGATCACTAGAAAGAGACCAAGGAGTATAGTCGCTACAGGTGCTTCGATTAGCTTTCTGATTATAATTACATGCATCCGCGTAGCACTGATTCTATTAACGCTTCGTGTTTTTCTAGTTTTTCTTGCATGTTTTTTAGCATACAACCGCCTACGGTTTCCTCTCGCTCTAGGTTTTGGTGGTTTTATCCTCACCGTCTTTATTAGAAAGATGCCTTACCAAGCAAAGAAGGATTTGGCTCGAAAGCTTATTACTACTGAGCTAAAAAGGAAGAAATTGGCTCGATTTGCGGTTCGAATTTTTACTGTTTTGTTTACATACTACCGCTTGACATTGCTGGATAAAGAGAAGCTAATGTCGAATATTATAACTATTCTGCTGAAAGTAAGAAGAAGAAGAAGAAGAAAACAAAATCCAGAAGATGAAGAAAGCAGCAGTGCTTGTACTAGCTTGTGGTCCAAGCAACTGCCAGAAGATATCATGCAATTGATTCTACAACGGCTACCCCTATCCGATTATCTTCAATGCAGTAAAGTATGCGTTTCTTGGCGAGCTACTGTTAAAAAGGCGATTTCGAGCCAGCATTGTCGTCCTCTTCCTCAACTACCATGTCTTCTGCTCTCATCTCATCATTTTTCCCTCAATAATCATTGGTTCTTTAGTCCGAGTGATCAGAAATTTTGCAAACCGAGTTCACCATATATAGATAGACGGAACTGTATTGGGTCATTTGAGGGGTGGTTGATCATGTCTGAGTGCGAATGTTTGCGTCCCGAAGGTTATTTGAATCCTTGGTCAACTGACCTACTGTATATGCAGAACCCTCCTACCTTTGATTCTGTAATCTTCTTTTTGAATCCAATATCATGTGACCGAGTCATGCTCCCATCCCCATCCACAATTTCATTGCCCAACAACTATGAATTTTTCTTCTTCACCAAAGCAGTAGCCTCTTCAGCACCAACAAGCCGGCACTGTTTTGTGGCCGGTTTGTGTACGGGGAATTGTCACTTGGCTTTTTGTAGGCCAACAGATGAATCATGGACTCTCATAAAGGCAGAAGACATCGGCGAGCTTGTGTTTTTCGATATAGAAATAATTGATGCAAAATTATATGCTGCAACTTGGAAGGAACCGGAAGTTTCAATAGTAGTGTTTGAAATCCAAGATGCTGAAGATGCCAATAAGCCCCTTAGCTATAGGGTTGAGAGTTTGAACTTGCTTCGTTCATGGCCGACTCCGGAGTGGTGGATGGCTGATGGACTCCACGTTAATGACGGGATTTACTTGGCAAAAGATTCTTCATCAAAGGAGTTATTTATGATTTTTCATAGGAGAAGTTTTGCCCTTGAGGAGGATCCAATAATCTCTTGGGAGGAGATCTTATATTGTCAAAATTTCAGCATCCCACCTAGGACAGAAGGATTTCGAGTGTTCAAACTAGAGTGCAATGTTAATGGTTCACGGTGGATAGAAATTGAGGACCTGGGTGATCGAATATTGTTTATCAGTAACTTTAGCAACATATTCATCCCGGCAACTAATAGCCTAAATCTTCATAACCCCGCTAACTCGCTTGGAAGAAACTGTATCTATTTCGCTTTTGATAATCCCTGTTTATCATCATCATCAAGTGGGCGCGACGTTGGGGTACTTTCCTTCGAAGATCGGCGTGTTGTGCATTTCAGTTTCTCCAACGATCCTTCTCAAACCCAACTATTCACTGAACCTGTCTGGTTCACGCCCAATCCTTGGTAGCTAGCGGAATTGAATTGCTTTTTCTATTTTCATCAGACCCGACTGTCCTAGTACATGTCACAAAGCAAAGTCTTAATTTGTTGCAAGTGCCAAGTTCACATGAACGATGATTGTATTTCATTTTCCCAGCAGTACTGAAAAGTTTGGTTTCTAGCACATGGTTTCATTACCTATTTCTATTTGAGATATTCTAATACCTATTGGCATAACACAGCTAGCAGACTAATGACTAATAGGGTAGAAAGTACAGAAAGAAGGTGAGCAAACTTGGCAGTTCCCAAGCAGAAAAGAGCAAAGCAAGTATACCATAATGTATCTGTGTAGTTAAATTTGTGGATAGTGCAGATTAGTCACATTGAAGCTAAAACTCTACATATAAGCATAAACATGCAAACCAAAAGATAGACCAATGATTTATAGTCTGACAGAAGGCAGCTGACATCATCAAGGTAGAAGTTTGAGTTGCCATCCCATATAGCTAGAAAAGGTTCATATCAATGGCATAGTGCTTTTACTGACCCAGTTCCGCAAGAGTAACAAAACTGAAAAGCAATCCACATAATTTAGCTATCTCCCTCAGTATCTTCTTCTCCATTATTGTCATCATCGTCACCATTCTCCTGCACGAGCAGATTCAGAAGTTGTCAGAAATCATTAAATTTAACAATAACTGTAACCAACATACAGGACTCAACTAAACGCACTAAATACGAAGCTACAGTCCAAGTGAGAGCATCACTAATCTTTACGACAATAGTATAGGTGAAGTTATATTTTTTACCTCTTCATCACCTTCAGAGTCCTCTTCATCTGCCTCCTGCAACAACAAATTTGAAAGTTACACTAGCGTACCCAGGTTAAATTGAAAAGTAAAACCTTTCAAAATCTAAAATCTCTCAAGTCCACACTTAAATAAACGGGGAAAATTTTGAAGTACTTAAACTAGAAAGCACGCATATATGATAAGAAATCTTACATTGTTGAAGTACTTTAGAGGATTGGGCCATAAATCCTCCTTAATTATCTCTGCCACCTGCAATTTCAGTAAGCGATAGAGCAAGAAGCAAATGAAAGGGCACTCATAGGAAATTTCCATTGATTTATACTGAGAATTTGAGATCATCAAACGAGTTTTTTTTTTTTTTTTTTTTTTCCTTAAAGAAGAGGAGTATGTATATCATAACTCAGTGAATAGAGTACACGGGTTACCTCATCCTGAAACTCAGCTATATCTTTCTGCTCAGTCTCACTAAACCAACTGAAGAAGCTGCAATAAAAACATAGAAGTCAATAACAAACTTAAAGGTTAAAAAGAGAGCAAGCTTAGATAAATATGACCAGAAAAATGTGAACACAATCTAACACAATATTTTATGATCTTGGTTCAGATGTATGAAACAAATGGACTCCATACATTGTACCAAGCAACCGAAGATCCTAATAGCTCATAACTTCAACCACAGTTGACTTGAACAAAATTGGCTACAAATAGACACATGATTCAAAGAATATAACCTCTCCTCAGCAGGTGGTCGTTTGTTTCCCTTTTTCCCGTGATTGGCTCCATTTGCTGTACCCTTCACAGTTCACAATTTTTGTAAATTTTCTGAAAGGAGAAAATAAAGAGAAGACAGCAAGGGCCAAAGGTTCAAGGGTTCTGTTAATACCATGCCCTCCTTCCACTTGATGGTGGTGCCAGCAATTTTAGTTGTCCCATCATCAAAGAATGTGAAGGTTTTAGTCAGCTTTGTATCTTCAAAATAAGGATTCTCGTTAAAGTTCTGAAAATAGAGGAATTGGAAGAAGTATTAGCATAGGGTAATTCAAATCTTAGGGGAGCAAAAGGACAGAATATATCAGAATCAATATCCAAGAAGAAGAAGCTTACAAATCTGATAGCATAACCTGACTTAACATCTTTGAAGTCCTCCACATCAAGAGAACTTAAATATTTGAAGATCTATGCCAACAAGAAAATAAATGAAATAATAAGTTCACACCCTGCAATTCCAGTCAGCTGACATAACTAAGAAGACAATGATTAGGGAAAAAAAAAATTGAAACTTCCCAAAATTTGTAGTTTTTGGCCCATTATCAATATTAATAGTCATACCTTCTGGTCTTCCTCACTCAATAGATCGCTTAGTGCAGGATGGCTAAGGAACTGCATAGATCAACAATGTACAAGTCATACATATGCACAAATTCTCAATCAATCGTTAAAATTCTCAGAAAGACAAATTGGAAAAAAGCATGAATCACTAACAGCAGTTAGCCAGAAGTCAGGAATGGTTTTTATTATTTCATTCCGTTTCAAATAGACCGGTCTGCGTATCACATTATACTTCTGCTCAACTTCCAACACCTTGTCACTGGCTTCTTCATTAACCTATTGTTTGACAATGCCATATCAACCTTCATCAGCATGACATAACAATGATAGATCTTGAGTTCAATGAAAGGCACAATTATAAACAAGGTACGAATACGCATAATAGGCAAACTTAATATCTGTTACAAACTGAAGAAACCACCCCTTACCCTTTTGAAGGGCAAAAAAAATACATTATATTCACGGTGTTATGACCAATTGAGATTGCCAAGCACACTTACTACTAGTACATATATGCTACTAATCTCAACCCAACTCTATAAACTGATTCCAAACAAAGCTAACAGAAAGACGATCCTATGTGTTTTCCTTGAACAAAATGAGTCTCGCGCTTCATTTTCAGCCTCTCAATTCCCAAAACCTTGCGAAAACCGAAAATCCAAAACTCTAAATTAGACAACTAAACATGTATATGGATTCCGCATCAAGCTACATTTCCACAATACCGACACCAACCATCATCCTCATTCAAACAAAGCGAAACCCCGAAAATGCGAAATGCGAAATCGAAATCCACAACAACCACACGCATATAAATACTTCGTAAATACGGATACAACTACAATACGCGTACATATACATAACGGAGACGAAGAGAGGGGTTACAGAACCTTCTCGAGGTCGTCTTGAGCCTCCTGCAATTTCTCGATGGAAAGCACGAGGTCGCCGTCAATGTGATCGGCTTCGGCGTTCTCCTCCGGAGCTCTCTCGGCGAGCTTGGCCTTCTTCGCCTTGTCCGCCACCATTTTGATTTTTTCCAAGGGAGAAATGGAAACCCTAGAATTTCAGAGCGAGGGAAAAAAATCAGCGAGGGTTTTAGTGACAGGGAGAAGATCGAGGTTCCCAAAAAGGAAGAAGGCTCTTGCTGGGCTGGCTCAACAGGCCTATTTATACTTGGGAGGGTGGGGTGGGGGTGTTTGTGTAATTTCAACGCATTTCTGTTGGTACAGTTGAAATCGTTTTCGGGTCTCCATGGTGGGCTCTTGCTATAAGTGGACCCGACTCCCGGTTTTCTGGAAAGATTTTTTTTTTCCTCTTTTTTTTTGGAATAACTCTTCTTTTCTTTATCTTTTGGAATGGAGTTCGGAAAATCTGTATGGTTACATGGGGATGTGTGTCGTGTATAATGTGGGAGGATTTAGAGCAGCGACGTGATATCAATAGTATTATTACTTTTCTATTGTGGTAAGTTATACATAACAGTAGTGTAGTAGACAAACTCTACACAATTGTGTAGATGAGACTGATGAAATTGGCTGTGACAAGCATTAGAAGCCAGAATTAGCAATATGACTCTTATCATAAGGCTCGAAGGTAATGTAATGAAGAGATTTATTGTATACTCAAGCTGAACTGCATAGTACACATTCCCAGAAGAAGGAAAAAGATGGGAAAATTATCAAAATTTCGTATCGAGTAAAGAATAAGAATCAAAAGCTATTACAGTTGCACAAACTCGATCTTAACTAAGAAGAAAATGGGGATTGAACCCCTTCCATATTGCATCCTCTCCTCTCAGTTTGGAGATCAAGTCATCATTGGTCGGACCAAGAGCATCTTCATGAGATTTAAGTACTGAAAAATACAGGTTAGAGATCAGAGGGTTCTTCAGAAATGGACTGATAGTTCTCCCGACTTCAACAACATCAGACAGTAGATGCGTATTATCTTCCGTATTCCCTTTCAACATGCAGTTCGAGATGGCATGAAATGCAAGCAAACTGGAATACAGGGGGAGAAATGAATCCTTATGGTTGCCCACTCCACCAACCCAATCGGCTCCACCTAGTTTCGCCATGCGGTCCTTGGCAAACAACATCAATTGGCGGGAAAACCTGAGTCTCCAATCATGTAAATAATCCCTAAACTGCTGTTTGTCTGAAATGTCGACAGCACAAGATTTTGTAATCGGAAGCTTCTCTAATTGAGAACAGCAAAGCTGGCAGATCAAAAGCTTTTCCTCATGATGATTATCGATTTCCTTATCAAATACCTGTCTCACAAGATCTCCTTTGGACACCTCATGGCTTGCTGCATTCAGTACACTGTGTAAAAGAAAATCCAAATACCCAATCCAGTGACCAAAGATGGAAGTTAGATGCTCGAAACTCGACTCTATCACTTTCTCCACTTGAGTTGGAACTTCTCCAGTAAGAGAGCTTCTTCCGGATCTTTGGCAAGAAAAACACCTTTGAATACCCATGGCGAGCCTTTGCCTAATCTCGTCATCTTCATCCTCCAGCAGCTTGATACATGTGAACCATATATCTACTATTTGATGAGCATAGATATTAACCGCTTCTTTTCCTTCAAAATGAGACGATGAACTTTCCAAATGGGTTTGGCTATTGAACACAGTAGAACCAATCAACTCAGCTTGCTCTAGCAAACCAGATGCTATGATAGACTCTGCTGCTGCCTTACGCATGTTTACCGGCTGAGATGAAGCACTATGTTTCTTAATTAATTCAGTGAAAAAGGAAATTCTACTATGAAGTGCGCCCAGTTTTTCTAACTGATCAGACTCATTGTTGTCCGTTACATCAGAAAGAACAGAAGTTGTAAATAAACCTGCAAACCTCTTTATGCAGATTCCAATGCAGCATACGAGTGTTTCTCGAGTCTTTGCATGTCTTGTGAGATTGTACAAGGAAATCAACTTATCCCAAAGCAGAAACACAGAATCACATTCCATACTACCAACATAAACTGATTCAGTGCATTTTTCATCCCTAGGCTTCTGGAACTGTAGCGCATTCCAAGTGAATATAATTCTCAGAATGTAATATGAGCATCTGTAATACTTCTCCACATCTAAGAGATCAACCAATGAGGTCTGGAGTTTAGTTCTGATCCAGTGGCGAATGATCCTAACCTCACTGCTAAAATTATGGAACCCACTACCAGATTCTGTTGATGTTAGGAATTTCAGTAGCCACTTCAATGTTGCAAGTCGAACTTCGTATTCCGAATCTGACAGAGACCGGACCAGTCTTTCCTGGAGTCCTATAAAAGCATTCTCTGTTTCAGGTATCTTCTGATTAGTTGAATCAATATGAGAGTACCTCTGAGGCATCTGAAAAGCCTCTGCAGCCATTTCCTCAGTTGCTTGAAAGACGCAACTGAAATAGGATGCTGCTGCTTGTTGCCGGAGTTGAGCTATTGTCGGATCATAATAAGAGAACCCATGAGAAGCTTCTACATCTAGGCATTCTGTAGATAACTGTAACAGTAGGTTGCGGAGGGCATAAAAATGTCTGCTGGTATGGCTTGTCCTCGCAATACTGAGCATGTGGTCCAGCAGCTTTAAGAAAGAGGCATTGAGGATGGGACAAGGGCAACATCTGGGCTTTGCCATCCATGAATGACTTAGAAGAGCTTCAAATAAGTCACCTAAAATCTGATCTTTCTTTACGACATCGGCCAGATTTCTACAGTTTGTATCCAGGAGAGAACTCAACTGCAACAGAACTCCATGAATCCAATTACTTCTTCTGGTTTTGTGAAGTAGCAAGGACGACTCAGGAGTCATTGTAGCTTGGTTGTCTATGCTAGGCAACTCTGATACTATATTGAGAATAACAGTTGGCAATTTCTCATTAGATACAAGGCCTGTTAAAGCTCTAGATGCAAGGACACGGACTCTGAGATTGCTTTGGGTTGAGCAGCTCCTAATGAACGGCATGAACAAAGAAGGATCTAGGTCATCTCCAGCCTCACTTGCAATAGTTGAGGGCTTAAGCCTGGATAACAGAATCAACACAGGACACAAGCTTGGGTGCACAGCATCTTCCAGATTACACCCAGACTGTCCAGATGGCCCATCCCCAAGCAACTCAGTTGCAGCTTTCAGTTCCTTGAATAAAAATGGATGCAAAGAGGGATACCTTCATACGAAAAGACATTCTGATTTAGTGGTTACTCACGAAAATGTAATTAATCTTGGTGCGCTGAGCAAATATAATAAGAATGTCTAGACCTATGCTTAACCCCACAGGCATTAAGGTTGCGAGCTTATCTTAGAAATTCCTTTAGCAGGCTTCAGATTGAGCCTTTAAAAGCCAAAGGGAAAAGTGTAACATAGAAGAAAAGATTTAGGCCTTTCTTAACATGATATTAATTATGCTGTGCAAACTCATACAAACTCCTCACACTAACCGTCATATCAAAGATCACCAAAAGGATTAAGGTGAGTCAATGAAAGTGTATACAAAGCATAGTGGTACTTCTATGAAATTTCTTCATTTTATCAGAAGCAAAATGCATTACAAAAGCAATAAACAAATCAGAAAGATGCATAAACAAAATGATCAGCTAATGAAGTGGTCACCAACGAGTGGTTAGTATCAGGCTCATGGTTCGCTCTCATGTGGGCTGAGGTTCAAACATCCTCAGTCCTTAGCTATTTCCTTGAGTTTCCCGTCTCCTAAAGATTTAGGGTTCGGCAAGAGGCCCCAGCTTCAAGCCAGGGTCAACAAAGTAAGGGGGACTTCTGGGGTATCAACAAAAAAAAAAAAAAAACAGTAACATAGTGGTCCTCCTAAAAAGTTTATTTTCGTCAATGTGGAGAGTGACAAATGAGAGACCTTGTGAGGATGACAAATTAAACTTCCAGCTCAATTATGACAAATTTTATACTTTCTTGGATAGTTGGATCATCATATATACTTCTGAAAATATAATAAATTTCAAGTTTGAAAGAGGCATTAGCCAATTTTTTTTTTTTTTTTTTTTTTTTTGGGGGGGGGGGATATCAACTTTATCAAAGAATCCATACCTATGAAAAAATTCAACCCCAGTTAGTGCACGCCTTTGCGACTCCCGTTTCTGGACATTAAGGAATCCAATCATGCGACGTACTAAAGCAGTGTATGCCTGACAAGCACTGTTCCGAACCTCCCAGTAGGGAGAAGAAAAGGAGCGAATTGAAATAATCATAGCCTCAGCAGAAAACCCTGATGTATCAGTGGCCAGGTTGGTGTCATTGAAAGCAGCCCTAAGGACATTGAATGCATGTACGGTAGGAACGACACCCTCATCTCGGATCTTTGAAACTTTGTCACTTATATTTCTCTCTGATGGCAGTGCAGAATCAAAACTATTGTCCGACTTTGTCGAACAAAATTTACGCATGTCACCATTGGAGCTGCTGGTTTCAAATTGATCCATAAAAGACTCTTTAGCAACATCTATCAGCCACCGCAAGGCCCGTGGGAGAAGTTTCTTAGGTGCACCTTCAGGCTCTGAGAGAAATAGAGCTGTAAATGCAGCAGGAATACCTGCACTTCTCCTTAGCAAGTCATCCACTACTTGACCCTTGGCCACAGTTCTTTCCATAAGTTGCTCCATCCAGGACTCTGTTAACTTACAAAGCCTGAAAAAAGAAACCTATTAGAAAATGGATTCATCTAAACAGTAACAATCTCAATGACGCAGTGAAAGAGTTCATCAGGCATATACACACGTAAATTTCTTATAGACAGAACGAAATTAAAATCTGCTAACTATAAGGATTTGACAAGTAATCTTCTGAATGGTGAGCACTTGATTGAACAAATTAAAGTCATGAAGTCATTATATACATGAATGACTTTACTATAAAATTGTGCTGAAGACATCGAATATAAAATGGAATACAATATTAGAATGTACCTAATTGAAAAACAGCTCAAATGAAACAGAAAAAGAAACATACCTAGGATCATTTGAGCAAAGTAAACGGTTGCAAAGAGCTGTAAATCCAGCCCTTGTTTTATCAATGGCACCATTATGCTTCATTTTAAGAAGGACTTCCAAGAAGTGATTCCCAATTGTTTCAAGTTGTTTCAAATCAAGCATTGCATCCGAAACCATCATATCTGAAACTCCAGAAGCACAAGAGGTGGCTTCTGCATGTAATGATTCTGAGGAAGGGCTACTTGGTAAAGGAACCTTTCTTACAATAGTTCCCAAAAGAAGACTCACCTGAAAATTTTGCATAATTAACCTTTAGTGCAATGAAATTTACTAAACTTAGTTTTGCCAGTACATACTGCATGCTACAATAGACCATCCTAGGGCCCAGGCATTTGATGGTAAAAGACTTTTAAAGTATGTTTTTGCTTTAATTGGTTTACAACTTTAAGTATATTCGTTCAACTAACAATCTTTTTCTAAAATAACTTATCCCAACAATGAATATTAGTTGCATATTTCAGTGCAAAGAAAAAGGTAAAAAGAAAAAAAAATTCAAATACCTCTTTCATCGCCAGCCAGCAACCAACCATTACAGTTTGTTCCGATCGCCTATTATCCTGCAGAAGTGTGGAGTTATTGTCTCCATGCTCCAAAAGAGATGTTTTTGCCTCCACCTCTTCTGGAACCTCGGATAAGAAAGTTTCATCATCAACCATATCATCCATGTCCTCAGGAAGCTGCAAAGCATCTGCAGAAACCACCCAAAGTGCCAAAGAAGTTATTCGCATCACAAGCTCCAAGAGCTTCTCTAATAGATGTCTCATCTCTGAAATACTAGACAGTACTCCATCAGTGCTGAAGTCTAGTTCCTCAAAAGTATATCGTAGTGTAAGTAATACTCCATGGACAAAGCTGCTTTTGCAGGCTTCTGAAAGATCCCTCTCCCCTTCCACTATGGAAACATCCAACCAATCAATCAGTGATCTAACATATTCTATCACAGGGTGCCTAGAATTATAAGTCTGACAATCTCCGTTTTCCAATCCAGACTGTGATTGAATGCAAGCTACACAAACTGAAGCTTGAACTGTCCATCCTAGCTGTAAGACATACTTCCTGAAAATTAGCCTTAAAGCCAGAGCTCCAGCATCACTTTCTCTCACACGCGGACTGCAAACTAATTTCTTAGCCCATGAAACCACGTTCTGGACCATATCTTCGTCTGAAATTCCCGGAAGTGGATTTGGAAAGTGTAACAGTATACGAAAGAAACACTCTCTCAGCCTGTCCCAACTATCAATTATTGATCCAACTAACAACAAAGTTGTATCAGGTGAAGTCGTTCCCTTATTATAAGGATAGAGACAGCCTTCTAAAGAAACAGAGCCAAATTTTTCTTCAGTAGCAGGCACAATGGACCAAACATTAAGCATTATCAGAATCAGCTGTGTGGCCATTATTTTTCTCTGATAAGGGGCAGAAGGATAGCATGAGAAAAATAGAAATGAACTTAACCACCTCATGAAATGAAAAAGATCACTTGCTCTGTGAGCTTCAGTGTGCTCACTTCCATTTGAAAGATGTTTTCCACTGTTGTTGTTATCCTCAATCGGCTGCCAGCTTCCCTGCTTGAATTGTCTCTCCAAGGCTGTTCGCACACGAGAAAAAAACTTTCTAAACAAGCTACTCCACTTCATTTGAAAACCTGTAGAGCAACATCTCATGTTAAGTGGGACTGCTTCCCTGAACAACATGAGTTCTAAATGGGAAGGCAAACTAGCCGTCTTGGGATTCAAGAAAAGAGTCTCTGCAGCATCCACACGTAATGACTCATCAACATGGGTCAACGCAAGCACTAACCACTCGACCACAACTTCAACTTTTGTTCCCTTGATACAAACAAGAGCATACTGATCAGAATCTTTGCACCAATCAATGTCCCCTTCAATCAAAGCAAGCAAACGAGATACCTTGAGCAATGAAACTAAGATTGCCACCTTTTGTTCAACCCTCAATACTATGTTATCACAAAAGAGCTCAGGATTTAACAGTTGATCATCACCCTTACTCGGACCAACTGAAATAAATGCCAGCATGGAAAATAAGCTGTCCTCATCCACTTCAAGTAAAATTGGAAGAGCATATGTGTTCAAATTAGAGCGGAGCCTTGAAACCCCAGAAGAAAGTCCATACAATAATGGGGGCAAACAATGCCCTCTGTAAAGTGCATAACCACCTTCAATACCATCGCTGCTCCAACACTCGTCACGCAAGTGCTCAAGAAAACACTTCAAAAATGATGTGACAGCACAGCAGACATCATCATCAACATAGGCATGTACAATCTCATACATCAGGTTAGGACTCATATTTAACATAGTTTTTGCGCCCAATCGCTTGGTCAGTGAAGCTAAAGGAACATACCTCCCCTTGCAGCGAGGACCCAAACGAAGAAGATCAGAAGCAATATTTTGCAAGAATGACCTTATTCTCTCACTACCTTCTGACCAACAAAGGGTGGAACGGATGTCTAGGAAGAGATCAAAAATAAGATGAGCTTGTTTAACTGTTTGACTTAAAGGATCTTCCAGATTATTCCATGCAATTCTCAATATTCGGGCTCCCATTTCCACTGGGATTGGATCATAATGCTCCGAGGGTATTGTAAGATTAGCTAACATTGAGGATTTTATTTGTTGCAAGCAAATCTGCAATACAGTTAACGCATGAAAGTTAAAATGGCTATCTGTAGGGTTCTCGCAGTAGTTACACAGTTCAGGCAAAATTCCATCATACAGTATAGACTTAACATGATCATCCTCATTTATATGTCCCAGATAGCCATTCGAATTACCCCCGGACATATCAAACCGGGTATTAAGCACTGTCCTTGAAACCGCAGTAAGAATCCCTCTTATCAAGCAAAGTCTACTCATATCACACAAACATCCTATTTCAGAGTACACATCCCCTTTATATGGAACTTTAGCAATAGCATTCTTTAATTCACTCTCACAATTAGAGTCAGTTCGACGAAATATACCTTCAATTATAAACCAGCCAAGCTCTGCAGGACCAAGACACACTTGCAGAGCTGCACAGAAGCTCACACCAGCAGCCACATAACAGTCCCTTGAAAACGCCACCGACTTCAAAATGCTCAAAATGACAGCCATACTCATCTCCAAAACACCCGAATCCCCAACCTCAACACCAACCCCACAAAATTTAGCCGGAAACCGTTGAAGCAAGTAATACAAACAAGACAGAGCCTCCTGGCATTGCTCCATTACAATCGGCGAAGGCCTAGCAGCGGCTTTCGTCTCCGAAACCAAAGCATTCAAGCTCGAAACCGCATCCAAAGCGATCAGAACCGCACATTCCTCCACAACCTCAACCAAAAACCCCAACTTGGGCATACCCATCACCGACAACGCCGCCCTCGAAACGCAGAACCGCTTCCCTTTACCTCCACCATACTCCTCGCAAAGATTCCGGAACCATTTTCCGATCAGAGCCTGGAAAGTTCGGGCCTTTGCCAGAGCAGAGACTAGGGTTTTATGCAAAGGCAGAGAGTTTTCCAGAAACAGAAGCTCCAAGTAAAACGGCGCCGCTTCGGCGACGAGAGCTTCGTCACCGTTGGCTAATAAGTCGCCGAAGGAGGAAGAGAGGGCCTTGGTGTGGTTGAGCTGGGCGTATGTGGAATTAAGGGAGACTAGGTCGCTCAATTGGGAGAAGAATTTTGAGGTGGAGATTTGGGGAGGGAGTGACGTCAGCGAGGCGGTGTAGGAGGCGGGAAAGACGACGGTGTTGTAGGTGTACTTGTGGCGGTGCTGAATCGCGCGCCATTTGGAGGACATGGTTTTTTTGAGGTTTTGGGGGAGAGGAGAGGAGAGGAGAGGGGTTTAACAGTTTGTGTTGGTTAGGAGAAGTTGGGGGCTTTTTAGAAAATGGAAGTTAGGGCAAACGTCAGATTGGAGGTAAGTAAAAATGTTTTACAGTTTACTGTTTTACTGTTTTAGTCTAATCGGGTAAAAATTTCGGGTCGAACCCCGATCTCGGAATTGTCATCTAATTAGGAAATAATCTCATCAAAATATCGATGTTCTTGTGATTCGAGAACTCTTATATTTCTAAGAATGTGTTTTACTCTCGTAAATTTTATTTTAGCACAATCAAACTTCTACATTTGACATAGTCATGTTGTTTCGTATTACAAGTTAAGCACTTTGATCTTTGTAGTTTTTTACATACACGGTATCTTGACTCCCTTGAGAGATCCTACTTTCCTAGATGTTTCTAACTTTAAATTAGTCGTTTTTTTATGAGAACTTTGAGAATTTAGAATGGAAGAAGAAATTGTACTCCAAAATGTGAGTGATAAAATAAAAACGAGCGATAATAGACACCATGTAAAAAAAATTAAAATTAATTTTTTTGAGAAGAAGAAATTATATTATGTACAGAAGTGAGGAGAGCTCAACTTACCACACATGATAACCTAGATTAGAATCTCAATCTTAAAACAATTAATCCTTATAAGTTAATAGTAGACAAAAAAAAAAGGAGAGGTTTATTAAGAGGTAAAATGTAATTTACAAGTTGTTTTTAGGGGGGTGTATTGTATATGGAATTAGTAGAACTTTTTAACAAATCTATGGAATTTAAAAGTCCAGGTGTATTCAATATAGACTTTTAACAGTCCATGAAAGTCTCGGGGTATTCAATCAGGATTTTAAAAGACTTTATGAATTCCACCAAAATCTAGGAGTATTCAATTAGGACTTTTAAAAATGAATGAAAGTACAGATGTATTCAAAATATCATTCATACTTAATGACTTAAAAACTCATGGATAATTATGGACTTTGTAGTGTTAATTATACACACCAAACTCTAATAATTTTCCAACCATCAGACCAAAGATTTGGAAAAGTCTATGATAGACTTTCTTTATGCGTGGGAAGAGGTTGATCTTCCATCATCTCTCTTTCTTGTTTTTTTTTTTTTTTTTTTTTGTTTTCTTTAATCATTTATGATATCAATGTTTTTGGTACCCAACATGTTCACTAATACCCAAATACTGTAGTCTACCCTAAAAACCTAGAATAGTGTTGCCTATGAAATATTGGATTGTGTCTTCTTAGTTATTCTCATTTATTTGAGTTTATATTTACAGTTCAAATGAAGCTTGAAAAATTGAACTTCAATTGATTGAATATATATATATATACAGATCTTATCCAGAGCGGAGCTCCGCTTTGAAATTAACGTGTGAACTTCGAGTTTTTGGTCACTTTTCGGTCGCATATCTACATCTCTACCGTTCAGTTTTTAGGTACTACTGTATAGATCATCTCTGCAAATTTTCAGCCAAATTGATGATCGTTAAGGTATCTAACTTGCTTAAACCAATGGACATACTGAATTTGTCAACCTGAACCGTACGCTTTAAGGCAGTTATCAATGCCTTAACCATCATCATTTTGGCTGAAAATTTGCAGAGATGATCTATACACTATTATCTGAAAACTGAACGGTCGAGATGTGGATGTGCGACCGAAAAGTGACTCAAAACTCGAAGTTCACATGTTAATTTCAAAGCGGAGCTCCGCTCTTGATAAAATCTGTATATATATATATATATATATATATATATATATATATATATATATATAAAGACAGTGACCAATATTTTGTTATGATATATGTTAATCAGCGAAAACAAGATTGATGAGAATAATTAACTTTAACTATCAAGTCATTTATATTTTATCTTTATGTTGGTTGGGAGATTAGGAATGAGAACATACTAGCTAGACAAAGTAATAATCATTCATTTGAATCAATATCTACCAGAAGATACTTGACCATTGAAAGAGTCAACAAGCTATTATCTTGTTTTGCATTTGGGATGGATTGGTTTTATTTTTTATTCTTTTTATGTGTTGGGAAATCTATAAAAGTCATTCATAATAAAAGTATATAGATTTCATAAATCAATAAAAAGTCTATGACTAAAATCAATGGTTTTTAGAAATCAATAGCAGTCTATCAACTTTTCAAAGAGTCGATGGACTTTTCAAAAAATCTGTCATTTAAAAAAAGTCTACACAAATCCAAATACAATACACCCCCCTTAGTCTTTAGATTGTTTTAGCCTTTTGGGATCCCATAACTCATAAGTTTTTGTATTCTACCTAGGTCAAAATTCCCGGTCAAAATTGGTTAGTTTTTCCCAGTATGCCTGTACTGTTAGTCAGTGGCATGCAAATTGTGCTCCCAAGGGCCAAGGCACCAGTATATGCATGAACGAAACTGGGTTCTTCCCATCTGAGCATCCTTATAAATAGACACATGGTTGCTCTTCAGTCTTCAACTCGTAAACTCAAACAGAGTGAGGTTGTAGATAAGAGTTGAAGGACGCTGAACCAATTCTAGACCAAAAGATCTTCTTATCTACCCTAGTATGGTTCGGTTTCCTCCAACATCTTATCTAGCACCTCCTCTCCGACATTCATTCATTGTTCTTTTGGAAGCCGTATGTGAGAATTTGAGAGGACTAAACAAATCAAACTCTCAACGAAGAACTTTTAGTTTGTTTAGTTTTCTCCAATATCTCATTTCCGGCATTTAAAGTAAAATTTATGGTTATTTTCGTTAATTCAGAGGTTGTACGTGAGAACTGGAGGGGACTAAACGTATTAACCTCTTAGTGGGAAATCCCTAGCTAGTTTGTTTAGTTTCCTCCAATGTCTCATCTCCGGCGTCTAAAGTGTAATTCTTATATGTATTCTACGTTTAGAAGTTGGATGTAAGAATTAGAGGAAATTAAGCAAATTAACATCTCAGTGAGTGATTCCTAATTTGTTTAATTTCCTCTAATATCTTATCTCCTACATCTAAAGCGAAATCTCATGATAATTTCTCTATTTAAAAGTCGTATGTGAGAGTTGGAGGATACCAAACAAATTCACCTCATAATGACCGCAATTTGTTTGGTTTTCTCCAACATCTCATCTCCGACTACTAAAATTATTTTCCGGAAGAGCTTTTGAAATTTTGCTGCCAACTCCCAGTGTCTTTGTTGTCCCTCTGGTGTTCACTGTTGCCTGAAGGGCTTCTATGTATTCCTCAGTTTTTATTAATTTTATTATTATTATTATTTTATTTGAAAAAAAAACAAACAAACTGAGGAAGGCATAGAACCCACAGGCAACATTGAACACCCTTTGATTCCTTGTATGTGCAAGTTTGGAACCAGTCTCTCCCCCTTACTGCTTCTCAGGCTTTCCTTTTCGATTCCTTAAATGTTGGTTGTTTGAGAGGTTTTAAGTTGTAATCTTTATTTCTATTTTTGAAAAAACAGTGAACACCCTTTCTCAGTTTATTTTCTTTTGTTTGCTGAAATTATCCATATCCTAATTAATTTCTTTCCTTGTAATGAATATTTTCTAGTTCATCAAGAAAGAAGAGAAAATCTGTGAGTGATATCACCACCAGCAATCAAGAATATTTGCACAGATATTCATTCTAACAGAGAAGAAAGTGAATAATTGCAAAACACCAAACCAGATAAATAGAAAGAAAAAAAAATACATAAAAGCTCAGACTACAGCTGAACAACAATGCTAATCAGAGAAGAGTCAGAAGACCGCGTCCAAAGTTTAGGTCCAGAAGAAGTGTTGATATCATCGAAATAACTATATATAGCGTCGAAAACAGTTAACTTTGAAAATGTTTTCTTCCAACGCAAGCATAGAACGATCCCACAGTCACAAATTTAACGAATATGAGGAAATACTTGAACTGTGGGAATTAAACAAAGAGGGAGTCGATTGAACTTCATTGGAACCCACCCAAAGCCTGTAAATATCCAAGAAACAATATTCCAACTAGCCAAATGTAGGATAAATTATACAGGCTTGTGCCAAATAACAAAATAAACCAACCATATAGTGCTTCTTCAAGCAAGATACCTGTACAATTTTCTATCTGTTTTATCCCTCTCCAAAAACTCCCGCTCAATGAGGGACTCAATACGCTTCTTTATTACTACAGGATTGGGTAAGAATCGCGCCTGCAGCTGCTTCGTGACCTCAGCAACTATATTATTGTGATCCAGTACCCGCCTTGACTTCATGATCCTCACAATTGCTGCTTCAATCTGGGGCTTTCTGTCTTCCTCTACTCTCTGCCGGGTTTCTAGGTTTTCTGGTTCAGACTCCCTTTGTGCAACCACGGTACCTATCTTTACTTTAAAGAACTTGCTCGTGAACTTGTCATTGAAGAAAAAGGTATCATCCTCAACTATGTCCTTGCTCATTGGCTCCTTCCGAAGAACATTCTTCCCCTTAACACAGGCCAGAGACTGCAGGCACCTCTTCAATTCAGTGGCTGGGATCTCTGTAGCCTGCTCGATTTCCTTATACGTCAACTGGTCAGCATTGTTGAATAGCATCAGCACACACATCTGATACGTCGAAACATTCAGCTCATGCTTCTGGCCCTTTCCAAAAGTTGTTTTCAAATCAGCTGTTCCCATATTAGTTTGCCAGGACAATCTCCGCCCAGTATGGGTCCCAAGATAATAACTCTTGAACTTCTCACATACCCACATAATTTCAGCTGGAAGGTTGCATGTCACACTTGGCTGAGTGGGCCATGAACCTGTGGTGAGGACCTGGACAGTTAGTGTTGGGCTATCACCTAACTGAGGGCCAACTGCAGTGTAGAACCCATGCATTGTATCTTGAGAGGTTTTCATATCAGTGAACATACCCTCCAACTTGGAAGTAAATTGATATCCACACTCTGTTTTGAGCTTTACAATCAGACTTCTTTCTGCATCGTCAGAAACAGTTTTGCCTGAAAGAAGCCTCTTTGCCAAGTGTTGCTTGTAATACTTTTCAAACACATCTTTCTCCTGAAGGTAACGGAAAAGCATCATGACCTTGTCCAGTACAACCTCTACATCCTCCTCGCTAACCCCTCTAAGACCTTTCCGAAGCTTGTCATCCACAAAGAGAGAAATAAATTCAGGGGACCGGGCATTCAAATTAATGAAGTACTCAAAAGAAGAGTTTAAAGCATTCTGGAATGTCTTGTCATTGTTAAATGCCAAACTGATGATTTTGTCGTACTTATCCTTCATATCAAGGAGACGTTGCACAAAGTCTACAGGATCCCTTAACCTTTCTGGGTCAGTAACTAGATGCTTTCCAGTATCTCGGATGTAAGCAGTCATGACATCTCTTACAATTACAAGCCCATTCTGCACTCTGCGAAACAAGTTGTACATTCTTCCCAAGTCTTCATATTTGTCATCTACAAGCATATTAACTAAACCTGAGCTTTCCATATGAACTAGCCTGTTCATGTGACTTTCAATCATCTCCTTTTCCACCACACTGGTAATCTTAGCTTCACTTTTAGCATCTAAGTAATGGGACACTCTCTCCATCTCCTCATTTAGGCGCCTTTCGGCCTTCTTTAAATAGTTTCCACAATCACATGACTCGATGAACTCTTGAGACTCACAGCGGTAAAAATCAGCTGAAACTTCAAGAAAATGCTTCTCAAAGTCTTCTTGGTAAACATAAGAACCTAAATCCATTAACATTTTTATAATATTCCGCATCAAGCCTCTGTTGATTACATCACCATTTCTTTCTCGAAGCACAAGCTCAAGAAGCGTGTCCAAAAGCCTAGACTGGGTTTTGCTTGAGTGAATGACGACATCCCTCCAAAGGTTCAGACCAAGCTCATGAACAGGGGTTTTGTGGGTGCTTGGAATAAAAGTTCTGTCCATGTACATCAATATGTCTCGAATCATCTGCAACGCCTTGTTATGCTCTGCCCATTTTCTGTTAAGCTCTTCCAGAAACAGCTCTCCCTGAGCAGCTTCAATCGATTTGGATATTTCCATCAGATGATAAGTCATGGTTCTCACCAGACCAGAGTACAGTTTCTCTCCAAATTTGTGCAGCACCATATTGTAAGCATTCCTGAAAGACATGTACTTAAACATCAGAAGCATAGAGTTCTAATATCTGAATCAAACTGCAGTGAGAAAGTACAACTCCTAGGCGCTTGCAACTTATCTTGCAATGAGAATATAAAGTAAACTATTGAAAATAGATTCCAGACAACTTTCTTAAAAAAAGAAAGCCAGCATGATTAAGACTTAAGAGAGTGGAATAAGAACTCTAAAGCTTTAATCTTATAATCAATGATGGTTAATATTATAACCTAAACATTATTTTGTTCATATGAAGTGCATAACAGAAAGACATCAGACAAATTGACTAATTTGGATAGCAGTACAAATCACAAGTCATATTACAGGACACAAGGTAAAAATGCTTCTTGGTAAAACTGTTTGCTCTAACATTAAGCATGATAGTATTGGCAAGCCTCAAATGAAAGGGGACCTACCATGTCAGACAAGTTTTCAGGCTATCAACTTTTATTGCATGGCTCACTAACTTATGCATGGTCTTTCTCTTTTCTTTTCCCTCTCATATATTCTCATTGTTAACTAAACCTGCCCCTCTTTCCCACTCAACCACATGGGTATAATTCTCAAATAGATAAAACCTCCAAGAGCTTGTCAAAAAAGACATGTATAAATATTTTTTTGTGTGTGTGTGTGTGAGAGAGAGAGAGAGAGAGAGAGAGAGCAGAGAGACAGAGAGAAGATCTCATTTCTTGATAAAGTAAGAGTCTAGTGATGCATATCTTTCTCAATACACACAAATCCAATCAAGGTACAGAAATGGGGTAGGATATGTAGTCCAAATTTATCCTTATGGATACACAAATCAGGATCATTTATTAAAATATGAAAATACAGACTCTATAACTAAAACAAGAAACAATAGAAATAAACAAACTATTGAAAGGAAAATTCTCAAAAAAAAAAATAAAAAAAAAATTGAAAGGAAACCCACATTCTCAATCATGAATAAGCCCAAAATATACATCTGAAAAGATATAGACAAATTACATCTTACTAGATAATACAAAAGTTCTCCTAGGAATCCTAACAAAAACCACAAGCTCAATTGACATAAAAATGCAGATATTGTTTTACTATTCTCATGTTTTTTCTGAAACCTGAGCACAATTTTCCCTATGGAATCAATATGCCTATACTCTATTAGACACTCCAACTCTTCATATAGCAAAGAACCATGCACCTTTCCTACTATAACACGAGGACGAGAATCCATGTAGACCTTTCTTTCTTAACACATCATCAACAAAACGATTACGGAAAACACCACAAACATACATGAGAATAAAAATCCAACAAATTCAGAGAGCTCCGCTACAAAGTCGCTTAATATGATCAGACTAAACCCAATCGTTACGAAAATAATCGAGTCCCTAATCACTAATTCCTTGTAACAAAATAAAAAAGAAAGCATCCGAATCAGTACTAAAGCATAAATTTTTGTCTACATGCAAAGCAAAGAGTAGCAAACCTATAAAGCTCTTCAAAACTGAGCCCGCTAGCATTGTGATTATAGATTTCTTTGATGGCATGCTCCAGGATCGTCCAAGTCTTCTCTGCGTATTTCGGATCAACCACGACCCGATGCTTAAACGCCTCAATTTGGAAGTTCCTCTTCTTCTGAGCACTCATCTCGTCGAGCTTCGCCTGCTGCAAAACCCTAAATCGAACTTCAAGAGCAGCTTCGGAGGACTTCAATTCGAAAACCCTAAAAATCGCGATTGAGTATTGGATGGGGTTGGTGGAGTTGGTGAGATGAGGTTGGAGCGTGAGGAGGGAGAAGCTAGGGTTTGAGATTGGGGAGCGGAGAAGTGAATTAGCTGAAAAGGGAGGGACAAATTGGGGATGATGAATTGATGATGATGATGGATTCAGGAATGCGCTTGCTATTTCTATTTTTATTTGTGGGACTATCCAAACACCGTACGCCTCCACGTCGAAAATAAAATCATCCATAATCAATAATAGATAATCAATTCCTTTCTACCTTCTTCATTCGTTGCATGTCATGTGTATTCCACTATCTACGGAGAGTTCATCTTGACTTGTTGTACGTATTGAGAGTGACAAAATCTCAAACATACATAGTTAATCAAAACAGGAATGTTAGCAACTTTTTCCTTTCTACTTTCTTCATTCGTTGCATGTCATGTGTATTCCACTATCTAAAAAATTCAAATAACCTTTCAAAAAAAGAAAAAAAATTCAAATAATTAATACAATTAAAAGGTAAGTTTTCACTTCCCCTCTTTATCCTCATATAATTTCACATGCATTTAATTAAGTAATTAATTTCAGTTTCTCAACATTTTTTTCTTTCTTTTGTGAATCATTTTTATTTGCAATTTATATCATTCTTGTGGGCTTACGTACGTATTTACATAAGAAATATGTACATATTGTAAATACATACATATATATTTAAGAACATACTTCAAATTTTTTCCCAAAAAAAAAAAAGAATTGAAATTAAAAAAATGGCCAAACGTTTGCTTTGCTTATATACATGTATCAAAGAGAATTTTTTGTTAAAAAAACAAAGGAGAAAAAATTTATATAATCATTTAATGTCAATAAGCTTTACCATTTTTTGACTTTCTCGAATTATATATTGTGCGACCAACTAAAGGAGATTTGCATCTAAAAACTAGTACTTAAATCAACTAAGAATTCCAAAAAACTAACTTCTCTAACATGAGTCTAAGATGGTTATAAATCCTTGCTGTCAAATATAGTGACAACCCATCAACAAGAGTAGCTCAAATTCTACTCGATTAATATGAAAACTTGGAACCACAGATAACGTAGACTCACTATAAATACTTCACCCCTACAAAATGATTTTTTTAATTTTATTCTAGAAATTTTATGATGTATCTCGAGTCGAATCGTGCACCTTCCACTTATAGAAGAAGAAGAAGAAAAATTTCTTCCATAACTTAAAAGGGCCATGGACCAAGCCATCGGGCCTCTTCACCAACCCATCCATCCAGAACAAAGAAGCGTGGGCCTTCCGGGCTCAAAGACAAGTTGATAGGCGCAGCCCAACCCAGTCACATCCCTAGGGGCAATAGAGTCATTGCGGCCACGCGAGTAGGGTTTAATCAGTTTTAGGGTTTGCATATAAAGCGAACGTGGTCTCATTTTGTTTCATTCCCTCGCCTCCTCTCACTCCTTGGCAGCTCGCGCTTACCCTCTTCTCGGAGATCTGAAGGAGGAACTCAACCATGGTTCACGTCGTCTTCTACCGCAATTGTAAGCCCCTCACCTCTCTCTCTCTCTGTATGCCTTATCTCTCTGCAACGATTAGGGTTTTGAATCAACTAGTTGTCTAGGTTTTTAGGTTTTATTTGATCTGCGATATGAGTAATCATCCAATCCCCTAATTTTTTTCACAGTGATCTGCGAATATGAAGCTGCTATATCGATTATTAGTTCCTTTTTCAGATTGATTTGCTTGCAACCGAATGATGGTTGCAATATATTTCAATTAAACTGTGTTAGATGTGGCTCAAGTTTGTCTTGGCTAAGGCGTAGTGTTTATTTTCTTAATATGTTTTCTGGGATGGAATAAAGTCCTGAAAATTTGAGTTTTTTATTTTTAATTTTTGAAACAAATTTGGTTTTGCGAGTAGTAGTAGTGTATAGTACTTATGAAATGAGAATGGTGGAATTTGTTCTGTTGATCTGTTCGAGTTGTGATTCAATTTGGTAGATTATTTGTAAATTTGTATTCGGGTGAGTGTCAAAAAGTGAGTTACTGTTAGTGTGTTTATGCAATTTGATAAGTGGTTGTTCTGTTGTTTTGGTGTTGATTAGATGGAAAGACTTTCAAGAAGCCAAGACGTCCTTATGAGAAGGAACGTTTGGATGCTGAGCTGAAGCTTGTAGGAGAATATGGGCTTCGGTGCAAGAGGGAGTTGTGGAGGGTTCAGTATGCTTTGAGCCGCATCCGTAATGCTGCCAGGGAACTTCTTACCCTGGATGAGAAGAATCCTCGCCGTATCTTTGAGGGTGAGGCTCTTCTGCGCAGGATGAACAGGTATGGGCTTCTGGAAGAGAGCCAGAACAAGCTCGATTACGTCCTTGCACTCACTGTTGAGAACTTCCTTGAGAGGCGTCTTCAGACCCAAGTGTTCAAATCTGGTATGGCCAAGTCCATCCATCACGCCAGGGTTCTCATCAGGCAAAGGCACATCAGGTATAAACCGTGTTTGCTTTTAGTGGCTAGTTAATGTGGATTTGAATTGATAATGACGGTGTTTTGAGTTTCTACTGGTTATGTTTGAATCTGTTTATGTGGTTATGGGAGGAAGTCCTAATTGGAAATAATGTTGTGGTTGTACTTTGACCAAAACAACTTGAAATGACTGCTCCAAGTTTTCTCTGTTCTCTGATGGTTTCTAAGATACCTGTATTCTAATGTTGGGGCAAATACTTTTATTGCAATGGCCTAATCAGGGAGGTGCACTAGTATTAATTGTTATTTTTGTTTGAGCTTAAGGCAGGTGTTTAATGGACTACCCTGCTTGTATATGCCCATTGATTATTTGGACTGCTCTGTGTTGTTCTTTGGTTCACACCTTTGTCAGTATGTAGTATTATTGCAATGTTTAATTGTAATAGCATCAAGTGTTATATTTAATTCTCTAATGTCGTTGACAGGGTTGGAAGGCAGGTGGTGAACATTCCATCATTCATGGTGAGAATTGATTCTGAGAAGCACATCGACTTTGCCATCACAAGTCCCCTTGGAGGAGGCCGCCCCGGAAGAGTGAAGAGAAGGAACCAGAAGGCCGCTGCTAAGAAGGCAGCTGGTGGTGATGGAGATGAGGAAGATGAGGAATGAGCAAAGGATACAGACATTTAGGCTTTATGGCATTTGAATCTCATTTAAGTTTATGCTCCTTTTGGCTTCTTGCTAGTTACCTTCCCAGACTTGAGTTTATTATTGTAGTGAATGTTTGTCAAACTATCCTGTTCTGGTTTTAATTCGCGTTAGAACTCCATGTTTTGCTTTGAACATCCCCATATAGCTGGTCTTAAGTAATGAATTTTGTGGTAGCTTATTCCTATTGTTTCTTTCATTCAAGTTTTCTCGTCCCATTTACTAGTTTGTCACAGATGATGTTGGGTTGATTGTGCTTGGGCTTTGCCTAGTAGATGCAGAGATTTTGGCCTTATGGTTTGTCGGGTTGCGGCTTGTTAAAGCGGGCTTTTGGGTTTGGGATTGGATTTCTCCGACACACAGGGTCAGGTTTACCTTGAATAGTTGTTGATGTCCTCATTTACGTACCTGATTTGCAGTTCTAGATTGGTCACTCTCGTGCACGCATTAGAATTAAAACGGATCACGGGTTTCATATGAATCCTTACCACGTGTATTGGTTCTTTACAAAATCTTTTCATAATCACTCTGATCATTCAAAGCTTAATGTGATGGAAGTCGACTTGACCCCCTTCAACCCCGTTCGACCGCAACACTTGTCCCGACATCCCTAAAATATCCCCTAAATTAACACATGGCTGTAAACCTCCCAACACGTGTAAACCATTGTATTACTAAATTCTCAATCAGATTACGGATGTAACTGAAATTTGAACACGAAGGATTTCATCAACTTGATTTACCAGATAACAAAGACTGGGGTTACCTATAATCACAGTGACGTGGCATCCACCCCGTTCGAACGGGGCCGTTGGAGCCCGGGTGTCCAAGTCAGAGCTCTGTTAACCACAGTTTCTATCAGGCCTACGACACGTGACACCCCTCTTTTCTCTCCCACAATTTCCACGTGTCGCTCAACCACAAGCTTCCTACCCAGTCTCCCCGTCACACTATAAAAACCCAAAACATCCTCCAATCCCAAAACGAAAGCTCAATTCCAAATTTCCAATCACCATGATCACAGTGAGACCCAAGCAGGAGGAAATGGAGGTCCGATTCGCAACGAAGCCGAAGGCGGCGGCGTTGGTGGCTTACGGCACAGACGACGACAGTGCCGGGTCGTCGGAGGAGATGGAGTCGCCGAGGTCGGTGCAGGGGAGATGGAGGAGGAGGAGGTCGTCGTCGGAGAATAAGAAGAAGGCGGCGTACGTGCACAGCCAGATCTTGAGGATCAGAGAGGAGGACTCGCAGCTCGGCGAGAGCTACTTTGGCGCGAAAGAGAAGGCCGCTCACGCCGTGGCTTCGCGCGTCGACGTTGTGATTTTGGCCCGGCCGGTCTTGCCTTCCTCGCCGCTCAAGAACACCGTCAACGCTTTGCACTGAGCGCTCTGCTTATTCTGGTTAGTTAGGGCTTTTTCTTCAAATAAGTAATCAATTTGTTCGTTTCTGCGAGATGCGAGATTTTCTTTCAGAGAAAATCTTGATGATCATGCAAAATTCTTGATGATTTCGTTGTTCTTGTTTGTTTCAATCTTCTGTTTGGATCATTGGATGCAAAGAGCTGAACCAAAATCTAGAGGATGAAGAAAACTATGAATTATGGATTTCGTTGTTCTTAATTATGGATATTTTGTTTTGCTAAATCTTCCAATCTGATCAAACTATGGTTTTGATTTCTTTTAGAGATGAGCTCATAAGAAATTCCATCGTTGGTAATTTTGGTTTTTGATTTCAAAGACGATCAGAAATTCTCAATCAAAAAAAAGGTCGGCTAGAAATCTCTGTTTAATTTTGAGAAAGTATATTGTTTGCTTTGTTTATTCATTTTCCCTCCATTTGGAATATCATATTCGCGCTTTACTTTTCACCTCTTGACAAATTTGACTACAATTTTTTTTTTCAGATATATGTAGTGGACTCTTGGCCTAGGCACAGATGTTCGTGTTTGTTTATATTTTGACTGGGTTCTGATTGCTTCAAGTTCTATCTAGGGATTATTTTGACTGGGTTCTAATTTTTCGAGTTCTATCTAGGTATAATGAGCTGATGGGGTCTTTTTAAGGGAGAGCAGCTATCTGAGAGACTGAGACCATGAAGATCAAAATTCCGAGAAGACCAAGAGTTCGAAATCAAGTCTTGCTTGACTTCGTCTCGCGTCTAGCTTTACTTTTTCTGTAGAATGAGTCCAGTCGTTTGTTGTGCAAACGTTTCTGTACAGTTATCAGAATTACATGACACAATGATGTGAGCGATTCACATTCCCTTTTCGGGAAAAAATATGCCCAGATATATTTGAACATCACAAATGAACATATCAAATTGAAGGGATGATAAATCGGTGGCACACCAAATTATTGAAAACAAAAGCTTCCGTTAATCCGAGATTACACAAATAAGAAAACTACGATGGCTTGTTCATGGTTGACAGACCAATGAGTCCATTGGCAGAACCCAAAACACAGCTTTGAAGACAAGCAAATTCTTTTATCCTCACCATAGAGCAATATCTAGTACTCATCATCCTCACCATCTTCACCCTCAGCTGACTCCAACCCAACTTCTTCATAATCCTTCTCAAGGGCAGCCAAGTCCTCCCTAGCTTCCGAAAACTCACCCTCTTCCATACCCTCACCAACATACCAGTGCACAAAAGCACGCTTAGCATACATCAGATCAAACTTGTGATCAATCCTTGAAAACACTTCAGCAACACTAGTGGAGTTAGAAATCATGCACACAGCCCTCTGAACCTTGGCCAAGTCACCACCAGGTACAACAGTAGGGGGCTGGTAGTTGATACCACACTTGAACCCAGTTGGGCACCAATCCACAAACTGAATGGTCCTCTTGGTCTTGATTGTGGCCACAGCAGCATTCACATCCTTTGGTACCACATCTCCTCTGTACATCAGGCAGCAAGCCATATACTTCCCATGCCTAGGATCACATTTGGCCATCATAGAGGCCGGCTCAAAGGCGCTGTTGGTGATTTCAGCCACAGAGAGTTGCTCATGGTAGGCCTTCTCGGCAGAGATCACTGGTGCATAGGATGAAAGCATGAAATGAATTCTAGGGTATGGCACCAGATTGGTCTGGAACTCAGTCACATCAACATTGAGTGCTCCATCAAAACGCAGAGAAGCAGTGAGTGAGGAAATAACCTGTCACAATCACCCCAATTCTAATTAGCAAGAGAAACATACAAATTGTCAATCACCCCAATTCTAATCTTTGTCCACATATGGAAAAAAATCATTCACAATAACAGAGCTGGGAAATCATGAAACATGTTATGTGCACAATAATCGTTATTGTCATGACTCATGACAATGGACATAGCTAGGCAAATCATCAAACACGTCATGACAACAACAGAGCCGGGTAAATCATCAAACACCTCATGTGTACACTAACAGAACTAGGCAAATCAAACAATAACAGATCTAGCCAAATCATCAAAAACCTTATGTGCACAATAACAGCATAGCTAGGCAAATCATCAAACACCTTATGTTCACAAGGTGAGGGTCAATTTTATACCTGAGAAACAAGCCTGTTGAGGTTGGTGTAAGTTGGTCTCTCAATGTCAAGCGATCTGCGGCAGATATCATAGATGGCTTCATTGTCCAGAAGCACAGCCACATCAGTGTGCTCCAAGAGCGAGTGAGTGGACAAAACACTGTTGTAAGGCTCAACCACAGAGGTCGAAACCTGAGGAGATGGGTAAACAGTGAATCCAAGCTTAGATTTCTTCCCATAGTCCACAGAGAGCCTCTCCAGGAGCAGAGATCCAAGCCCAGATCCAGTCCCACCTCCGACGGCATGGAACACCAGAAACCCTTGAAGCCCAGTACAGTTGTCCGCAAGCTTCCGGATCCGATCCAAGCACAGATCCACAATCTCCTTTCCAACTGTTCACACAAGGATCCAAAAAAATTGAATTAAAATCTCACATTTCAAAAAAAAAATTAGGGTTCCAATTGGGATTAGGGCTAAGGTCCTTACTCGTGTAATGGCCTCTGGCGAAGTTGTTGGCGGCGTCCTCTTTGCCGCTGATGAGCTGCTCGGGGTGGAACAGCTGACGGTAAGTTCCGGTCCTCACCTCGTCGATGACGGTGGGCTCCAGATCCAAGAACACGGCGCGGGGGACGTGCTTTCCGGCTCCGGTTTCACTGAAGAAGGTGTTGAAGGCGTCGTCTCCGCCGCCGACGGTCTTGTCACTCGGCATTTGCCCATCAGGCTACAAAAAAAACAAGAAAATGTCCAGACTAGGTAAGCATGAAATCGTTGAAAAGAGATGAAAACAAGGAAGATCGGAATCGAAAAAGACGACGGACGGACGGACCTGAATGCCGTGTTCGAGGCAGTAAAGCTCCCAGCAGGCGTTGCCGACTTGGATTCCGGCCTGACCGATGTGGATGGAGATGCACTCTCTCATTTTGGGAGATCTGGGTGTAGAGAAGGGAGAGTGTGACCCTGTGACGTATACAAAGACGTCTCTGGGATTTTGAAATTTTTTAGAATAAGTGTGGAAAAAGCGAAGAAGTGAGAGTATATAAAGGGAATCGGAAATAATGGGGTTGGTGGGTGGGGGTGGGGTGTGGGTAACGGTAACGGTGCCGTGTAATTCGGGTGGGGTTTTAAAATTTGAAAATTGGGTGGGTGGGTTACAGCTCATCGTGACCGGTCGGTGGGATTTTTGGTGTGGATTTGAAATTTGAATCTGGGTGGGGAAGCGGGAGAAAGGTTTTGGGTTTATTGGACTGGGCTGACTACCATACTAGGCCCAACGTCATTATCTTTAACCGGTATGAATGTACAGACTGCACACTCTTCAGTACACCACGGTACTAGAAAAAAGGGTCAGTCCAACAATGAAGACTCTGAAACCGACAAAGGGCCAACAGTGTTGGTAAAGTGATGTCGGCATACCAACTAGGTCATGGCTCTCCCTGTGAAGGGTATACATGTGCTCGAGTCAACTCCGCTTCCTAATGAATGAAGAGAAAAATTCAGTCACCGTCCTCAAATTATGCTGCCAAGGCCAATTTGATACTCGAATTCTCAAAAGTATCAATGTGATACCGAAACATGTATTTTGACATCAAAGTGATACTTCCGTAAAAAATTCCTAACCGGGCCGTCTGTTTGCTGACATGGCAAGCACGTGGGCCCCAAAAAAAAAAGTAACATGACCAATTTACCCTTTTTTAATTCTTTTTTTTTCTTTTCATTTCTTTTTCTTCTTTCTCTTCTTCTTTTCATTTCTTTTTCTTCTTTCTCTTCTTCTTCTTCTTCTTCTGGGATTTTCCTCTAGCCAAACCGCCGCAACTTCCGCTGCAAGCTCCGCCACCACATTTCCTTACTTACCTAACAACGTCATCAGCCACCAGCCACCCACCCCAATTTAATGATTTTAATCATACAATAGTACAATACAAGCCAATACAATTCGATAGCTCGATCAATCTAATCACGGTGAAATTGCTAAGCAACGGCAACGCCCAACCAACGAACTGGTCAACCAAGCTCCCAAGCATAACATGGTTCTGTCTTCCATTTGAAGTTATAGGAATTGAACAAACCACAGCACAAAGAGCACCGTATGCCACCGCAGCCTCTTGCCTCACCCCATAACCTTTGCAATTCAATTTCCAGACAAACAACATAACCAAAAATAATTTCGGCTAGATTACATACATGATTTTTGCATGACTCGAATCGCAAGCAAAGCCATTTTAAAATCTGATCCCTAAATATAAATTGAGGCATAATATGAAGCTACATACTTCCAATTTCAACACAGAAACTCACCAAGAGTTTCAGAGAGAGACTTTAACCTTGAAGAATCAGAAATCGAACCAGAAAATAACCAAGAGTTTCTGCTTTGCTGCTTGAGGAAGAGAGCAACCAAGAGTTTGAGGTTCTTCGATTGAAAACCCAAAAAGTAATGGAGATGTTCATGAGAGAGATTGATTGAAAACCCATAAAGTAAAAGCCCAGACAGATCGATTAGAACATTGCTTCGTCGTCTCCGATCTTGTCTCCGCCGCCTTCTCCGAGCCTCCCGGTGACTGGTCCTCCCTCCACAAGCTAGCCATTCTGCTTCTCTTAAATGTGAACACACCCAATCACAATCTCAAACCCAATAACCATAACATCAACCATCCTCAATATCACACACCCAGAATTTACCACCAAAAAAAAAAAATCTAATCTTTACCCAAGCCGTCGATGAACGCACGGCCGCTCGACCACTTCCGCCACCGCGACTCCGACGCCACCTCCGCCAGCAGCCGCTCATAACCCTCGACGTTGTCGTTTAATCTGAGTGACGACACTCCCCTCTGCCCCTGGTTCACAATTCGCCATTGGGGAGCAGCTGTGAGTGGGAAAACAACGGCGTCGTTTTGGGGATGGTGATCCTTGTCATCTTCGAAATCGACGGCTGCGGCGGCATCGTCGTCGTCGATGTTGGTGTCCGGATCGGCTGGTCGTGGAGGAGTACCAATAGGTACTATGGATATGGAGGCATGGTGGATAGTGAAGAAATCAAGGATGAAGTTGGTGAGAGAGAGGAGACGGGGGTCGAGAGAAGGAGAGAGAGCGAGAGACTGATAGCCTCCAAAGCCATAAAAACTCAGAAACCCGAAAACTAGAACCAAGTGGGGGGGGGGGGGGGGAGAGATGGAGCTCTGTGCTTAATTTTTTTTTTTTTTTAAATTAGTTAGTAGTAAAAGACTATTCTGTCCTTGATAAAAATATCACATAGGACCCCACGTGCTTGCCACGTCAGCAAACATACGGTCCAGTTAGGAATTTTTGACGGAAGTATCACCTTGATGTCAAAATACGTGTTTGGGTATCACATTGGTACTTTTGAGAGTTCGGGTATCAAATTGGGCTTGGCAGCATAGTTTGGGGACGGTGACTGAATTTTTCTCATGAATGAATACACGCAAAAGATTTATAACTTCCTTTACACGCAAATACTATAAACCCTAATTTGCCCAAAAGAATGACCTTACTGTTTATGTGGATGTTAACTATGTTAGCTTATATTTGGGGTATGTTTTTGGGTTCTGTTTTCTTTTTATTTTGTGTTGATTTGCTTGAGGAGCTGGGAGGATGCTTGTTCGGAATTTTAACATATGTTGCCCTAATTATCAAAACTGTGTTTGTTTATGTGTTTTTGTCTGTTTGATTTTGAAGTAGTGATGAATATGTGACCAATGAAATTGTTTGGGCTTGCATATATAAGCTTAAGGAGGAAGAACTGTATAATCATACTTTTTCTCAGCTTTGGAGTGTTAGTCCATTTTTTGGGTGACTGCAGTCCCATTTGCAATAACAGAATAGCCTATAAGATTTGATGATCATTATGATACCATTGACAGGGTTACAAGGCAATGTCCTATTGAATTTACGCAGAGTTTTAAACTTTTAATAGTGAAACATGTGCACTGTGTGATGTTATCTGTCATGATCTTGCTGATAGGGTTATGAGGGAGTCCTTTGAACTTACAGAATGGAGTTTATCCCTTCTACTAGATCATCAATTGAGAGTTTGCAGGAAGTGAGATTTGATAGTTTGGAAGAAACTGCTATTAAACAGAACCCATCATCTGCTATTTGTGAGGAGGATTTTGCCAAAGGTGGTGTTGATCAACTGATGAGTCCTTTACCTTGCACACACTATTATCATGTAGATTGCATTATCCAGTGGGTGATAAGTCACATGTGTCCCTTATATTGATAGGCAATGCCAAGTGAGGAAGTGGGCAAGCCTTCCATCCCTAACGGATGTTAAATTATACATGCATCTCCATTAGTCATGAAGTATGTGTCAATTGATCTCTGCGTAATTACTATTTTGTAGATTAATTCTAGAAGTGAATATACTTATCCAATTATATATCCTCTATCAAAATATGATATATGGAGTGAATTTGAGGCCCTGCCTAAACCTTTTAGGAGGGGAACACCGGCATTGGCATCATCCTTGTAGTCCCAATGCCTAAACCTGCAGTTGGCTCGGTCTGGATCAACCTCATGCCAATGTCAGAATGTCTGATATGTGTTGTCTATATATCTTCTAAGTTCTGCAGACTCACAATCTGTTGTAGGGAGCTGGAAAAGGTATGGTGCCTTTTCAAATGTTATTGCTCTCTAGATATTGTATAAAATTAATATAGAAGCATGCTCACAGCAGCAACAGGAAAAATCTGGTTCTGTTTTCTTGTCCTTCTAAAATTAAATTAAATCTATTTCCATATTCAATACGCATAACAAGCATGCATGGTGTACTGTTTTGGGAAGAAGATAAATTGGGTAGTTATATTAATGGAGAGAAATAGAAGAAAAGGAACACGATGAGGATTGATCCAGTGTTTTGACCAACGTAAGAAATCAACTTGCTTTCATAATGAACATGAAGAAAACCAAATTGTCTATTTATTTCAAACTGCTCCTTAAGTGTTGTGACCTCTTAGTTTCTTATGAACATGGAGTGCAGCTACTCGTGTACCTATGCAAGGGGAGCTAATTGGACATTCACTACTTTAAGTCCTTGTTTGCATTAATAATGTTCTATTCATTACGAACTTAAGGTTTTTGCAGGCAGTGTGGATTAAAGGAGATGCTTTGGTTGAATGGAAAGACGGTTCAAAATCATTGTTGGAATCTTGGAATTGCTAGAGGACTACTGTATCTGCATAAAAATTCTCAGCTTAGGCAGTGGACTACTTTATTGAGATTTCAAAACCAGCTCTTGTGGATTCAGGGAGCCACCACCAAAAACTTAGCAATGGGTTGTAGGTGGTTTGAAAAGGTATGGTGCTTTTATTGTTGCTCGCTACATATTCTATAAATTGATATAGAAGCATGTGATAGCAGTAACAGGCCAGGGAAGATTCGTTGCTGTTGTTTTCTCCTTCTAAAATTAGATTAAATCTATTTCCAAATTTAATGTCTTATATATAAGCCACTCTTTTGGGGATAACTCGATCATCTAAAAAATATGCACTGAATGAGAAATTTAGTTTTTATCAGTATAAACCAGGCATAGCTTGTTCTGTCAAGATTTGGCCATCATATGCAAATATCTTTGTCTGATATTTAATCCAGCCAATGTTGGAATTATAAAACCATCAGACATTGCAGGAGTTGTCTCCAAGCAGAAAGCCAAGAGATAAGCAGCAGATGCCCTCAAAAGAAAGGAGCTATAGTCTGGTACGAAGTGTGCCTCTTAAAATACTCTACTTTAAACAGACACGAATAATGGGATTTATGTAACAAGTCCTGTATTCATTGATACATCCATTGTTGTTTGAAGAAAGAGTTCGTAAGTTGTTAACCGAATTATGTAATAAAGCTTCTAGAACAATATTGAAGTTTGCTGATGGCAAGCTACATCTTCACGTAGGTAATAAGGATTAATTTAGATGTTTTTGGTGCAGCTCAATGCACTACTGAGTACTGACCTCTCTAGTGACTCCTGTAAGAAATGCTTTGAAGTAGCAATGAGAGACTTCCTGAAGACCATGGATGGATTGGTGGGTGTGTACATTATGCGAGTTGTTACATTAGATTCGAAATTTATCCATTTATTTATAGCCAAAACGTGGCTCTTTTATTTTTTGTTTCAGTTGAAAATTCTTAATTTAATAATTTATGAGCAAGATAAATGGTCTCTTTATTAATTCCAGCCTATGTATTGCTACAGAAAACGAAAATAAAATATTCTACTTGTTCTTTGTATATACTCTCTTTTACATATTTGAAATGTAGTGTAAGAAAACTTGGGAAAAGTTGATTAATCCTATGCCTAGAATACAAATAAGTGAACAACAGAACCATGGCAAACAACATTGGCATCATCCTTGTAGTCCCACAGCTTAAACCAGCTCCTTGCCTAATCAACAAAACCATGTTTGAATGAGGTCAAGTCTTGGTTACTCCAGTACAACTGTAATTGTATTAAATATTAATTAGGTGGTTTGCTGGATCTGCCGCCTCCAGCCAATGTCTGATATTTGATTTGTATATACGTTCACTTCAGTTTGCATGGATCAGTTTGTTATAATATAAATTCACTTTTTTGTTCTTTAGTTTGTAGGCAATGCATATAACCAGCAGCAGATTTGATTCTTGTGAAACTACTTTGAATCAGGCACAGCTGTATAACAGTTAGGAAACTTTTACAATGGAGGAGATTGGTGAATGATGATGAGGAAATGCCTGTGTAAATGCCAATGAAGGTGAGCAGCCAGATGTGAAGAACAAAAAGAAGAAACGTCTAGCTGAGGAGGATCATTGAGGTGCACAATGAGGTTCAAAATGTTGATCATAATGGAGAGAAAAAGAAGAAAAGGAACAAGATGAGGATTGATCCAGTGTTTTGACCAACGTAGGCAATCAGCTTGCAATGTGTTGAAGGGGGTTGGAAAAGGTATGGTGTTTTTCAAATATTGTTGCTAGCTTGCTATATATTCTACAAATTATTGAAGCATGCTGATAGCACTAACAGGAAAAGATTTGGTTCTGTTGTTTTGTCCTTCTAAATCAAATTAAATCTATTTCCAGTCTAATGTTTTATATATGAGCCACAAGCATGACTTGTTCAGGGATGACTCGATCATCCATAAAATATGCACTGAAATGAGAAATTTAGTTTTTATATAAACCAGGCATGGCTCTTTCTGACGAGAATTAGCCATCATATGCAAATATATATCTTTGTCTGAATATTAATCCAGCCAAACAAGTATGTTATATATAAATCAGGAGGCCATTGTTCTTACTGTCAAGAATAGGTCATCATATGCGGACTATATATTATAGATTGAGAAAAGAGCTAGTTTTACAAATTGCAAAACTAAGAACAGCTTTGAATTAAATAGTGTTATGCACATAACCATGCACCACTTCAGTTTTGTTTCATGTGTTCGTTGAGGAATTGAATTGCAAGATACAATCTCAATTATTCAAAATGTTTGGCTCAAAACAATTACCAGTCCCTCAATGTCACACATATATATGTTTCTGCATGTAGTAGCCTTTAGAGCTTTAAGCAACTATATGGGCCATGATTGTTTTACTGAGGAAGAGTTTCAGCTGAGGGGAAATTTGAGTATAACTTGGACAGGCTACTGCATAAACTACCTAAAGATGCAGCTTGTAACCCAGTATATCGTGTCACAGGGAGTTTGGGTTTACCTTCTGCACAGGGGGATTTGGTATATGGTATGGCACAATGTTGGAATTATATCACCGTCGAACATTGCAAGAGTTGTATAAAAGCAGCAAGCAAAGAGATAGAAGCAGATGCCCTCACAAACAAGGCGCTAAAGTGTGGTATGAAACTTCGTAAAGTACTCTACTGTGCCTTTCTTGGATTTAAGAGAGCCGACCAATGGGATTTATGTGACAAGTCCCGTAATCTTTGATGTGGATCCCTTTGTTGTTACAACAAACTGTACATAAGTTGTTAACTGAGTTATGTATTATTGCTTCTAGAAGTAAAAACAGGTTGGCTGATGTCAAGGTACACCTTCAGGTGAAGGATTTAGATTTTTTGGTCTGATTCAATGTACTACTGATCTCTCAAATGACTTTTGTAAGCAGTGTCTTGACGTAGCAATGAAAGAACTTCCAGAAGACCATGGAAGGATTGTGGGCATGTCAATAATGGGAGTTGTTATATTAGTTTTGAAATTTATCCCTTTATTTACAGTAATTAGACTATGGCTCTTTCATTTCAGTGCTCAAAACACTGCAGGGCAGGGGAGGTTTGCTTATACAGACCTGCATGTTAGCAATTTTATCCATCACTGAATCTAGCCTTTTCACCTTGCTGCCTTTTCTAGCTTAGATAATGAAACTTAATATCACTAAAATATGCTCCCCTTTTACTCTTTGTTTCATGCATTCTTCAAATTTACTACTCCAGAAAAGCTCGAGTTGATCAGTACTCTAGCTACAAGTATTGAAACATAGTACATGCAGTTACACTTCATTCTGGGAAGTGTCTAAGCAAAAAATAAACCTTATTCTCACTGATCCATTGCTTTCGAAGCATCGATCTCTCAAGGATTACTGCATCATTGAATACGGGTCAGCTAACCTCGTCGTGGTATATGACCTTTCTCAATGCAGGGAGATCTCAATAAAAATGATTGCCAAACTTGTGCATCAGGCAACTATGTTCAAGGCAGAAGGTGGCTTCCTATTGCAGTCATATATATACAATATTGCATGTCTTGTAAACACTTAATATTTATGGCTATAGCCTATTCCTATTCATAGTTAGAAATGGTATTATTGCAATCTTGTATTATTCCCTAGGGCTCCCTACCTTTATACACCTTTAATAAAACTCTCCTGTATACAAACAGTTGTCTTCATTGCCAAAAAATACAGTTGTCTTCATTCACAACAGCATGAAGACTCCCATAAAAAAACTCATGTAACTCGGACTATCACCAAATATAAATTGAAACTCATCAATATGTGTATCACTGAATCAGTAGCTATATGAACAAGTGCAGAATGAATGTGTGAGGAGCCAAATGTGAAGAAGAAAAAGAGCAAACATTTAGTTGAGGATATCGTTGAAGTACGTAATGAAATGTTGAGGATCAGGGAGAAAAACGGAAGAAACTAAGGACTAATCCAGTGTGATGATAATTTTGGCCAACTTTAGGCAATCAGTTGGCTTTTTTTTTTTCCTTACTATAAAACCTAGTGTTTTCATTTCAGCCTGCTTCTGTAGTTTTTGACCTCTTAATTTCTTATGGAAAACGAGAGCAGATATTGTTGCATTACTGGGATTTTGACCATAAATTCAAATGTTTATTCAGTTTCTACCCTTCCAATCTTGAAGCTAGCTTGCCTTTTCTTGGATTCTCGTAAAGCCAAGACCTGAATGGGCTTGAACTGAGAAAGATACACATGCCAGAGAGCATCATTAAGATAATGAGCACAGGAACTTTATGAATGTAAAGCCCTCCCAGGCTCAGCCTGCTCTTACTTTGGAGGCAATCATGCACCATTCCCACAACTAATAGTCATTAGCACTTTTTGAAAAGTAACCAACATTATTAGTTTCTATTGATTAATTCTCTCTCATGTTATTGGGTCCATTACGAGCTATGCTACACATGCAGTGTTTACTCCTAAATGGCTAAATAGTTTCTCTACTGTTTTACTTTACAGATATAACTCAAGCATAAACCAACCCTACAAACTTTAGAGAAAGTTTAAGCCCATCCCATGCTTGTTTTGTAAAGCTCAAATGTTTCTGTTAACTTATATTATAACATTACAACCTGAATGATGCTTTGTGTTTTGGTTCATAAAAAGCAAAAAAATTTACCAAAATATGAGTAGTCTATTTCTTCCAAATAAATCCAGAATTGGAGTACTGTAGGAGATTGACTAGTCAGTCTCTTGAGTCATGACCACTCATGATAATCGCAATAACGAGTCCACATCTCTTTTTCACACCTCTAAATGCTATGTTTTGGATCAAGTAATTCTTAACCAATAACATAGAACCTGTACTCCTGTAGTGTATACTCCATAAAGTAGGACTAATAATAGATATTATATTATCAGTCAGAATAATCAAGATTGTGACAAGCTAAGGGTGTGGTGCCGATGAGATTTTGTATATAGGACTCGGACTACAATGGACCACTTCACTTCTTTTTCCATGATTTTCAGGAGCTCTTTGATTATTAAATCTTCAACAGAATGTGCCTCTGCTGTCATGGTTTATGAACTTAGCTTTTGAACACAAAGTGGTCTCCAAAACAAGAATGATACAACAACACTTCAGTACACCAGATCATGTCAATTTAACTTGCTCGATATACAGATCGCCAAGGGCATAAGCTTTTGAGGACCATGGTTATTTGTCATTGTCGTTGGGTTTGTTCGCAAGAGATCCTAAGCTTGAATCATCGATCTAAATCAACTTGTTGTACATTGTTAGTTCATTTCCTAACAACTTAAGTTTTGAGGACACATTTATAGTTTAACTTGGTCATTTTTTAGTTTATCGTACTTGATTAATTAAGGTAATAAACAATGCGTGGTTGACTGGTTGAGGGAACAGACTCCAAAATGTGGTCCTTGAGCTTAATTAGACCCTTGCTTCCAGATTGTGGTCCTTATTCCTTCTGTGTTCCCAGCAGCTTCAACTTTTGCATGCTGGGCCAAGAATCTAATTGAAAAAGAAGATCAATTATTACTAATCTCTTTTAAATATTTCAAGAACTACTAAAAATGAATTAAACCCTTGATTTTAGAAGCATATCACATGCCTGGATATTATGTAATGCAAGCAAAACATAAACTAGGACAAAATTAGTTCACCAAAACGGATCTAGTGTCCCCAAAAGGAGCTACAATGAGACCAAAGCCACTTCAATTCATACAGAATTGCTTTTAGACCAATTGGGACTATGATTTATTTTTATATATGTACAGCTGCTTTCAAAATGAAAAACTCAAAAAGCTTTTTTAGACCATTGGGGCTTAGAGGTTACACAAAGTACACTTTGACAGTCAAATGGGTTTGATCAAACTTTTAAGAACAGACCCAGTTTTGCCTCTTTGTGAGGTTTAATCAAACCTTTGAGCATCTTTCTATTTGTTTTATAGGTCTCAGTCAATTGTATATGATATATTGAGCGGCTTGTCTCTGGCTTGACTGCTGTCACACTTATGAGTTATGGCTTTTAGAGGAAGAGTGGCTGAGGTTTTTTAGGGGTACAGATCAGACCTTAATAGGCTGTCACACTTGAGAGATCGGGGGGAGATCACAGATCATAATTGTTAATATGATGGAATAGATTGATCCAAAAGAACATCAGAATATGAAGACCTCATCTAGTTATACAGGGTCTGAAAGTCATGGAACTTTCATTTAAAGGGAGAGACGAAAAAGCTTGCATGTCAACTTGTTTTGTTCGTTAAGTTGCTATACTCGTAAATTCTTTTAAATAATTCTATTAAATATTTTTCTTATCAATACATAAACCCAGTTTGATGGTCTTTGAGTGAAACCAAACTTGCTATATACATGTGATGTAATAACAGCTGTTCCATTATTGGTTAGTTTTGAACCGAGTTTTGATAATGGCTTGCTAACAGCTTTCCAAGAAGATGCTAGTCACAAGCTCCATTCATATGTTGTTACAGCAATTAAACAAACATTATCTCTGTGATATACTTGCCGATTACAATATGATTAAAAGGTTCAACATTTTTCATATTTTTGGATAGTGCATTTTGATTTGTCAATGACAGAGATAGTAAAGATCCTTAAAAAAACTTAAGAGCATATTTAATAATACTAATTATTTTATAGTTTTTTTTTTTTTGAATCGAAATAGGTCAGTCAATTTTATAATTCAGCAAGCAGTACCAGAAACGACACATCCCAAATGGGCCGTTAGAAAGAGCCGTCCTTTAGGACATACAAAGAACCTAGTCTAAACAAATAGAAACCCCGCATTCCTGGGTACACCCACCTTTAAGGAAGTCTACGCACCTTTATTCTAACAAAAACCTAGATGCTCAGAAGCAGGTAAATAAAAGTTTCAACCGAGCTTCTGGTTTTTGCGATCTCTCCCCACTCAAAGAAGGAAAAAAGTAGTCATAACTTCTTTCAAAACAGAAGGAAGAATGACTAGAATTAAAACACAAAATAAAATAATAAAAGCCCAAAATAGCCCAGTCCAGCCCAAAGTCCACAGTGGAGCCCAACAATTCAACCTTCCAGAAACCCTAGCAGTCAACTGGAACCCCTCGCAGCCGCCGCCGAAGTTTCTATTGCCCAAAACGAGCTCGGCATCGTCGTCCTCCCTGCCATGCCGATCGCTGTCAAAACCACCACCAGGGACGCCGCCCTCACAAATGAAACCACCAGCCACCAAGGTATCGACTTCAGAGAAGCCAGAACCACTGGTATCTACCAACACGCATCCACCACCGTCAGGGCTCCACCCCTCACCGGAAGTCCATTTTGGTAGCACCTCAATAATCCTTGTAATTCCAGGCCGCCAGTCCTCAGCCCTAATAAAACCACTGCCATGCGCATCATTCCCCATGGAGACACCGCCAACCAAAAAGGACGACAACGCCGCATCACTCTGACGATCAAGAACCCAAAATTGGCCATCACAACCACCAGAAGAGACTACCACAGGACCAGAGACCATAACCATAATAGATATGCACATCAGCATGACCACGGGAAGATATCGGAACCAGATTCTGAAAGGTTCAGAAGCATGATAACGGAGAGGACCTCCATCTCCATCCAGGCACGGAACCAAGGGGTGGCTGAGGTGTGCTGCAGCCCACCTCATTTTTGAAAGAAATATATGCAAGGTATAGATTATAGAATAGTCTTAATATCCCCTAAAGACATTTCCCTCTCTCTCATCTCTAATTCATTTTCTCCTATTCTTCTCTTCTGTGATTCTTTTCTTAATTTTTTCTTTCCGTGTGTATTTAGTCCTTTCAGGTTCATTTAAGATAGACTTCTCTATCTGACCAAAACAAAATAAATGAATTCTCCAATTAATTTTATAATTTTTTCAATTAAGAGTTTAGCATTGAATTCTAATATAGGATCTAATTTAGATTTTCATCAAGGAACTGTCATAAAACAAATTAGTGAATTTGTTTTTTCCTTCAAACACATAACTTAGTTTGATTCAGCCCACCTTCTTTTACAGTCCTGGTTCCGTCCCTGTCTCCATCCTTCCCACGCTGATCGGATAGAGAGAGAAAGCAAACTACCCCGGCCATAATTTTCACGCCGCCGCAGAGAAACCCTAGCGGAGCCATTGGGTAACTGATGCTCTTGCTACTAATTATTTTATAGTTAAATTTTAGCCAATATAGTTAAATATTATTTTGGCTACTTTAGCTAAAATTTTACTTAAAAATTGATAGTTAAAAAATTATTAAAAACTAGCCAATTTAAAAATAGATAGGCATTAGTAATCTCTATTTTAGTTAGTTCTAAATTTATTTTATTTTATAATAAACAAAATATAGTTTAAATATATTTATAAATTACAAATAATAACTTAGAATTGTAACAAAAAAAATAGCAACTTAGAAGAAATGTTTTTTTTTTTTTTTTAGATGCAAGTCATGTGAGTATGTGACCCATGATTAACGACCCAACCTTCTCCCTTTTCCTATCCGCACAAGTCGGAGCGTTTAGGTTTGGGTGAAACAGAGTCTCTCGTCGCGCTTGTCCGGCGGCACCCTCACGACGACGACGGCTCCTTGCCTAGTCGGAGTGAGATGGGTGTAGCCGGATGGGCTATGGTGATTTTGGTTCGTAGTTCTCGGTGGAAGATGCGGTGCCTCTGTCTTTGTCTTCTCAGGCGAAATCAATGGCTGCTTCAAGGAGATCGTGGTGGTGGGTTGGTGTTCTATGGCAGATCGCTAGACCATGGTTGAGGGTTCTTCAGTATCTGAGTCAGATCAGGTCAATCTCTATGATTTTGGGTGGATCTGGGTTTGGATTATTGGGGACAATCTTCAAGGGCTGGATTAATGTGCGAAGGCGATACTGGAATTGGCAGCGGTGGGAATGGTGGTTGGCGGTGTACAGCTCTGTGGTCTACAATTGTTGGCTTGCTCTGGTATCTTCAGGCGATGTGTGGTGGCCTTCTATTGGAGGGGATGTGCAAAAGTTTTTCGTACTATGGCGGCGGCCTTGCCTTTGGACAAGGCTTTGTAGTTATGTGATTATGGGCACCAACCTCACTATGTGTTGTTCTTCTTGGTCGGAGTCGGAGTTTTGGTTGTGGAAGATGAAGGCTGACGTCGGCATCGACTCCTGCTATCTTTTACTTGCTTTTTGTTTTTTTAGGTTTTCGTCTTTAGTTCTTTGGCTAGGTCTTTTGAGTCCCTACTCTCTCGAGCTAGGGTTTGGGATTATTAGTGGTATGGTTGTGTTATTGTGGTGTCACTCTCAGAGACTATTGGAATTATTCTCGGTATCATCTTATGGTCGAGGTATTGGGGAAGAGCTCTTGCACGTGGTCTGGCGGTTTTGGGTCACGGTGTTGAAGAGAGTCATTTTCTTCTTGAGATTGGCTATGAGGAGGTATGGAGACTTCTGGGTTGGTTTATCTGATGAGCTATTGTTATGGCGTTACTTCCGAGGACTATATGTGATATTATCGGTGGTTTCTAGTGGTCAATATGGCGGCGATTTATCCTTGTACGTGGTCTGGATACTTTGGGACACTGTATGGAGGAGGATGACATGGCTGTTCTTAGTATTGGCGGCGAGATTTTATCGTGACTCTCGGGATTGGTATTATTATGTAGCCCGAGGAAATGGGCGACTAGTTTAGTTAGGGGTTGGGCCCATTTGGCTCATGGATGTCATGGTTGTTGACGGACCCGTAATTGAGGTTGTTATTAGGGAGGAGAGTGGGGAACTTATGTCCACCACCGGTCAGTCCCGTTTTATGTAATATTAGTATCTTGGAATAAAAAAAATTTCATTCTAAAAAAAAATGTGACCCATCATTAATAGAGGAACTTTGTGTGAGAGGCTTATTTTTAGACCTATCAAATGTAACTTGCATTTTCAGTTGTGACATATTGATATTACATGATACTATTAGAAGCAATTCACACCTTAACGTAGATTTGCCAACCCACCTACTCCTAACATGCAACATGCCATTGTTTCTTATTGAGTGCAGACAAAAGATAATGATAGGTTTTTAAAACCCCAAATCATGGTTTAAAAGGCTAAAATTGATAATGCAATTTACATAAAAAATTGTTCCAAATAGACTCTGTAATCTTATTTTAGGGCATATAGCCTAGAGAGAACATTTAGAGTTTTTTTTTTTTTTTTTAGCATTCATAATTAGCAGTAAATTGCCGGTTACTCAATTATTCATTCATGCTTCACAACATATATCCTACAACAATAGTCACATGTTAAGTAGTAACTTGTATTAATACACATTAAAGAAAAGTTAGACCTAGTGCTCTGCTAGGGTTTATCGTTGGCTTTCCCCCTTCGACAAATTTTTCTGGATTTCAAGATCTTGATGGTCATGGCTATTGCTCGTCTGGTAGCTAATTGTTCCTTTCTTGTTTTTGCTTTTGTTTTCTTGCTCGGAGAGCCGCCTTGGTGTGGGCTCCCTATGGTTACTGATTGGAAGGGTAGTGTTGCTGTTTGGATGGCTGATCGGAGGCCGAGCTCTAACGGCGTGGATCTGGTTTGGCCTGAGTTGGATGGGCGCGTCTGGGTTTTGGATCGGGGTCGTCAGACTTCCGACGGTGATAGGGATTGTACAATCGATTTGGGTAGTCCTGGTGGTTCGCTGCAGCGTCGGGGTGTTGCAGGAGTGGGGTTGGCCCGACCAGTTCAGGGGAGCGATCAAAGTTTGGAGGATCTTCAGGTTGTTCTGGGCGACTCCGATCGGGTTCAGTCCGCTCTAGGATCTGGTTTCTTCAATGCTTGCGAAGGTACCAGAATGGATCTGAAGTTGGTCCGAGGTGATTAGGAATGGGAGCTGATTTGGGTGTCTTTCGATCCTGGAGATGGTACAGTATCGTCGGCGGTGAACCACAGTGACGGCGGCTATGGGGATGGAGGTTTCCAGGGGTTCCCCTCGACTGGTATCGGCGACGGCGCATATGGTGTTTGTTGGGTGGAAGAACACGTGTGGGCTCACGGAACTAGGGCTGTGGTGTACCCTACTATTTGGGTCTGCTCTTGGTGCTGCTGGGCTTCCTGGGCCTTGACCTGGTTTGTGACCCTTAGGGTTGGGCACACTGGGCTAGGGTTTCAAGCGAGCTGGATTACCCTTTTGCTAGGGGGTTGGATGGATTGGGTCTCTATGGCCCATAGTGCTGTTTAATTTTTGTTTTGGGTCGCAAGAACCAGTGCCTTAGTTGGAACCATTTTATGTAAGCTTCGAGGTTTCTAGGTTTTTGTTAAAATAAAAGTGCGTGAATTTACTAAAAGGTGGGTGTACTCGGGATTTTTTGGGGTTTTATTCTTCTAGAATAGAGGTTCAGAAGGGTCTAAGGAACTATTGCTTTCTGTCGACCCCATAGGGGTGTTTCGTTTTTGTACTGCTTGCTGAACTTAATGAAAGGGCTGACCTATTTCGATAAAAAAAAAAGTAGTAACTTGTCGTTCAAGGGTTTATCTCTATTTCTTTTAAATAGAATAAAAGATCAATGCACGAATTTTCTGCTGAAAATATGCGTTACAAGTTTAAAGCTGCATTTAGCTCAGGCGTTGGAGGTTAAAAAGCGAGGATGAATTGCAATTCTCGTGTTTAGTGATACCTACAACATAAGAAACAAATCTTCTAAAATAAAAGTCGAAATCATTCATCCCACCCTTCTTTAGATATACTTATTTTATGAAAAATCTGTTAGATCAAATAAAATATAACCGTCCATTCAAAACAAAAAAAGAAAAGAAAAGAAAAGAAAAGACTGTAAAATAAAGTTTGAGTGTTTGGTTTGATTTAATTCACTATACGTATACTGTATAATGACTTGCAACTTGTGTAATAAAACTAGATCTGGTACTAGTGAAACAAACAAATCTTCCTTTCGTGTAAAATTAGCTGGCGTTTCGACGTTGCTACTATTGCGATTTTCATATTTCTTTGTATTTCCGATGCAATTTTTGCATATTTTCCTTTCGTGTTGTTTATTTTCATTGTTGATTCATCTTTGCATCGTATCGTTGTAATATTTCAATTTCAATAAAGGGCTGACCTCTTTTTACTCAAAAAAACAAATCTTCCTAACTTAATGTCTCTTTTTTCATGAGAGAGAAAATTTCTTGCAAGGATAAAAGGACTGTTTGAACTTTGAACAAGAAGGAAAATTACAGACCAAAAAAAAAAAAAAAAAACAAGAAGGAGGGCAGCTCTAGAAGAGCTACATAAAAACCAAAGGACTGCAACAGAACACATGCAGTGTCAGTCAAAAGGTTGCTTCTACCAATATGGAATACAAACATGGGCACATATAATATGTAAGATTTCAAAATCTTGGAGGAAATTATCTAAGGTAAATATCACTTGTGAGATTTACAGATTCATTAGTAGTCAATTATATGATGTGATGGTAAACTAGCTTCTCAAATATTAGAGATGGTTAGTCTACCACTACAAAAATTTAGTCCAGCATTGATGCATCCTATTTTAACTTTTTCATCGTATATGATTCTTAAGATTCTTTTACTGTTTTTTTAGTATATTTTCCCGAATAAAACAAACGAGACCTTATTTCATTTCATACCCGGAACCATTTATCTTAAAAAAGGAAGTTGCTGCTAATCATAGCTTCTTTTGTTGATCTTTTGTCATTAAACGTTATCTGAGGCCAAGGAAAAGACCCATCTTTCCATTCATTGATTTGAACCATCTCATGTTTACCATGTTTCTTATCTTCTTCTTTACATTTCCTTTTGAGATTTCTATTCTAATACCAGAAAAAGCACTAGGTAACGAGAATCGAGGCAAAGCCAAAGTAGAACAGTGAAAAACTGTTACCCAGATTCTTCAACTTTCACCAACCTGTAAATTCACAAAGCACCGCAGTTAAATAAAGCTCCGTGCTTCACTCTATATATATATAAAACACCTACACACCTCTCTCTCTTCAAATCTCACACCTCCTTTGACCACTGGTCCAACCCCCACTGCTTTTCAGTTTCTTTTTCCGGCAACCGAAGCCATTTTTCCAGTGTCAGTCTCGTGCTGATCAACCCAAAAAACTAAACGACATTGACATCTCTTCCGAGACAAAAAGATGGCTTCTTTATACGCACAATGATAGATCTCTCTCTTCTTCATTGCCAAAGAAACAGAGCTCTCTGACTCTTAACAATTAATGGCAAACAACTAGCACCACCCCTCCTCTCACCTCAACTCCTTTTCAATTCCTGAGTCAATCTAGTTTCGACCCTTTTTCACTCTGAAGCTTGAGCTACAGCAATGGCTGACACCACAGAGCCAACCAAGACATTACCGGAGGCAGAGAAAAAGAAAGAACAGAGCTTGCCGTTTTACCAGCTCTTCTCCTTTGCTGACAAGTATGATTGCCTTCTCATGGTCTCTGGCAGCATAGGAGCCATAATTCACGGCTCTTCTATGCCCGTGTTCTTCCTCTTATTTGGTGAAATGGTTAATGGGTTTGGCAAAAACCAAATGAATCTGCAGAAAATGACCGCCGAAGTAGCCAAGGTTCCAACTCTGTCAATCAATCCACCCACTTATATTATTTCACCTCAGATCTAGCTAAGATCTAACACGCCCTCTTTAATTTTTGCAGTATGCTCTGTATTTTGTGTATCTCGGCCTGATCGTCTGCTTCTCATCCTACGCCGGTAACCTACTTTACAATCAATTTTTAAAGGGATCAATACTCTATTAGCGATTTACGACCCTTAAAAATCTTTGCGGTTTTTTTATTTATTTTTTATCAGAGATTGCATGCTGGATGTACACCGGAGAAAGACAAGTGAGCACTCTGAGGAAGAAGTATCTGGAAGCCGTGCTTAAACAAGACGTGGGGTTTTTCGACACAGATGCCAGAACAGGTGACATAGTCTTCAGCGTCTCGACGGACACCCTTCTGGTCCAAGATGCCATTAGCGAGAAGGTGAGTTCGTCTTTGGGTTCGGTGGCCATTTTTTTTTCTTCCCGCATTCAATACATCACTCTACTTTCCTCCTGGGTTTCTCTTGTCTTTTTCTCCAAAATTACCTATCTTCTCCACTCTCTATGTTTTAACAGCTTTCACGTTTTTATCACAAAATCTAGTGCCGGGTAGCTTCGGGGTGGTGTTAAATTTGCAAATGCTTAATCTGTCTGGGTAGTAGTACCACAGTAATGGGGTGGTTGGGTGTTTGCATTATAATGTGGGGGTCCCAGTACCAAATCCTTCAGAGTTCTTCTGACTGCGCACGTTAGCAAACCTCCAAATCCTTTTTTTTTTATGATATTTCGTTTATTTATTTTTTGAAATTATGATCATGCAGACCTATCTAGTCGGTGGATCTTTGAATCTTTTTTGAATGATGTTTTGGATTTGTTAATATTTGGGTTTTGGTGAAATGAATTAAATTTGATTTTAGGTGGGGAACTTCATACACTATCTCTCAACATTTCTGGCGGGACTGGTGGTTGGGTTTGTATCAGCATGGAGGCTGGCGCTGCTGAGTGTGGCAGTCATCCCGGGGATTGCTTTTGCTGGCGGGTTGTATGCTTACACGCTTACAGGGCTCACATCCAAGAGCCGAGAATCGTATGCAAATGCTGGCATTATGGCTGAGCAAGTGAGTTGATTTAGCCTAACAAAACCCCTCATAAGATCAAAGTTGGATTCTTTGTTTCGGTTTTAATGTGACTTGTTATGAAAATATGTGTGGATAGGGAATTGAAGTGTGTGTAGCTTATATGTTTGTTAATATGTTTGATTGACTAGGCCATTGCACAAGCACGAACAGTTAAATCATATGTTGGTGAAAGCAAGGCCCTGAATTCGTATTCAGATGCCATACAGAACACCTTGCAGCTTGGTTACAAGGCCGGAATGGCCAAAGGTCTGGGGTTAGGGTGTACCTATGGCATAGCTTGTATGTCGTGGGCTCTTGTTTTCTGGTATGCCGGTGTGTTTATCCGAAATGGACAGACTGATGGAGGGAAAGCATTCACAGCCATTTTTTCAGCTATTGTTGGTGGCATGTAAGATTTTAAACCGAAAACTTTTTTCAGTTTTTATTATCGGATGAATAGGTCTGTGATATTAATATCAAAACGTGAATGCTACAGGAGCTTGGGTCAGTCATTTTCCAATCTTGGGGCCTTTAGCAAAGGTAAATCAGCTGGATACAAGTTGATGGAGATTATTAGGCAAAAGCCCACCATAATTCAGGACCAGTTGGATGGAAAGTGCTTGTCTGAGGTTAAAGGAAACATAGAACTCAAGGAGGTGACATTCAGCTACCCATCCAGGCCAGATGTTATCATTTTCCGAAATTTTTCAATCTTCTTCCCAGCTGGAAAGACTGTTGCCGTTGTTGGCGGCAGTGGTTCAGGGAAAAGCACCGTTGTCTCTCTGATTGAAAGGTTTTACGATCCTAACCAGGGTAAGTTGGAGACTTTTCTGATATGGAGTTATTGGCATTTTACTGGCATTGATTGAAAGGGTTATATCATATTGCTAATATTTCTCGTTGCCTTAGCAGGTCAGGTATTGCTGGATGGTGTGGACATAAGAACACTGCAGCTGAAATGGTTACGTGATCAGATGGGCCTGGTAAACCAGGAGCCTGCACTCTTTGCTACTACCATTCTTGAGAACATACTCTATGGAAAGCCTGATGCAACAATGGATGAAGTAGAAGCTGCAGCCTCTGCAGCTAATGCTCATAGTTTCATCACTTTGCTTCCTAATGGGTATAACACTCAGGTCAGTATTTACTCTATAAAACAGCATTGGTTATGTGAAAATTGCAATGCGTTCGTCCACTGACATCACTTTTAACTGAATGCCAATGAAAAATCAGGTAGGAGAGCGAGGAGTCCAACTCTCTGGAGGTCAAAAACAAAGAATTGCAATTGCTAGAGCTATGTTGAAAGACCCAAAGATCCTGCTCCTTGATGAAGCAACCAGCGCCCTTGATGCAAGCTCTGAGAGCATTGTTCAAGAAGCTCTAGATCGTCTCATGGTTGGGAGGACAACTGTAGTTGTGGCACATCGCCTTTCCACCATAAGGAATGTTGACAGCATTGCAGTTATACAACAAGGGCAAGTTGTTGAGACAGGAACTCATGAAGAACTGATTGCCAAAGCAGGGGCTTATTCTTCATTAATTCGGTTCCAAGAAATGGTTGGAAACAGAGACTTCAGGAATCCATCTACTCGTTGTTCACGGTCATCACGACTAAGCCACTCATTGTCAACCAAGTCTTTGAGCCTCCGGTCCGGCAGCTTAAGGAACCTGAGCTACCAGTACAGTACTGGTGCTGATGGGAGGATAGAGATGATTTCAAATGCTGAGACAGACAGGAAAACTCGAGCTCCAAGGGGATATTTCTTTCGGCTTCTCACGCTAAATGCTCCTGAATGGCCCTATTCAATCATGGGTGCCATAGGATCAGTACTATCCGGGTTTATCGGTCCAACCTTTGCTATTGTAATGAGCAACATGATTGAGGTGTTCTATTATAGAAATCCTGCTTCCATGGAGAGGAAGACAAAGGAGTATGTTTTCATTTACATAGGAGCTGGGCTCTATGCTGTAGTTGCATATTTGATACAACATTACTTCTTCAGCATAATGGGAGAGAACCTCACTACTAGAGTAAGGAGGATGATGCTTGCAGGTATAAATATCTGGTCTTTCTTCAATTTACACTTTAAAGTTCACTTCTTTCGTCACATTTTTTACTTTGCTCTTTGATTCTAACTGTTACTCGTTCTCCTTCAGCAATTTTAAGGAACGAAGTCGGATGGTATGATGAAGAGGAGAACAACTCGAGTCTTCTAGCTTCAAAACTGGCCACAGATGCTGCTGATGTGAAATCCGCAATTGCTGAGAGGATTTCTGTGATTCTGCAGAACATGACTTCACTGCTCACTTCATTCATAGTTGCTTTCATTGTGGAATGGAGGGTCTCCCTGCTTATCCTAGCAACCTTTCCTCTTTTAGTTCTTGCCAACTTTGCTCAGGTAAGCTTTCAGTTACAGCCTTCTTCACTAACCAAACCATTTTGCTTTGAAAAATACTAAGCTTTTCTCTTGAATGGTCTCGGTTTAATACTATTTTAATCTCTGTTGCATCATGGAGTCTTTTAACTTCATCCCCAATCCCCAGCATTAAACGACAAAAGAAAAACTGCTACGTGTCAGCACACCATGCCACTGCACGTGCTTCCTTCGAGTCGAGCCTTGTGCACATTAGCTCTTGGAAATCATGCAATAATAATCAAACTATATATAATACTAAACACTCCAAACAAGATATAGAATATTAAGATTCCATTTGAAGCCCCCATACCACCATGCTACTGCTAATTTACTAAGGGAGGGAAAAGGTTCATAATCCTTCTCTCTTAATCGTTCACTGATAAAGAACATTATCATATTATCTGTGAAAGTGTTCTTAAATGGCTAACTTGTTGCTCACTTCTAGAGCCCTATGACCCATTTCTTTCTTTTTGGTCTTTGTTTAGTCGCAGTCAAGTTTGACCTAGTCTGGTTTCTGTCTTCTTGTTGGCCTCTGTGTAATAGATTTAATCCCACAAGATGACACTGCTGATTACACAGCTTCAGTATAATATAATTTCTAGACATCTGCCATAGACCCAAGTTGAACCTGTATATAGTTGTTTAATTTCTTCAATGCATTTGAGCTTTTGGGTGGCCTTTTTTCTATTTTCCTTACAATTCTCTGCAACACAGCCATGTGAGAGTTTCATGAGAACTCTAAGCCCGTGATCACATTATAGAGGAGGAGAAATAACTCTGGCTTAAAATAGTCTCCTACTATTTTTTCTCTGTCTCTTTCCATTATTGACCTATTAGGGTGGTGGTGGCTAACTTACGCTTTGTGCATCCCCCAACCTTTCTTTGCTTTATTATCTTGTCGTTTTTGGCTTGAGGCTCAAGTCTTTGGAGGCTTTGGGAAATTGTTGGGTTCATTTTCACACTGTAGAAGTAGAACCAAAGCCTCTGTGAGACTGTTTGTCTCGTATGGTACAGGATTCTAAATTTTGCGCATGCTTTAGATACAGTGAAATAGTCTAACTGAGAAAAGGACGGTACCTTCAATTTATTTTTGTCCTCGTCCCTGTCTTGTAGAAAACTAGAAATCATGTAGACCCCTGCCCTTTACTCCTGGGCCTACTCATTGATCTCTGTTTTGTTGCTTTTGGTGGGTCTACATTGGTAACATAAACTGAAGCCCCTTGTCACTAAATTTTAAAGGCAATAACTCTCAACTAGTTCAAAAACATGAATCCAAAAAAGAGTAGGAATTCTAACTAATGAAAATGTCCTCTTCATCCACTCTGTCCTGCAAGGCCAATTTACTGGTTTATGCAGCCAACAAAAAACTACTGCATGGTTTAAGTGTAGTTGCTCAGAATCCAGGAAAAAAAAAATCCAACTTGACATTTTGTTTAGCACATGCAATTTGCTGACTGGCAATTGTGCTATTTTGTGCATTACACAGCAACTTTCGCTTAAAGGTTTTGCTGGAGACACTGCCAAGGCTCATGCAAAGACGAGCATGATTGCAGGGGAAGGAGTGAGCAACATTCGAACAGTTGCAGCCTTCAATGCACAAGACAAGATCCTCTCTCTCTTCTGCCATGAGCTTCGTATCCCACAACTAGGAAGCCTTCGCCGGAGCCAAACTGCTGGTCTCCTATTTGGCCTCTCACAACTTGCGTTATATGCATCTGAAGCTCTCATTCTATGGTATGGCGCCCACCTTGTGAGCAAAGGTGTCTCAACCTTCTCCAAAGTCATCAAGGTTTTTGTGGTTCTGGTTGTAACAGCCAATTCAGTAGCAGAAACAGTTAGTCTTGCCCCTGAGATTATTAGGGGTGGTGAAGCTGTTGGCTCTGTGTTTTCAATTCTTGATCGCCAAACTAGGATTGACCCGGATGACCCTGAGGCTGAGGTGGTTGAAACAATTCGTGGGGAAATTGAACTTAGGCATGTCGATTTTGCATACCCTTCACGACCTGATATTATGATCTTTAAAGATTTTAATCTCAGAATCCGTACTGGCCAAAGCCAAGCACTTGTTGGAGCTAGTGGTTCGGGGAAGAGTTCCGTGATTGCATTGATCGAGAGGTTCTATGATCCAATAGTTGGGAAGGTAATGATTGATGGCAAAGACATTCGACGTCTGAACTTGAAGTCTCTTAGGCTGAAAATTGGTTTGGTGCAACAAGAACCAGCTCTCTTTGCAGCAAGCATTTTCGATAACATTGCCTATGGAAAAGAAGGTGCAACCGAAGCAGAAGTAGTTGAAGCTGCACGTACAGCCAATGTGCATGGATTCGTTAGTGGATTGCCTGATGGGTACAAAACTCCTGTTGGGGAGAGAGGGGTTCAGCTCTCAGGAGGACAGAAACAAAGAATTGCTATAGCAAGAGCTGTGCTCAAGGACCCAACAATACTTTTGCTGGATGAGGCCACAAGTGCACTGGATGCAGAATCAGAATGTGTACTACAAGAAGCACTGGAGAGGCTCATGAGGGGCCGAACCACTGTGCTGGTTGCCCACCGTTTATCAACAATTAGAGGGGTGGATAGCATCGGTGTGGTGCAAGATGGGCGCATTGTGGAACATGGAAGCCACTCAGAACTTGTGAGCCGCCCAGATGGGGCATATTCGAGACTCTTGCAGCTACAAAATCATCGGATATGAGAAGATAATCAGTTTTGGTCAATCAAATGCAGCATGCATGGCCTTGTTGGGTGGTGTTGATTATCTATGTCCCATTAACCTTATGTATCCTCTATTTTTCATCTAGTTGTAGATATGGCTCATGTTCAGAACAATTTCTCTAATCTCAATGAAGTAGCAAGTATTATATTATCAATACCTTGTTCCTTTCATGAGCATGTTACGAATGTTGGTGGTTGGGGGTTTGGGATCATGGGTGTGATTATTCACTCTTAGCTTTCCTTTTTCCTTTTGTAGAGTGAAGATTTACGATTATATAACTTATGGGAAAAGCAACAAGGGGCCACAATCTTCGAACTTTCCTGGATTTTGCCTTTTCCATTGTAGGAAACACATGGTGTGATCTTCTTGGGTTTTAGATAAGGAAGTGACCTTTTTCTTAAGGCACCTTGGGACAGTTAAACCCCAGCAAGGGCAAGCTCACCTCTTTTTGATAAAGAAGAGACACACCCATTTGTTGCAGATGGTTTGAATTATTATAAAGCGATAGATAGATAATTTCTTTTAGAACTTGGAAAAGAAGCTTAAGATTAATGTGTTGTACTGAAGGGAATAATGAACCACTTCCATTCGTTTATCTTCCATTCCTGAAGAACTGAGGGCCCAACTTTTTCACTTCATTGAGTGCGCCTGTATTGTATTTCATCATTTGGGTTCCCTTGGTCTACTATGGTGATTTAGTGGGTTTCCAGAAAATTTGATGCCAACATGTAAAAGTCAGTGCATCTTTTTTGAGGTGTGCTAGAGTGCTTTCGGGGATTAAAACTCTCGAGTCAGGAGCCATTAGATTAATTCATCGTGTGAGACACACCGCAAACAATGACTAATCCAACGGCTCTTGACTTTGGAGTTTCAATACTCCAGAAGTCCAGAGCACTATAATACTTATTTTCAGTTTTAACTCTAAATTCATACATCTTGTTCTATTTTCCGATTTAACTGTAAATTCATAGTGAAAATTGTTGAGGAAAAAAGTGCTGTCAGATATGTACCTGGATTATCGATCTGTCACTGGAAAAAGATAAGGCTCTAAATGGAGATGGTGCATTGGTGCATGTTACTTTTAACAGTCAATTCATTGAGTTGGCAGTGAGACAGTGGGAAAAAAAAGAAGGGGAAAGAGAGGTATGGCAGATTTAATATGGAATGGGGATGATGATGAATCCACAGCAGCACACAGTCTCAATTATATATTTTCCCAGCAACTTCTGTGTGTTTATCTTTGGGTGATCATATCTTCTGGCTCTAGGACTATTGGTCTCTTGGTTATTACACTGTAGGATTTACTGAATGGTAAAGGACTATTTGCAGATAATTGCTGCTACTATGCTTCAGAAATGAACCATTTAGTTTGTTCTTTTATGCATGGTAATCTCTAAAGTTTCTTAAAAGTTCTCATCAGTATAAGTTGGAGTTAAAAAAGTTGAGACTAGAAATATTAGTAGACAGTGATGGTGAAAATGAAAGTGACAATGTATAGACAGAAATTTGGTAGCTAGTGCAGGTCTTTTCTTGTTAGATTCTTATAGGGCCCCTTATTCCCTCCCCTCCTTTATTTGTGTCATGTTTCTGCTTCTCTCTTGTTTCAGTGTTTTGACTGCTATGTCTATATGAATGAATGGGAAGCTCTGACTCTGAAGACTAACACTTCACACGCTCCAGCCCATTCTTTCAGGCCGTACCAGTTTTGGTTCTTTATGCCACTGAGATTTTACATCATGATCATAATAATTCATACCACTCAGTTCTAAAATTTTCAATCACAAGATTCACAAATGAATAATGCAATGCATGCATGTTCTCATTATGTTTGTGGGCCACTTGGATCTTGGACACCCCAAATTATTTTGAATGATTTTCCAGGATCAATAGGGACCCAATTTGTGAAGTCACCTCAAAAAGAATTACAGCTGCTGTAGTTGAAGTATAGGTAAAGCTACCAGATTAACTATAACTTATCACAATTTCAGACTAGTATTAACTGGTACATCTGTCTCTTGTTTAGGTTTCAAATCATTCTATTGTTTACTAGTTTTGGTTTTTTAGGAGCTCAAAAGGCATTGCATTCGACCTTAAATTAGACGAAAATTCTTACTTCAGATCAGTTTGTTTTTTCATCGATCGGAATCCAATGGTCGAAAAACCCTGAATAGAATGGAAGATCTCTAATTTAGTTAGAAGAGATTGCTTGCTGTTGATTTTGCCAGCTAGCAGTTAGGTTTTGGCTAGCCTGAAATCTATATAGCAGAGGCACATAATAGTGTTGGGCGCACAATTAGAGGCTGGTCCATTCCCTATTAATCACTCAGCTAGATCATATCATAGCCTCTTAATATATTGTGTGGTGTATATGTATATATATATAGAGGAAAGTGAACTGAGAAGGGTGAGTTGTAAGAAGAGCTAGCAATAACAGGGTGTGTGTGTTTGGTGGGGTGGTAAGGCTTTGGTCTCATATATAAGAGGTCAGGAGTTCGAGCCCCATCAAGGGTGGGAATGGGGTGGGGTTTTTTTTTAAAAAAAAAAAAAAAAAAAAAGTAAAAAAAAGAAGAGCTAGCAATAATTGAGATGCTTTAAAAGAAGTTGAAAGGGGCAATATAGTGCATATATATTCATAGCTTTAAAATCAGCAGAAAGCAGCTAGCTGTCTATGAACCAGAGAATATTAGGCCAAGGCCAACCAAATATGCAACTGTTGATCAGTAATTTTCAGAGCTTGGCAGACTATCTAGCTGCAAATTAATCCAAAACTTATAACAATCTAGAGCTTATGATCAATCACATAATTCATCCAAAGTCCTCTTCCCTCCTCCATTTGATTCCTAAAGTTCACTTTGCACAACAACAGGACCGTCCAACGGTGAAGAATTCGATCAGAATTGAATCGTCTTAATTAATCCTGCATATGCATGTACAGTAATCTTCAAGATATGAAGAAAAATTAGGGAGCTTTCATTACTATTTTTTCCTTTTTTTTTTTTTTTTTGAGGGCCGGTGCGGCTGCCCTCAAGCCTTGATTAATAAAATCATAGAATATAAGGGGGGGACATAGAGCCTGAACCCCGTATTACTATTTTTTCCTTTCTAATATTTGATAAAATTAATCACACTCTATCCAAACTCCATCCACCATTTTATTTTGAATGAATTGAATCGTTTTAATTAATATTCAAAAAAAAAAAAAAAAAAGTTGGGGAACAATCTCTTGTGGACCAATGGGTCATCAGTAAATGTTGTCCATGACTCTTCTCTTTAAGTGACAAAGAGAGAAAGGGCAAAATTGTCTCAAAAATAAATAAATAATATTTAATTGGATATTAGGGTAAAAAATATGTAATTTGTTAGGTAAGTGGGCAATCTTATAAGATGTTGGGATAAGTGAGGTTAGTATAACTCAAATTTGGGTAAATGGACATTTTCCCAAAATATCTAACAAAATTAATCACTTTTTGCATCCAAATACCTCTTTCCTCTCCAATTTTCATTTTACAGCCAAAGCAAACTAACGGTTGAGAATTGAATTCTTTTAATTAATCTTTAGAGAAGAAAAAAGAGATTAGGGAAAACCTTTTAGGGACAAATGAGTTGGTAAAGGTTTTTTTTTTGGCTAAAATATGATTGGAGAGACAGAGCCTCCCAACTTGATTTATTAAAAGAGCTGGATGATACAAACAGAAGAAGGGAGGACATCGCCCATACCCCTAGCCAAAAAATAGAAAAGCTAAAGAGGTTCTAACCTCTAGTCGATCAACAGATTAAAAACGACAAGAAAACTACAACTCAAATAAACCGAAAATTGGGAAGACCAAGTGAGTCTCGTTGACAAAGATCCAGAAGAAAATGAGGAGCCTCATTCCACCACACCAAGCTTGACGATGACAAACCAACATTCACTACTAGAATTTTGATCTTAGACATCACGACAATTACATCGGTGATGAATTCACGCGATGTAAAAAAATATTTTTAACATCGATTTCTGAAAATTCGATTTCTACTTATATAATTAACATCGTTTATTACTGTTGACCGATGTCTATATTTTGATTTCAAAATTTTCAAAAACGCGGAAAGACCAAGTTGGAAATTTTCATACACGCGAGGACAAAATTTTCCCACTTTAGCTCATTCACTTTATCTCCAACCTAAACTTGAGACCCATTTTGTCTCTCGCTCTTCCCCAAAACCTGTCCCTCTACTCCCTCCCCTCCCGCTCGCGCTCTCTCTCTCCCTTTCTCCCCCTTCCCTCCAATAGAACCAAAACCACACAACCCTAGAAGATGGTGGCCGGCTCATCTCGGAGGTGTATCCTGGCATTGACTCGTCGGAGGAAGGCGAAGAAGATGGTGGTTACGGTGAGTCCACCCCGGTGGTCAGAGATCGGTGACGGAGGAGAGAGATTCCTCCAGATCCACTTTCTCTCTCCTTTCCCTCTCTCTCGTCTGTGCTTCTCTCTTTTCTCTCGTCTGTACTCTGGTCTCAAGTAAACATTGAGGTAAAAAATTCGGCTAATCCATCCACTTAAATCTTTGGGCCTTTATCAATTTTCACTCTTGAGTACTTGGACTTGATCGGAATCAGTGATAGGGTTCATTCTATTTTTCAGGCAAAGAAATCCAAGGAGGATCTGAAGGAATCCTGCTAGTATGGGTTTGCTTAATCTCAATTTCAATGCTATTTAGGAATTGTGCGTGTAATCTCAATTTTAGTGTGACAGATCATGCTCAGATGCTCTTGAACATCCTATGAATTTGGGCCGTCTCCTTTTGCAGGTCTTTCTTGTTTCATGATTTTGTGGCAAACTGCTTGACAAAAGAACATCGGGTTTGCAGCTACTTTACTATAAACTACCAATGTCTTCTAAAGCCCTTTCATTTGCAAAATATGGACCCTTGTTCTAATGCATAGCATAAATTCAACTTAAAATGAAGAGTTGCACACACATATATATACTTTATAGCTTCCAGAGTTCAAAGACACAGAAATTGCACCAAAGTGATTAGGCTCAGTCTAGGTGACTTCGAATTAAAGGATGGTTCTATTTCTCATTTGAATTGTAGTAAGTTGTTTTTCATTTGTCTGTGCATGTTTCCAAGTTGGGATTTGGGTGTATGGGACTTAGTGGAATCTATAATGTGCCAGTTTCTGAAGAGTTTGGCATATCAATGATCAAGTACGCATTTGACAGAGGAATAACATTCTTCGATACATCAGATGTTTATGGACCACATGCTAATGAAGTTTTGATCGGAAATGTGAAATGTTTTCCCTAACAAATAGTTTTGAATTCAAGGTGTGGTTCACATTTATGCATCGTTTTCATATTCTTGCATAATCAACAGACCATTATTACCCCATGAGTGTTTATATGTTTATGTTGAAACCTGCTCTTGTTAGAGCTCTTAAACTTGAAAGTGATAATCCTATGTAAGGGTAGTTCACTAGTCACTAGCTATTGTTAACTTGCTTGCATACGTAAATCAGTTAAATGTTTTCATTTTCGATCATTTTATGTTGTCTTATGAGTGATGACTTGTCAGAGACTTCTATTTACTTATTAGTGTTCAAGTGTTTCAGGCATTGAAGCAGCTGCCTCGAGATAAGGTCCAGGTGGCTACAAAGTTTGGAATTGTAAAGGCTGATCCTGAGAAAGTTATAATTAATGGCACTCCTGAGTATGTCCGCTCCTGCTGCGAGGCTAGCCTGAAGCGGCTTGATGTGGACTACATTGATCTTTACTATCAGCACCGGATAGATACATTAGTCCCTATAGAGGATACCGTGAGTGTTATTTATTTCCCTGACCTGTAGAGTAATTAATTGCAAGCTTAAGTCTTTCTTTTTCATTTTGTGGTTAGTTTTTCTTTCAATTCTTTCTAAATATCAAACTGAAGTTATATGTTTACTTCAACCACTTATCATTAGTACTACTGTCGTAAGTCTAGATGGAGGAACTAAAGAAGCTGGTGAAAGAGGGGAAAATAAAGTACATTGGATTATCTGAAGCTAGCCCAGACACAATAAGGAGGGAATATGCAGTTCATCCTATTGCTGCAGTCCAAATGGAGTGGTCTCTTTGGACTCGTGACATTGAGGAACAAATCATCCCACTTTGCAGGTAACCACTTTTATCTTCAAGTTTCAATATTCTGTACAAAATCCACAGTTTTGACATGCGTCAGGTTCCATGTTATTGTACTTTTGGATAGGAGTTGTTATGGCTGTTTTGTATGTTGTACTAGCTATTAGCATTTATCTAAAATTTTCACAGTTTACATGTACTCTTTATACCCCGTTTGTGTAAAAGATGAGTAATGCGAAAACTATTGGGTTGTGTTTTTTGGAACATAGGGAACTTGGAATTAGGATAGTGCCATACAACCCTCTTGGTCAAGGATCTTTTGGTGGCAGGGTAGTTGTGGAAGCTATACCATCAAGTAGTGTTGTGGTAACCTAGCTATTCTTTTATAACAATCAAATAGTTTGGTTTCAGTTCCGCTTCTACTAACAGCGGTGTTAATAATGTAGACATTCAAGGAGACTGATTGCAGCTGGAGCAGGAATTGCCTTAATTGATTCAGTGGTGATTTCTCAATCAATGTCTTGCTGATAATCTAGGCTAATTATGTGTCCTGAACTGTTTGAGTGATATGTTTGCATTGAAGTTCAATTGATTGTGAGACTCTTCTTCAAAAAGATCAAAATTTTATATGGTGTAAATCTCGTCTCTTCCAATACATTTTGTTTCTTATCTCAGGTAGAAGAGTCAAAGAACAGCAGGGATCCACCTACTGGTTTTGCTTTAATAAGACCTCCAAGACACCATGCAATTTCAAAGGGTCTGATGGGGTTTTGTGTTTTTGGAAATATTGCAATTGCAGCTCATTATGCTCAATGTGCACATGGCTTGAAGGGTGTCTTTGTAATTGATTTTGATGTTCACCACGGGAATGGGACAAATGATGCTTTCTATGAGGATCCGGATATATTCTTCCTTTCAACTCACCAAGTAAGTAACAATTTTCGATACATTGTCTGTTCAAATTTATTTATATGTTCTTGTTATGCTAGTCTAGATTTGAAGTTTACTCCATGATTAATGACTGCTGATGGTAGTGTGAATATAGCCCTTGAAGTATGGATCTAGAAGATTCCAAATTCATATGTGGAAGGGATAGCTTGGCATAACTTAATCTCATTTTTATTTTTGTTTTGCAGAAAGTAGTGCAAAGATGGCCTTGCTTATGGAATGGTACACAATGACCGTTTTACTTATTTGCAAGCCTTTTGTTTTGTATATGGAGAAGTTTAGGCCATATGTCCCCTTCTCCATACTCTTTGTACACTTTTTATCAAAAATAGTATTAATGAGAATTTTCTTTTGGTTACCACTTGTATTCTCATTGTGATAATTTTCTAGTGAAAAAACTGATTTATGCACATAAGAAGCAAACCACTTTTAAACTAGAAATAGAAGCAAAAATAACGAAAACTCAACAACTTAATATAACAAACTGATGTCATAAATGACTAAGAACATCAGTTCTATCTATAGAACAGATGTCTAATATTGATATATAAATCAATTTCTTTCGTAAAACGATGTCACAAGAGGAAACGAAATCAGTTTTTTATAAACTAACCGATGTCTGGAGTCATTTTATACATCGAGACGTTATAAGAAACTGATGTCTAGAGTTATTTTTAACATCGGCTAAAAACCGATGTTTGGGTTTTCATGATCTTTAACATCACCCACTAAGACATCGGACAATTTTTTTTTTAACATCGGTTTCTGGCCGATGTCAAAGACCAAAATTCTAGTAGTGATTAGCAAGCGCATCTGCCACATGATTTCCCTCTCTAAAAATATGAGAAAATTTAAATTGCATTTGCGAGATACGGTGCAAACAAAGTAGGAATGAGTTGGTAAAGGTTGTTCCAATACAATTTTTATCTTCTTTTTAAATAACGAAATCATAATTCATCCAAACAGTGGTGTTCACCTGATCAGTAATTGATTAAAAAAATTATGCTCAATCACTCTCGTATGTAAATCCAATAGTTGAAAATAAAATAACTCAACTTAAAAGTAATTCTTCCCACCATTGGATGTAAATTAATGAAGTTTGGCCAGTAACTCACCAGGTAAACATTATTGTCCATCCAAATACCTCCTTCTCTTTCTTTCAATTCTTTTCTAAATTGATGAAATTAATTGGTTTTGGGCTTTTGTTGTTGTATTGGGTCAATTGCCCAAAACAAAACAAAATTGCTACTTTTAATGATTATATAAAGCTGGCCCAAAGATCGTTGACTAATGTAAAGCCCAATCTTCATGCTCATCCCTAATATAAAGCCTCTCAATTGACACTGCGAATTTTCGCATCCCACCCCTCGACACTTCTTTCATTCTTCTTCTTTCTACTCTCTTATTCAACTTGACTTTCGGACTCTATAACAATCTTGTTCTTCTAACAAACAAATTGTTTTTACTTAATTTCTAGTTTAACGTAAACTAGCTTAGAGATTTTAACCTATATGATCGGCATGATTTGTAAGTTCATTTTTAAGGAAGCTAACCCTCGAAAAAAAAAAGGTCATTTGGATTTCTGATCTTACAGATTTACTGTACATGCATATGCAGGATCATGGGATCATGATCAGTGGACTAACAGAAAGTAGAAAAAGTATCCCATAACTAGTGCCAAAATTCCAGGTCTAATTTGGCAGTAAATTAAGCAGTGTGGAAATTCCAGGCCTAAATTATTGATGGTTGTTAGATTAAACCCAGTTCCTGGCATTGCATTCGCATTCCATGCTTAGTTTTGTCCACGTATATTACTATATATTCACGTAAAAAAAAGCATCTTCAATAGGCTCCTGAATCCTAATAACCAGTTTCTAGGTTAAAATTAAGGGAAAAAAAAAGGTTTGCTACAATCTCCTCATGGTGACGTCACTGAAATGAAATTGGAAAATTCTACAATGTGTTAACGTATAACATGCATACAATTGCCTTAAAAGTGGTAAAATGAGTCCTCAAAATAGTAATATTAGTCTTCAAAGTGGTAACATAAGTCCTTAAAGTGGTAAATTTTCTTAGTTACCACACGAGTCCTCAAAATAGTAATATTAGTCCTCAAAGTGGTAACATAAGTTCTTAAAGTGGTAAATTTTCTTAGTTTACCATATGAGTCCTCAAAATAGTAATATTAGTCCTCAAAGTGGTAACATGAGTTTTTAAAGTGGTAAAAATAGTTGATGTATGAGAAATGTTAACATACCATAGTTTTACCCAATGAAATTTGCTTTCAAAATCCTGGTTGTGCTAAAAAAGTTGTTGAGTAAGAGAGAAAGTTCTCGTAATTTAAGCAAAATTAAAATAAAAAAATTACTCCGACCATGCTCCTTACAACGCTCTTAGAATTGCAAAATCATTTGGAGCTCTTGAATCTGATTAGATAGATCAATAGTGTCTCATAATGGCCTATGGTGCACCGAATAATCTATCTTCTGAATTTCATAATTCCAATTTCTTCTTATTTTCTGATTTGTTGTGAATAAATGTTAATTTCAAAGTAGAGAATATATTATTTTAAGTTTTTAACCATGCTTGAGCAACGTTTGTATGGCTCTCTACATGTAGCTCCCAAACAATTTATAGCTAGTTCTTTGACAAATTTAACCCAAAAAATGAATACTTTTTTTTTCTTTATTATAAAGAGGATCAAAGGATTTCACTCATATCCTCATGGTGACTCGAACCATGACTTCGTCATTAGGTAGTGGGTGCTCTAACCACTGAGCTAACACAACTTCGTTAAAAAAAAAAAAATGAATACTATTAGAGAACCTCAAGAGAGAGAGCCATCAAAATTAATTGGATCACTTTGAAGAGTCTTATTCATTAATTAATTGGTATAAAAGTCTGTGTTTCTTTGCGATCTTGTAGGAAGGCCGCCATATTTATATTCATTAGAGCATCTTTAGCAGACTCTTTATTGTGGCTCCTTAGCTATTTTGGAGAGCATGTTTAGTTTTTTATCTATTTTAGCAGCTGCACCAGACTCCTAAGTGACTCTCTATTATAACTTTTAGTTATCTCGCTCCTAAATATAGAGAGGGGGATGAGACTCTCTATAATTTAAAACATTCATTTTAAGTTATTTTATGTAATTTATAAATACATTTAAACTATTTAATATTCATTTAAAAAATAATATAAATTCAAAACTAGCTGAAATAGAGAGCATTGATGCAGACGTAATTCTAAAGTGGCTAGCTAAAATGACTTTTTAGCTACTTTAGCTAAAATTTGACTCAAAAATGGCTAGCATTGCTAAAGATGCTCTTAGGAAGCAACTATGTTCAAGCTAGTCGGTAAGGCATTCTTGCTGTATCGTATTTGTTTATGCATTAAGGAATTTCAGTGCACTCATTGGGTGCTACTAATTAAAATTCCTTAACTTGATTGTGAAAATGAAAATTCGAAAACGAAAATTCAACTAAGAACATCATTAAAGTTTTGTCGGAGATTCAAACCTACTTTGAATTGAAAGCATATTCAAAACTCCAGAATATGATGAGTTTGGACTTGTAGATTATATATGAAAGTCAAGTGCACTCGTGACTACTTCGACCACCAAAAAAAGTCAAGCATAAGGGTTTGAGTATTGTGAACTACAAAATTGCAAACACCAAATCAGAGGATTGATTTGTGGAGATCTGAGCATGCTTATACCTATAATTGGTTTTTCAAATTAAAAATGAGTGATTCAAGGGACTGATTTGTCGGAGACTCATCAGTCATCATCATCTCTAACTAACAAACTAAATCTGACCAATTGATGAGGTTTATATAGACAGAAACCATCATTAATCTAACAGAAACTGATCGAGTTCATTTCATCTAAGGTGTGCTCAAATAAGTCAAAACATGGCGCAAGCGTCGGTATAGGAACAAAGATATACTAGCTACTTGGAAAAGCATATGCAAAATCTTAGATGCTAAGTAATAATATATTGATTTGTGAAACTTTATCTCATCTACAATGTCAGATTTTCCAATTGAACCATTATTGGTGGAACTTCGATGTGAATGAATTAGATTATTTTCTTGTTAATTCGGGACACTAACAAGACTTGAGAGACGCCAACGCACTTTCTTTGTTCTATACTTCTATTCTTAATTCATCAAAACCTCTCTTCAAGTAATTTGTTAGCACTTTACATAAAACTTTTTGGAAACTTATCGGTCATTTCCACATAAGTGACATAACAAATTAATTAACTTTTCCTAGACCTCTTTTACACATATATTAAGCACCTTATTCCATATCAATACGACAACGAAATAACAGTATAACATGTGAAATTGTTTAACAAGATAGACATGTACGTAATAGATATTGTGATACTTGTGGTACCTGTTGCACTCGTAACTTAAAACTTCCTACGTTCATATACATAACTTTCAAGAAGATTCATGGAGTAGTATCCCATCATTGAACCTTTGGTTTAAACTTGATGTCCTTTCCACATAAAAGAAAGACCCCCAACAAACCAATAATAAAGCTTTCAGAAACATGGAGGAACACGACTGGCCCTCCGCGGACCCCAAAAATTGGCAACACCTCTTCAATTAGGAGGGACCTAGCTCGTGATTGATTCTGGTTTCTGAATCACGAATTTTTTTTCAAAAGAAGAAGAAGATAAACAACGAAGCTAGAAAAAGAAAAAAAGAGTTTGATTTTGCTTTAAGTGAGAGTTTGCTTTGTACATAACGTAAAATGTAGGTACGTTCTATATTGTTTAATTTTTACAGCAGCATCACATGCATGGACTATAACATAACCAGGTATAAGGACAATACGACATTCAATGTGATAAAGATGATATGGTGGTCAATTTTGTTACCAATAAAAGTTCCAAGTAATAAGCCATGCATGTGAATCGGTTTGTAATGCATGTTGTATATATGCATATACAAAGTGCGCATATTATACATTTATCTTTTTTGGTTGCACGTACAAAGTTAGAAAATTAGAGATCTATCTCTCAATCTTTTTTACAATGTTGAAAAGAAAATCTCGTCCTTAGAAATTTTATACACCAAAAAAATTATTAAACCAAATACAAGAATGATTGAAGTACTGGCGCCGCAACACAACCATAACAACTTTATTGAAATTAAAAATGATCAATAGTCTATATTGAGAGGTTCATAACATAACATGTTAAATTTGCAGACATGAAAATATATTGAGAAATAAATATCTAACAACAAAAATGTGAAAGATACCCAAATGGCCCTGAACACTATATTATTGTTATCCCAAAGATTATTTAGTTGGTGGGTGCCCAAAACGATCTTAGTTAGAGATCTTGCTGGTTGTTGGCTAAAACCGAACTTGGCTAGCCTATGGTAATTGCAACAAGCTAAGATCTGAGGCATGATCGAGAATAAACTCACCAGAGAACATCTATATCAGAGAGAGAGAGGGGTGGAGGGGTCCCTGGAGAGACAAAGAGGGGGTCGTCCAGAGTCCGGCCAGCGTGATAGTCTCACGTGACAGTGCTTGACAAAAGCTTGGAAATTAATTTGATAAGTATTTGCCTGTTTTAGAAACCCTAGCTCCCCACCTCTGATGTATGGTATGCCACCTGGCATGTCGTGAGTGTCAGGGAAATGGCATGTGAAGCCTGAGACTGGTCGAGCGAGGGCTTTGACAAATTAGAAGTAGTACAGCTCTATGCCATCACGTAGTTGTGTCCCAAATTAACAGGAAGGAAGAAACAATTGTACAAGTTAATAACATGGGCGGATCAAAGGAGATCAGATAGTGTGGGGATTTGCTAGCTAGCTTGTTGATCAATCTAAATTGAAATGTTTAATCTAAACTTGTGTAATTCATATTAAAGTTTGGGAAGTAAAATCTACACTCCTCATTTTACAATCCACACCTTTTTTTTTTTTTTTTGGTTGAATTTCTTATATAAAAAAAAAATATGTTACTAAAGACAAAATCTAAGTTACTAAAAAAGTAAAGGAGAAATGTGGATATTGTAAAATGAGGAGTGCAGATTTCACTCCACTAAAATTTTAACAAATATGATTTCAATAGGATGATATCATAGGCCAAGAGAAAGATCGAGATGCACGCGCATGGTTATGAAGGGAGTCTAATAAAATTTCTTAGAATAGCTAGTTTTGTGCATCAATCTGTTAAAATTTTCTTGTACGGGTGATCTTCTCAGTTTGTATATAGTCTTCCTAAACAACAACAAAGAAATATAAGTGCTCTATTGTTTTGTTTTGTTTTAAGTTTATGCTTGTATCTAAAACTACATCTTTTTAAATTTGTTACTTGATCTTAAACAGTACTACTAACCACTAAGCTAAAGAAATTCAAGCAAACTTCTAAATCCCAAAGCAACGTTTTTTGAACATAAGCAGAAGCGAAAATCAAAACAGATTTGATCCCATCCCAACCAAGAGTGCTTCTTTTTCAAGACAAAAGAGTAAACACCATTCGGTAATCTAATTAAAGATACGAATCCTTCAACTTTTAGGTTTTTTGAAGACGGTCCAATAAAAAATAACTATCATACAAGAATATGATGCTTAATTGTCGTTGTTTGAAGCTCAGGTGATGCTTGCAAGTTACCTAGAAGGTTCAAACAAATGAGTTTTTTTTAATTAAATTGCAGAGTAAATCTCTAACAATACGGTCCTTCTTTTGTCATATTTACAACAGAAGAGTCAACGGTCCTCATATGTATATTAAAGCGATGAAGATGAAGTATATTCGATCACCTGCATGCCAAGCAGACCTGTGGATCTTTCGGATTAAGAGCCAACCACAGCACTCTAAGTCAGGATCTTCGAGAAAACTAACCAGGTCGTCTCCCTCCAGCTTATACTAACTGCCCTGAAACATGGGAGTAGTTGTGAAAGCTAAAACGCTCAGGGACAGGGAAGAGGGCTATCGTGGCAATCAGCAATTGGTGGATAAAATTCAGGGACTATAGTTGTGTAAGTAGAGAGAGGGCTTAGGGTAATGAGTATCCTATGATGATCACATGGCGATGCGTATTGAGACATGTACAGCGAGTCCCCACCCATTGTTGGCTCAATTACAAACACATTTCTCCAAGCCCACTTGAAATCAAACCCCAACTTGGGAACATACACACAACACAACAACTCTCTCTCTCTCTCTCTCAATTACTTGCTTACAGAGAAAATAAAACGAGAGAGAGAGAGATAGAGACTGAGGGGAGGGTGGCCTAGTCCTCTTCCCATTTGCTTTCTCCAATGCAGTTGTCTTCTTCACCTCCAACATCGCTGTCTATCTTATTGTACGTTTTATGAATTAGCTCTGTGGTCCTTCGAGTCCTAGCTAAACCTCTTTATATCTCTCTTATCATTGTCGCCCCCCTTCCCATTGATTATCATATATATCTATCACTCCATCTTACAATTTTCTAAGACAAACTACCACTGCTACTCCCACTCCTTCTGCTTCTGCTATAGCTCTTTCTTCCTCGTCCTCTTCTATCTCAGCAATTGCTTCTCCCACACTTTCTTCTTTTAGCTAGGTTGTTCTCCTCCTCCTCTACTACTACCACTACCATATAATATACTCTAGCAAGCTCATAAGCTTTGACAAAAGCTAGATTGGTATATAAAACTAGGTGGCTATCTAGCTACTGAGCTAATAGGAATAGATATTCTGATCGGTCATGTCTAGCAGAAGGTCAAGGCAGTCATCGGGTAGTCCATCGATCAAAGATGACCAGATCATCGAGCTCGTCTCCAAGTTGCGCCAGCTCGTTCCTGAGATTCGCGACAGGCGCTCCGATAAGGTACGTAAGCCACGTCGGTCTCCCACTGAGATTTTGTTAACTAACTCAGGCCGGCCAGCAGAAGATAGAAAATGGCCGGGAAAGACAGATGGATGTAATTAAATTAAATATAATGCAGCTAAACTTGACCCGGATATTAAGCCTATGACTTAGAAATATTTATCTGCTTCAATTAATTATAGGCTTCTCGTTGAATTGACCCCCATTTATTATAGATGCTAAACAGTGTCTCGTGGTTTGAGTTGGGACCGTGGTAGTAGTAAAAACTATTCCATCAGGATGGTGTATTCGCCTACATATATATATATGTGTGTGTATTTATCGTATGGCTTGAGTATATCCAGTGTCATATAGGTCATCGATACACTCTAGCAACGTCCAGTGGCGTATATTTACCAATTGTTGTTTATATGTCGTATGCTCGCGAGTTTAAGATTTGATAAGTTCAACGAAACTCGTACTCTACAATCTTATTCATTACCCATAATTCATAGCATTGTCTATACATCAACAACAATTCTCAAGAGACCGAGAATAAAATGGTGGTTGTATTATCGATAAACGAAACAAATTAAGGGTTGTTGTAGAAATTCATCGAGAAAAAAAAAAGGGTTGTTGTAGAAAGATTGTTACGTCAAAAGCCACATGTTGTTGTTCTAGCTAGCTAGCTAATGGGGATGGGATCTAATTGTCGACTTTACTTGGTTGTGCAGGTATCAGCATCGAAGGTCCTACAAGAGACCTGCAGCTACATCAGAAACTTACACAGAGAGGTTGACGACTTGAGCGAGAGACTTTCCCAACTGCTCGCTACAATTGATGCTGATAGCGCCGAGGCCGCCATTATTAGGAGCTTGATTATGCAGTAGTAGACCTACTACTCTATAAATATCGTTATGTTAGTTAATTTATATATATCTATATAGTCGCACTACATCTTAATTACTTTCTAGGTTTTGGTCACCATGATTATCAAACAAAGGGTTAAGAGTACGTCTACTACGTACTCATCTACCCCATCTTAGACAAAGGGCTCGTGTAATGGATCATGTTTGTTTGATTAATAAAAAGGACTTGCACTAGCTAGCAAATCCTAGCTATCAGCTATTATATAGAGAAAACCCTAATATATATATATGTTTTTTTTTTTTTGGCTAAACCCTAGTATATATGTAGTCAATTCATACTTGCGTGCAATCTTCTTCCTCTTTTTCAATCTTTGGAGTTTTTTTCTTTTAATTGGTTATGATTTTCATGTGAGAGACCAAGTACTCAATTGTACAGATATCTCTACTATTAATCTGAGCTAAATCCCAATAGTCAATTTTCATGTAATATAATTAGTAATAAGCTGATTGTCTACTTTAATATGATGATCAATCCTATTCTCCTCTTGGTAAAGTGGCCAAGACAAGAAGTCGTAAAATGTCAGCACACCTGCCCACCAAACCCTCACGTGATAATAATTCGATCGATATGTGATTGTCGATACACTATTCTTAAATATGCAGGGTGAATAGCATTCAAATTGCAATGTGGTAAGTAAGTTGGTAACCAGTAACCACTATACTATTAAAACAACGAAAATTGGCTTCATGCATCGATCTCTGTTCATCTTTAACGTATACCAGCTGAATTTGTTGCCTGGCTTATGAACTTTATGAACCCTCGAAACTATAGAAGTTTGAGCTCCTTATTAGGGCCGGCCGGTGATATTTGAAGGCTTAGGACGAACCAGAAATATAAGTAAATACTTTGATTTGATTATATAGTACTGTGTGTGTATAGAGGGTCATTCCACTGAGGGATTCTTTTTTTTAGCTATTATAAGGGATTCCTTGTGGATTCTCAAAAAAAAAAAAAAAAAAAAAAAAGAATTCATTGTGGGATCCACTTTTCGATTGTATTTCAGCATCTCGACCATTCAGTTTTTAGGTCCTAATGTATAGATCATTTCTGCAAATTTTTTGCCAAATTGATGGTCATTAAGGTATTGAACTAGATTCAATCAATGGACGAACCGAATCTGTCCAACCTGAACCGTTCGTATTCATAATTGTAAATCGCAATCATGAAAGCCTTAATGATGATCAATTTGCTGAAAATTTGCAGAAATGATCTACTCATATATACATAAAACCTGAACGGTTAAGATGTGAATATGTGATCGAAAAGTTAATCTAATGAGCTATCCCTTAAAATGGCCAAAAAAAAAATCACTCACTAGAAGGGCCCTCTGCGTGTGTGTGTATTATATTTCCAAATTATAGTTCCATAATATCTGGTGTGGTACGTAGACTGTTGCCTACTAAGTACAGGAGGCCATGGTTCGTACATATCTTTCTAAACCAATATTATTTCAAATTGACTGCAAGCTAAAGAAGTTCATTCGCTACTTGTTACTATTTGGAAAAATGCACAATGCGATCTTTAAATTAAAAAATATAAAATAATTTAACAATTTATTTCTGATTGATGTGTCTTAACAATTTATTTCTGATTGATGTGTCTTTAATACGTGTATTGAATAATAAAATTACTACTCACATGCATACAAATTCCCTGTCATATCTGTCTTAATTTGGTTTCAGTAGTACTCTACGAGTCTGCGTCAAGCTAGGTTTCTCATGGGTTTGTCGATTAATTTGTGCAAGAAATTAAGAAACTTTCTATGCAGGGATGGTTGCTTTGGCTTATTTTGAAACCGTGAACAATTACAGTTGCTGATAACTGACTCCTCCTTTGGCCACATGCATTTATATATATATATATATATATATATATATATATATCATAACCTCATTCACTACATGTGTTTATGCAGTATCGATTATTAATATATATCGTTTGCATCCCGAAGACATCGCCCATCTGCCTATAACCTCCATGGACTTTTGACAAAAACCTAATTTCCATATATAGCTTAGCTAGGCCCCCGGACGGCCTAATTTGCCGAATTTTTCTCCCGTGCAGAGGTAGGTAATTGTCTCCGGACATAAATTTTCTAAGTCGCTATCCGGACAACATCTTATGTTTTCTTGAAGGTTATATGAGGGCAAAATGTAAATAGAAATTCCTCAAAGAGGCTGTTAAGAATACGATGAGTTGATTTTGTGAATTTTAATTATATATGCAAGAACGTGTCTTTTAGTATTGTTGTCTTTAAGAAAAAATTCGAAATACATCTACATGGCTACATGATGAAGATTTTAATTAAAGGTATGAGCAAGTGCATGCTTATATAATTTGAATACCATCGATCTTGATCTCTCCTTTCACTTCCTATTCTTAGTTTACCTGGAAATCGTAAACTGTTAGGAACTATGTGGTTCAGTACGTATTCTAGAAACATATATCTGCCCTAATGTGTTGATGAGCTTGGTAGCTGTGTAATTCGTTCAGTACTTAAAAGTGCATAATCTGTTGATGAGACTGGCAAAGTGGCAATCAAGCTTTTTGTTTGTTTCAAAATGTCATGGGGTTAATATGTATAGTTAAAGAGGGTTAGTGACTTAGTGGAGTATAAAAAACCCTAAACCCTAAACAAATTAATATAAAACAACGAAAGATACACTAAAATCTTTAAATCTTTCATGGGCAAGGAGTCTAATTTTGTACTGTGTATACACAAATAAAGAAGTATTAGATAGAGGAAAGTCACCCCTCGATAACAGATATCTTTGTTTCTTTTTCTGAATATTTTTCTTTCTGTTTGAGGACAAGCATAAATTGACAGAAATATAGAGAGAGTAATAATTCAGAGAGAATGGAGATTCATGTGTGTTTATTCATCTCATACAAGAGGGTATTTATAGGAATACATTACAAGTGTGAAAGCTCAAAGATAATATCAAGCTTGGTATCAACTTGATTTACAGCTGCAGCTCAACATGATAGCTGTGATGATGATAATTGCCATGTTTGTTGCCCTTTGGCATAAAGCTTGTCACACAAGTCTCTATACCTATATTATACACTCAAGTACCTTATCTATACACTCAAGTGCCTATTTATACATGATATAGACATTTATACTATGACTCATATATACTACAATATGATTCATGTATACTACAACACTCCCCCTTGGATATTTCATGTTTAATAGCATTGTCTAGGCCGTGCGCTTCGAAATTGCCTCGTTAAAAACCTTGCCAAGTAATAAAACCATGTGGGAAAAAACAACCTTGGTCGAAGGACAAAAAGAGCACAACGCGCGTTTGAGTGTGGAGTATGTTTCTGGATACTCCCCCTGATTTAGACTTCCCTTGAAGATCATAGGAGTTCGGATAACCTTCTTAATCCGATGCTCTTCACATGTTTCTCAAAAGGGGTTTTTGGTAACGACTTAGTAAATAAGTCCGCTACATTATCCTCTGATCGGATTTGATTTACTTCAATTTTTAGAAGTGTTTGCTGTTGCTGATTGTAAAAGAATTTCGGTGATATATGCTTGGTATTGTCGCCCTTGATGAAACCTAATTTCATTTGCTCCATACAAGCTGCATTATCTTCATAAATGCATGTGGGCTCATTTGTGGTAAACTTCAAACCACAAGTTCCTCGAATGTGTCTATTTATAGACCTTAGCCATATGCATTCACGCACAGCTTCATGTAGAGCAATAATCTCTGCATGATTTGAGGAAGTAGCAACAAGGGTCTGTTTTGTAGATCTCCAAGATATCGCCGTGCTTCACATGGTAAAGACATAACCTGTTTGGGAGCGACCTTTATGAGGGTCAGAGAGATACCCTGCATCAGCAAATCCCATCAAAACATCATTATCATTTTGATGGAGGGGAGGAGGAGAACGTCGGTCACCATGGATAGTGTCACCGGCGTCTACATTACGGAAGATGGCTTTTTGCCTCTTGGGGTCTGATCCCATGCTTCCGTCTTTTCTTTTCTCTCTGTAGGGATAAAACAAGCCCATATCAATCGTACCTTTTAAGTATCGAAAGATTGTCTTTATGCCAATCCAATGACGGCGTGTTGGCGCAGAACTATGTCGAGCTAACAAGTTCACTGCGAATGAGATATCCGGTCTTGTGCATTGAGCTAAATACAATAATGCGCCTATCGCACTTAGATAGGGTATTTCAGCCTCTAATAAATCTTCGTCCTCATCCCTTGGACGAAACGGATCTTTTGTGGGCTCAATGCTACGGCTGATCATGGGAGTACTTACAGGCTTTGTTTTATCTTCATTAAAGCGCCTTAGTAATTTTTGAGTATATGCTGACTGATAGATCATAATCCCATCACTACGGTGCTCGAGTTCTATTCCGAGGCAAAACCGTGTTTTCCCAAGATCTTTCATCTCAAACTCGGATTTCAAATATTTAGCAGTTTCCTTTAACTCATCTAGAGTTCCAATTAGGTTCATGTCATCGACATAAACTGCTACAATTGCAAATCCGGAACTTGTCCTTTTAATGAACACGCAAGGGCATATTTCATTGTTAACATATCCCTTCCCAATCAAGTAGTCACTTAGACGGTTATACCACATCCGTCCGGATTGTTTCAATCCATATAGTGAGCGTCTTAATTTTATTGAAAACGCGCTCCGTGGTTTAGAGCCACTTGATTTGGGTAATTGAAGTCCATCTGGAACCTTCATATATATCTCTGAATCTAGATCCCCATAGAGATATGCTGTAACCACATCCATAAGCTGCATGTCAAGTTTTTCGGAAACTACCAAACTGACAAGGTAGCGGAACGTTATAACGTCCATTACGGGAGAATATGTCTCCTCGTAGTCGATTCCAGGGCGTTGTGAGAAACCTTGCGCCACAAGGCGGGCTTTGTATCTAACAACCTCATTTTTCTCATTACGCTTTCTAACAAAGACCCATTTATGGCCAACAGGTTTTACATTTGGTGGTGTCAGTGTTATAGACCCAAATACCTGTCTCTTTGTTAGTGAATCCAATTCATTCTGGATCGCATCTTTCCATTTAGACCAATCTGCTCTTCGTTGACATTCTTCAACGGAGCGAGGTTCGATATCATCGTATTCTATAATTCCTTTTGCAATATGATATGCAAATGCATCATCAATAGTCATAGAATTTCTATCCATCATCACATGTATACTAGTGTAATTCATGGAGATCTCTCTATTCTCTGGATTTGGTTCTGTCATTGGAGCGTCCTCCAATGATGTCTCTTGGACATAACCATAATCCAGAATATTCTCATGAGATGGATTATTTGTATCGATGATTAATGGATTATTTTGTGCCAAACTCGCTTTCTTCCTTGGGCGAGAATCCATCGAACCTATGGGCCTCCCGCGCTTCCTGGCAGGAGCCGTGGGCCTAGCCAATGTGTCACCCATAGAGGGGATGTTGGCGCCATTCTCATGTACTCTTGAGATGACATTATGTCTTTTAGGGACATCAATCCTTGCAGGTACATTTGCAGCAGGTATGTGTGATCTCGTCACTTTAGCGATATCAGAAAACGCATCAGGCATCGATTCTGCTATGTTCTGAAGATCGAGAATTCTCCGCACTTCTATTTCAGACTGTGCGGTTCGGGGATCAAGATGAGACAAAGTGGGGGCAAACCACGACAATTCCTGTCCTTTTTGTTGAACATTAGTGTTCATGTCTCCCCCTAATGACGGGAAGACTGTCTCATCAAAGTGACAATCCGCAAATCTAGCGGTAAATAGATCACCTGTCAAGGGTTCTATGTAGCGGATAATGGTTGGAGAGTCATAGCCAACATAAAGGCCTAATCGTCTTTGAGGACCCATTTTAGTGCGCTGTGGCGGCGCAATTGGCACATAGACTGCACACCCAAATATGCGTAAGTGTGAGACATTTGGTTCATACCCAGTTACCATCTGGGACGCAGAAAAGGGTTGTGTGGCAGTGGGCCTTAGACGAATAAGCACAGCTCCATGCAATATTGCATAGCCCCAAGCAGAAATAGGGAGATTGGTGCGCATAACCAATGCCCTAGCAACCATTTGAAGTCTTTTAATGGCAGCTTCTGCGAGACCATTTTGGGTATGTACATGAGGGACAGGGTGTTTAACCTTGATTCCAATGGACATGCAATAATCATCAAAAGTCTTTGATGTAAACTCCCCAGCATTGTCAAGACGAATTGACTTAATAGGGTGATCAGGGTGGTGAGCCCTTAACTTAATGATTTGTGCTAGGAGTTTAGCAAATGCAGCATTTCTTGTGGATAAGAGCATGACATGTGACCAACGTGTCGATGCATCAACCAATACCATAAAATATCTAAATGGTCCGCAAGTTGGATGGATAGGTCCACAAATATCACCTTGTATTCTTTGCAAGAATGGTATATTTTCTTTAGTGTCCTTTGCATAGGATGGTCTCAATCCTACTTTTGCTAAAGAGCAAGCTTTGCAAAACGAATGATATGCTTGAGAAGTAATTCTTTGAATCTCTCTTGGGTTCGTACTTCTTTTCGTTTTGAAGAATGGATGTCCGTGTGAAGTTTTTAATATACGGATCATCATATCACGACCTGGATGTCCCAAACGGTCGTGCCAAAGCCTGTATGTGTCAGAATCCCATAAATTTTCATTCATGACATGGTTGGATTCAATGACTCTAATAGTGGTTGCGTACAATCCACTAGAGCGACACATAAGTTTCTCTAATACTCGTGTATTTCCGTAGTTATTAGAGGTGATGCAAAGGAACTCTTGTCCATTCTCACTATGTGTTTCCACATGAAAATCATTGGCTCTTATATCTTTAAAACTCAATAGGGTTCTTCTAGCCCTTGGAGCATATAGAGCTTCGGTGATATTAATATTTGTGCCATTTGGCAACAAAAATTGAGCTGGTCCTCGACCATGAATCAATTGTGATGGTCCTGCCATCGTAGTTACTGAAGTTTGACTAGGCGTCATCCATAAGAATAATTGCCTATGTCGTAATATAGTCTGTGTGGTGCCACTATCAAGAAGGCATTCCAATTCTCCCGAAAACATACTGAAAAAATAAAGTTCGGAATATTAACACATGTCCATGACATTGAATGATAATGCGATACTTTATTAATAAGGAAAAAGCCAATGATTACATCAAAGTTTCCAAAGTCTATTCCAAAATAAAATCAAACTTATACAAATTGTAATTGCTCAATCCGTTTGGTAATTCCAATGAAATATGACCAGGGAAGTAGAGAGATGTTGGTGGAGCGAGGCTCGCTTAAATACCCCGATCTCAATTACTTTCCTAGACATCATACTTCATTAGGTACGCCACATGAGAAAGAGTTAATACAATTGTCATTTATTGACTAAGGCACATTTGCCGTTTTATTGGAAAATAGAAAAGACTATTCTAATCAAAGTCTGCGGCATCCTCGTGCTCTTCATTTACAGCTTTGAAGTCTTCTATGGTGAGATTGACATCTTCACCATTTTCTTCTTCAGCAAGGTTGGCTTCTTGCTCCCTTGCTTCCCTGTACTCCTTGTAGCGTGCAGCTAGTTGAGTACTTGCCTGGCATTGCTTAAACCAATGCTCGATTGAACCACACCGATGACACATGTCATTGTGGTTGCCTCCCTTGATTTGAGGTGCAGGTGGTGCACGTTGTGGATATTCCCTAGGCGGGTTGTTACTGCTACTACCACGGCGTATGGTGCGACCTCCACGGCCCACAGTGTTACGGCCTATGGTGTTGTTATATCCACCTCTCCCACGTGTGTAGTTACCACCACGTGTGCCCGCACTATAGTTGCGGCTGCCTTCTTTGTTGGGGCGGTTATATGGACCCGTTCGTCCTTCATGTCCCCTGTTATTAGGGTACACATGTCCCCTATTAGTAGGGTACCGCTCCTTGCGCCCTCTCTTGGGTGCATTATAATTCGCCTCACGAACGCTTTTGGTTCCAACGGGCCTTGAATTATAATTCTTTACAATGATGTTGTCGTGCTTCTCAGCTACCGACAAAATATTGATGAGCTCATTTAACTTTGTAAGTCGTCCAGCATTAAATTCAGTACGATGCTGCTTTGATACTATAATTGCTGAGACGGGGAAGGTGGAGAGAGTTTTCTCAATTAGCTCTTCTTCTGTGAGAGGTTTTCCACAGAACTTCAGCATGGCCTTTAGGCGAAGAGCTTCTGAATTGTATTCAGAAATAGACTTGAAGTCTGAGAAGCGTATATTGTTCCACTGAACCTTCAAGTCAGGGAGGAGGGAATCTTGGATATTACCAAAGCGCTCTTCTAGCGCTGCCCATAGGTCCCTTGCATCTTTGATGGACATATACTCTAATCTGAGTGCTTTGTCCATATGGCGTCGCATCAAGATAATTGCTTGTGCATGCTTTATGGATGTTCGTTGGAACACAAGGCCCGCAATTGGTGCCTGTTTGATGGGCAATATCCCTTTCGATGTGAGATGGTTCTCAACGTCGGTTCTCCAACTATGGTATTCCAAACCTGTTGAGTCAAGGATTTGAAAATCGAGTCTAGGTTCATTCGACATCCTGAAGATAAGAAGAAAAGATATATTAGTTTCGGAGTTTAAACTTCCACGAAAACTAAAGTAATCAGATTTCCGAGCTATGCTACCAAGAAATCAATTTCCAAGAATATTTGGATTAGACCTAAACAATGATGTTTAATAGGGTCATAAATCGATGCTCGCGGACGCTCTTAGTCCGAATATTATGAACACTCTTAGTTCATTGGTCACGAACGCTCTTAGTTCGTTTAGCGTGAATTTCTATAATTCCGCTTTTTGATTGTAAGTTCCCGATAAAAAGAAAGAGGAGAAAAATGAATAAAAACTCAAAAACGAGAACTTTTAATAAGCAATACCTCGAAATAGTGTTGTCCGAAATGACCGAAAAGTTGCAGGAAAAGTGTCCCGAAAGTCGCCGGAAAAGTGCCCGGAAAGTTGTCGGAAAAGTGTCCCGAAAGTTGCCGGAAAAGTGTTCCCAAAGTCGCCGGAAAGTTGTCGGAATCTGTCGGCAGCTGCTAGGCAGGTGCTTCGGCAGCTGTTCGGCAGCTGTGCAGCAGGGCTCGGCAAATGCGCTCGGCAGGTGTCGGCAGCTTTCGGCAGGTGCTGTCGACAGCTTTCGGCAGGACTCGGCAGATGCGCTCGGCAGCTTCTCGGCAGGTCTCGGCAGATGCGCTCGGCAGCTTCTCGGCAGGTCTTGGCAGGACTCGGCAGGGCTCGCTCGGCAGCTTCTCGACAGATCTCGGCAGGACTCGGCAGGGCTCGGCAGGGCTCGGCAGGGCTTCGACAGCGGTTCAATTTTTCCAGTGGCCGGTTCAGGCTGTTTCCGGCCGGTTCTGTCGTTTCTGAAACCGTTTCTGGGCTTCTTGGATCAAGGGTTTTGATATGTGCTAGGGTTTGGAGGTTTTTTGTAGGTTTGGCAAAATGGCTTTAATCGGATTATGAACTTCCTCTATTTTGACAATTTCGATTCTAATTCTAGAGCAATTTCGTGCTGATAACGTGTTTGAGGACAAGCATAAATTGACAGAAATATAGAGAGAGTAATAATTCAGAGAGAATGGAGATTCATGTGTGTTTATTCATCTCATACAAGAGGGTATTTATAGGAATACATTACAAGTGTGAAAGCTCAAAGATAATATCAAGCTTGGTATCAACTTGATTTACAGCTGCAGCTCAACATGATAGCTGTGATGATGATAATTGCCATGTTTGTTGCCCTTTGGCATAAAGCTTGTCACACAAGTCTCTATACCTATATTATACACTCAAGTACCTTATCTATACACTCAAGTGCCTATTTATACATGATATAGACATTTATACTATGACTCATATATACTACAATATGATTCATGTATACTACAACACTTTCTTTCTTTTGGTGAAGGCACTTGTAGATGATCATATTCATTGAAAGCTAAGCTATGAATCAAAGACAAAGGAAGAAGAAGATGAGAAAAAAGGAAGAGAAGGGGTGAGAGAAAGCATATAAAACTGAATGGGCTACATTGTGTATTCTCTGTTAATTGTGAACAATACATCAACAATCTATTTATAGGCATAACAAAATTACACTAACACCCTTTCATATTCCTAACATTCATAATTTCATACCAACATTAACTCGGAGATTACAAATTACAAGATCAAACTAGATCTCAGCTAGGTAGATACTTAATTGGTACATCAAACTTCAAAAACCCAAAAGGCCAAAACCCTATTCTGTAGGTACATCACTTGATTAATCTCTTCATGATATGTTATAAGTTCCTCCCAATAAGTTAAACACGTACAACCATTCGTGCATGGATCTGAACGACTAAATGTGGAAACTGATCGATCAAACAGTACTAGAAGGGAGTAGAAGCAATAGGAGAACTAAATTAATCACATATGAAAAGTGGCACTGGTTAAAGGACAAACTCATTACCTCACTCATGATACTGGACTTATTAGTCGGGTTATTCCTTCTATGGTTACTGATGATGAGAATGTGTCTCTCATGGCTATTCCTTCTTCAGAGGAGATTCTCTTGGCAATAAAGGGTATGGACCTAGATAGTGCTCCTGGTCCTGATGGGTTTAATGGTCATTTTTTCATTGCATGTTGGGATGTTGTTGGGACTGATGTAACGAGTGCAATTCAATTCTTCTTCCATCACGGTACTTTACCGGGCTCTTTTAATTCAAGTCTTATTATTCTGATTCCAAAGGTGGATCATGCGGATTCTATTAAGCAATTTCGGCCTATTGCACTTGCTAATTTTGTTTTCAAGATCATCCCAAAGATTTTGTCTATTCGGCTTGCTTCCATTGCTTCAAGAATAATTTCTCCACAACAGCATGCTTTTGTTCCAGGACGTAATATTACAGATTGTATTGTTACAACATCGGAGTGTATCAATTTGTTGGATTCTAAATGTCATGGAGGGAATGTAGCTATAAAATTGGATATAACAAAAGCCTTTGATACACTTTCTTGGGATTTCCTTGTTCGTGTTTTGGAGGCTTTTGGTTTTAACCCGATCTTTGTTAATTGGGTGCGTGCTCTCCTGTCTTCTGCAAAGCTCTCCTTATTAGTTAATGGCAGATCAGTGGGTTACTTCTCATGTGGACGAGGTGTACGGCAGGGGGATCCATTATCGCCGCTCCTTTTCTGCTTAGCAGAGGAGGTTCTCAGCCGGGGGTTGTCAATGCTTTTAAATAGCGGTAGGTTCCACCCAATTTCTTCTCCACGAGGGGTATTGGCTCCTTCACATGTCTTGTTTGCAGATGACGTGATTGTTTTCTGTCGAGGTGATCAACGATCTTTGCATGTGGTTATGTCTTTTCTTGAGGAGTATGGGCATAATTCAGGCCAGCTGCTTAATAAGGCTAAGTCTCATGTTTTTCTAAGCAAGCATATTCATTATCAAAGGCATTCTATTGCTACTTCTTTGGGTATTCCTATAGGGCAGGTTCCATTCTCCTACTTAGGTGTGCCTATTTTTCGAGGTAAGCCCCGCGCATCTTATTTTCAACCAATTGTTGATAGAATTCGAGTTCGTCTATCTAGTTGGACAGGTTCCCTTCTCTCCATGGCAGGACGACTCCAGCTGTTGAAATCTGTTTTCCAGTATGCTTGTGTATAGCTTCCAAGTTTATGAGTGGCCTATATCTTTATTGCGAAGACTGGAGGTATGGTGTAGGAATTTTCTTTGGTCTGGGTCCATTGATAAGAGAGGAGTTCCTTTAGTTTCTTGGAGAACATGTTGTACTTCGCTGGAGGAAGGCGGTTTGGGATTAAAGCAATTGGTTGTTCTAAATCATTCTCTCATTCTCAAGAAAAGTTGGGAGGTTTTCTCCTCAACTTCAACAGGTTGTTCTTTCCTGCGAGCTCGCTTTTGGCGTAATGGGGTCTTGCGTCGATCTTATGCCTGCTCTTCTATTTGACCGGGTGTTAAGCGTTTTTGGGCTCAAGTCCAAGAGAACACAAGATGGATTATTGGCTCTGGGCGATCTGTTTCTTTTTGGCACGATAACTTCATGGGCAAACCTCTCATGGATTTTTTCGGATCTCATACATGTATGTTTGCACTTAAGGATGACTTGGTAGCTGACTATATTCATAATGGGGCATGGAACTTTCCTTCTTTGCTTCAATTTCACTTTCCCGGCATATGTAAGTTAATTGATAATGTTCCTATTTCACTAGTTCCGGATATGCCTGATAAGTTGATTTGGGTTCCTTCATCTTCCGGAGAGCTGACAGCAAAAGAGGCGTTCCATTTTCTTCGCCCACGCCTCCCACTCAGGGATTGGGGTAAGCTCATATGGTCTAAATTCATTATCCCTCGTATTTCTCTTCATTCTTGGAAAGTGTTACGAGGGAGGGTGTTATCAGAGGATTTATTGCAGCGTCGAGGGATTGCTTTGGCTTCCCGTTGTGTTCTTTGTGGTTTGGCTGGTGAATCACTACTGCATATATTTTTGAACTGTTCTTTTGCTGCATCTTTATGGAATAGCTGGGCTTGTTTATTTGAGTTAAGTAACCTGCCATATACCTTGATTGATTTATTAATTACATTGGGGGTGTGTTGGACGTAGCCAACAACTCAAGGAGATTTGGTTAATATGCTATACCTCTACCTTGTGGTTTATTTGGAAAGTGAGGAATAAAATGAGGCATGATGATGGTACTATTGTTGTTGATGCAGCACGCCAATTAATTATGGGGCACTTGAAAGCATCTAGCAAATTAGCCTCAGGCTGTATGTCTAATTCTTTAACTGAGCTTCGGGTCTTGAAGAATTTTGGATTAAATTGTCGTCCCCGACGGGCTCCCAGGATTACTGAAGTAAATTGGCACCCTCCCATCTTGGGTTGGATTAAGATTAATACTGATGGTGCATGGCAAAGTGTTTCAGGGAGAGCGGGTTTTGGTGGAGTTTTTAGAGATTTTCATGGTTCATTCCTTGGTGCTTTTGCTTCTAACCTCGATATTCCTAGCTCTGTTGATGCGGAGGTCATGGCAGTTATTCAAGCTATTGAGCTGGCTTGGGTTAGGGAATGGAAGCATATTTGGCTTGAGGTGGATTCGACACTTGTGCTTAATTTTCTTCGAGATCCTCATCGTGTTCCATGGCGTTTACGAGTGGCATGGGGTAATTGTTTGCATCGCATATCTCAGATGAACTTTCGATCTTCTCATATTTTCAGGGAAGGTAATCAAGTGGCAGATGCTCTTGCTAATATTGGTTTATCGTTGTCTGCATTGACTTGGTGGGACGAGCCTCCTCATGTCATTCAGGACCAATGTCGACGAGATAAGCTTGGTCTCCCTAATTTTCGTTTTCATTAATTTGTTCTTCCTCTTTGTGTTAGTGGTATTGTTTAAATTTGATGTCATTCTCATTGTTCTCCAAGGGTTTGGCTTTTGTGCCACCCTATTAGATTGTACATTATTTTTTTTTCAATAAATTTGGGGGTGGGAGAGCACTTGCTCTTCCCGACTCCTATCTTAACCAAAAAAAAAAATAAAAAAAAAATGCACCAGAAAGAGAAATGTGAGGTTGATGACGAAACGTACATGAAGATCAAACTAAACAATAAATGAAATCTGCGAAGGCTTGTCAACGTTAAAAGAACATTTGTTCTTCCTCTTTGTGTTAGTGGTATTGTTTAAATTTGATGTCATTCTCATTGTTCTCCAAGGGTTTGGCTTTTGTGCCACCCTATTAGATTGTACATTATTTTTTTTTCAATAAATTTGGGGGTGGGAGAGCACTTGCTCTTCCCGACTCCTATCTTAACCAAAAAAAAAAATAAAAAAAAAATGCACCAGAAAGAGAAATGTGAGGTTGATGACGAAACGTACATGAAGATCAAACTAAACAATAAATGAAATCTGCGAAGGCTTGTCAACGTTAAAAGAACATTTGTGAGGCCATCGATGAGATATTGCCTTGTAAACACGCCACATTAAGTTTAGTTTAAACAAAATTTAAATGTTCAGTAGTCGTCTCATGAAGTTTTGTTTGATTGCTAACAAACAAAGGAATGGAAACATAAGAAAATTAAGCTTGGATTGTACGTAAAATTCCTGTTAAAGCTATCATATTAATTGGTATAATAAGAGGTAGTTAAATATTTAATCGACTACTTTCTTGACTGTAACTTTCTCAGAGAGTCCAGGGTTATGCTTACAGTGACAAGTTATTGTACTTAATCAAATAAGTGACATAAACATATGAAATAACAGATTAACAAAAGCAAGTTCAGAAAAAGTAGGTAAGCTCATTGGGGTTAATCCAGCTAAGGAGGATTAATTAATGCTGGTAATTTTGCGCGCGCGATCAAACTTCTCTGACATTCCCATTGTGTAGCTCATTTTTCATCAGGAATAATTTGAGGGAAGGGAATCTGTTTGCACTGAATATATATCAGCATGTTACTAGCTAGGGTTCTCAACAGTCATAACACACTACAGTGACTACACAACCCTTTGTTATTACGTATTTTGATCATTTCTGATGTAATCCATTCATCAAATGGAGCCTGCTGCAGTTTCACCGTTTACAAGAACAAATATGACTATAAACCGAAGAAAGGGCCATTTTCACTGGAGGAGCTCGTTCACTCCAAAGTTAGACTATAATTCCAGTACGTTCATACAATAGTAAGTAAATTTACATACTGAAAGTGGTGCTATAATGACATTTCCCTGTGCTTATGCTAGGATTGTAATGTCAGCATTAGTTTTTTTTTTTTTTTTTTTTTGGTTAAGGACCGGTGTGGCTGCCCTTAGGCCTTGATTAATGAAATCATAGAATACAAGGGGGAACATAGAGCCTTAACCCTAGATTACAATAAGTAATATATTCTAACATGCACCAGTTAGCAAAGAGGCTACTCTATTTGCTTTGACAAAAGGGTGAAATAACGAAAATATAACTCTACTAAAGAGAAACATCATAACAAAAAGTATAGTTTTCCTACTATGTTGCCGCATCATAACAAAAAGCACAGCATTAGTCTTTAATTACTTCTTTGAGATTTTCTTTAACAGCTGCTATATATACCTCTTATTTTCCAATTCAAGATGGATTATTTAGTTTTTATGTCTTCATTTCGTCATCCTCGTTGTTGTCGTCCTCTTTTCCCTCTTCGTTTCCTCCCCATTTTCTGAATTCGTAGTTGTATACCTCCACAGTCCAGTCAATGCGTCATGTTCTCACAAAAATTTGCAACACCCTTTACTTATATAGGAAAACAAGAAAAGAGAAACAACCCAGATTTTCATTAGAGGGAAGGTAAGCAGAGCAAGCATATTTAGCTATTTACAGATTTAAAGAAAAGAGAGAAAGAACCTAATCCACTGAGCCTCACTTGTAAATTTGAATCGCAAGAAGAAAGTTGAAAGTATTTCCTTCCCCGAATTCTTTTGGCGGGTTTATTCTTTGGGCCTAGTTCCTCAGCTCAACCTTCCCTTTGGGCCTTCGGCCATGACTATTGCATCTTTATTCTTCGACCAAAAAGATCATTACCCAATAATTTCAGGTGGGCCGAAAGATGATCTAAAGCCCAATTCTTCGACCAAAAAGATATTTTCAGGTGGGCCAGATTAATAAGGGTAATGATCTTTTAGTCATTTTTTTTGACAAAATTTATAATCATTTACCAAAATTTATGATCATTTACCATAAACTATCACGCTTACTGCAAAACCTTAAACTCGAGAGTCGAGAGGGTCGGTTGTTTGACATAGAATGAATGACGGCAATGTTGAGCTTTTAATCTACACAACGGATCTTTTGTACATTGTATTGTAATTCTATATACTATTTAGTTCCCATTTTTTTATCTTAACTTCAAAATTGAGCAATCGTGAATTTTTTGTAACATGGGTAACAACGAGAATAGTTGCAAGACTAACAATAACAATAAAGTCTGAGTTGTATTTTTGTTCTTTCTGTTGTTCATTACTTCATTTCTCAGTTGTTTAACATTGGTTCAAAACTTCAAATATCTTATTTGTAAAGTTGACTTCTTTTTCATTTGTATTCATTTAGCTCTCATCAAACCGAAAAAAATAATTAGTATAAATTCAATTAGAAACATAGACTCGAGTATTAAGATGGTTACTTTCTTACAATATTAGTTTTTTTTTTTTTTTTTTGAACAATTACAATGCTACTTTGTTACACATTTACACTCATAGTCCTAAAAGCAAGATATGAAAAACATTAAAAATGTTCCAAAATTTAATGAAAGCTTCGAAAGTGTTACCTTTTCAGTTCGAGACAAGTAGCGCTGACCCATTTTGCACCTTTATCTTATCTCAACTGAAAACCAGATTCCCCGCCAATCGGATCACAGACAACTCCGGCGGCGGCCCAAAACCGGAGTTCCACGTTCTTTCAACCCCATTAAAACCACGCTCCTTCTTCTTCTTCTCTCCGACCCTCATCATCAACATTCAATCCCAGGTATAATACATAAACTTTCATCTCTGGGTTTTTGTTTTCAAGAATCATAATCCCAGTTATGTCTAATGTAATCAAATTATAAAAATACATGCTTTCACTACATGTTAGAAGCGTTTTGTTTCTTGGGACCACAACAAGATGATGGCTTTGGCTTCTATCCGTTTTGTGATAATTTTCCTTATCCCTATTATTGGTTCCTTGATTCAAGTTGAGATTTTGATTGATTGGGATTCAATTCATTGAGGAATTTTTATGCAATCGAAATGCATTTGTAACTCCAACTAAAATTGTCCCTAGTAATACCATTTAAGCTGCTTGTGTTAGCTGGTTTTTTTGTTACCCTTTAGTTTTCCCAGGTTCAATCAGTTGAGCTTGTAAGAGGGTTTGAGGAAAATGTACCCTGGTGGTTACACTGCTGAAGTTACAAGCTTATCTCCTCAAGCTACTGAGAAGGATGTTTACGATTTCTTCAGTCACTGTGGTGCAGTTGAGCATGTTGAAATCATGAGGTAGATTTCATCTGTCCCAGATTCTAATTGCTGAAAATGACTCCTTTTATGTTTAATTTTATACATTTAACTGATTCTTGAAAATTGTATTTAGTCATTGAATATATATAGGTTTGTCCACCATAAACTCATTGAATTGGTCAGAAGCTGTTTGTTTGTTCAAGATAGCTTTTGTGAAGCCTGCTTCGCTTCACTTCTTAGTCTAGATTAAGTGTAAAAGAAACTGAAGCCTGCATTATCGGTTATGGTAGAATTTTTGTTGGCTCATTTGCTCATTGTTGTTGTTTTCTATGAATTGAATTTATTCATAATTGCCTCACCTGTAGCCTTATTGAACCATAAGCATTACTATACATGACTAACACTGGAGTACATAGTGGAGTTACTTTCACTAATTCTCTCAATTACCATTTGACAACTAACTGCTTTCAATCAATAATAACTCATTACAAATGGGACCATTCATGAGAAATCTTCAACTGAGAAGACAAAGTCAAAAAGATTGAACGTGGAAACTCATGTTTTCTACAATATTAATTTAGTTTAAGTGCATTGGATTTTGTTAACGATTGTCTATCTGATTGGAAGAATGCTTTAATTGTTGAAAACAGATCTGGCGAATATACCTGTGCTGCATATGTGACATTCAGAGATGCTTATGCTCTTGAAACTGCTATTTTGCTCAGTGTGAGTTGCTGGTCTCTCTACCCTGAAAATGCTTACTGTCGATAAAGTTACTTCTTTAACCTACATTAACCTGACTTTTGGTACCTCTCTCTCTCTCTCTCTCTCTCTCTCTCTCTCTCTCTCTCTCTCTCTATATATATATATATATATATATATATATATATATATATATATATATATATGTATGTATGTATGTATGTATGTGTGTGTGTGTGTGTGTGTGTGTGTGTGACTTGTGACTAGCTGTAGATGTCCAGACTCCAGAATGAGTCGGCTAGAATTTGGAATTGCATGACTTTGGTTATGGTAAAATTATGCATTGTCGGGATATCAAATGGGAAGGCACAAGTTTTCTTTTGTCTTTCTCCATTCTTTATTCTATTCATTGATTTCTGATAATTAGCCCCCATTGAAATTCGTTTGTCCGCTTTTACTTTAACAAAGATGATTTAGGTTTCATCTGATATTGAAAAGCCTCCTCTGGTGTAGATGCTCAAATCCAAGGCTGGTGCTGAGTGATCACTGAGTTTTTCTTATCCCATTGTTTAAAATTTTCAGGGAGCCAGGATTGTAGATCAATGTGTATGCATAGCACGCTGGGGAAATTATGTTGATGAGGTTGATTCTTGGCACAGTCCCGCATACAACTCTGAAAACCACAGTAGCTCAACGGTATGTGACGAATCCCTATGGATTGGATTGGTTGCAGGTTCATACCAAATTTAAAGCACAGTACAAGCTTAGCATAACTACTTCTTCATGTGATTTGGAACTTCCAAGTGTTTGTTGCTTTAAGATTTTAGTTGAATGGTTAAATAATGTCTCCAAATACGTGATGTTGAAGCTTAGATTCCGATAATCTAATTCATTTCTTAAAATGCCATTGTTCTACTATCTTCATATCAGCTAAGTTACCTTCTGAATATTATTCCAGGCTATTCACACAAGCCAGTTCGTTTCTAGCCCTGGAGAGGCAGTAACTGTTGCTCAGGAAGTTGTCAAAACATTGGTAGCCAAGGGATATGTTCTGGGACAAGATGCATTAGTCAAGGCGAAAGCTCTTGATGAGTCCTATCAAGTATCAGCTACTGCAGCAGCCAAGGTTTATGAGCTTAGCAATCGAATAGGGCTCACCGAGAGAATTCAAGAAGGCAGGGAAGTTGTTAAGTCACTAGACGAGAACTTCCATGTTTCAGATATCACCAAATCGGCTGCAACTGCTACCGGAACGGCAGTAGTGGTAGCAGCAACAGTTACTGGGAGAGCAGCCCTAGCAGCAGGAAGCGCTGTAGTGAACAGCAGCTACTTTGCCAAGGGAGCTCTTTGGGTTTCGGACATGTTGACTCGTGCAGGCAAAGCTGCAGCTGATTTGGGCAGTCATGACAGTAAATAAGGAACACCATTTCTGTAGTATGTTCATCTGTATCAATCAATTTCTTTACAAAAGAATAACAATCTGCTAAATGCCAGCCTAGTATATAGAGATTGTCTCTCTAAATCCTCTATCTGAATATTTGTACATCAAAAACAATGTTGAAAATTTAGTAAAAATTGTTGAATGAAAACAGAGGTCAGTCTAAATTGTCTTGACCATGAATCAAAATGACTCATTCAACTTTCTTCATCAGCATGTTTGACCTTGTTGTTTAACCAAGTATTTACGAAAGGTAAACGCCCTTGATGATTGGCAACGATGGTCGACTCTGTGACAGAATGTCACTGTTTCGAGACCATTAAGTCAACTGCTCTTCCATCTCTGAACTCTCTCTAACACAGTAATTTCTGAAGCTCTTCCTAAGTCAGAGTCAGAGAGAGAGAGAGAGAGAGACAGCAAGGTTGTGGTTACTTTCAAAATTTAAGGGGGAGGCTTCACAATTCTATCTGCTTCCCATCAACTACTTTCTAATTTTTCTTAATAATGCTATTCTCATCTGCCAACCAATCATTATATATCATCTAGTACTGCAGCAGTCTTTACCTCCCAACGACCCCGTGATTTTGAATGTTGACATTATATTCTTCTCTTGCAGCATGTTGATGCCCAAATTCCGGACCAACAATAACATCCGGAAAAGAACAATACAAAAAAAAACACATTATGCGTCTTTCTCTCTAACCGCATTGTTAATTCTATAATTTTATTATCTTGAAAAGCAACCTTTCTCTTCCCTTTTTTTTTTAGGGTTTATGCCTTACTTCATGGCATGGACAGAAATCGACTAAACAAAGAGCTTCTAAGATCTGAGCTTTATGCTCCATTATGACGTTGAGTCCACAAAAGCAGACAAGCATCCACGGACTTGTAAACATCGCAATGTAAGAGCTCCATCATTTCAAATCATATAGTACAACTAAAAAAAGCTAGAATTTGGCTTCCCTTTTTCACAATTTGGGTATCACTTTCCACTTTTCCAGAGAACATGCAAGCAGAATATTGATCTGACAACACGGACCTGAACCCTTATTTCTCTTCTTCAATCTTCTTTTACAAAGACGAAAGATCCCAGTGGAGGAGTGGACCCAAGAAGTTTTTTTAGATAATATTGTCGTTACCTCCTTAGAATTAATGGAAATGTTCTTATTTCAGCTGAAATGGCATTTTGTTTTCGATCAGAAGCAGTTGTTCATTACCCTCCTTTTCGTTTTGGGCACCATTAATACCCTCTATCCCTTTGAACAACCGAAATGAAAGGATATGGTTTGATTAGATGGAGATGTGATAGCCTATTGTGGTTTTCTGGTGTTGATTGTTAAGGGCATAGAATGAGAATTGTGAGCAGGTGAAGATAGATACATTTTTATGGCACTCATTGCTTTGTAGTATGCTGGTGTCCCTAGTTGGCAACTCCATTTCTATATGGCACCATCTCCTAATATAATATTCAGGCCCCATATATCTCCGCCGTGCCTTAGAGTCTACTTTATTGAAATAAAAATTGAGTATTTAAAATTCTAAATCAATAGATAGTGAGAGGAATGCTAGCAACCTTCTCTTTAACTTTTTTTGCAACAAACTTAAAGTTTTTCAAATCTCGAGTTCTAACACCTTGTGAATCAATATGCAAGGCTTCATATTTTCAATGGGTGACTATGACAACACTCCAACGATCAAGATGGGTATTTTTATGCCATTATAATAGGTTTTTGTATGCAACTTGGTTTTTACATATTCATGAGCTTCAAGTGATTTCAAGCTTGTTGAAACAGTTGGGGGTCACACATTTTGCATTGACAACAAAGCCTAAGCTAAGGACTCAATTGTTTATTTGGTTAAGATTTAATTAAGGGATGGATTTGATTAGCTTGGAGTCCCTTTTTAGGGGCTCAAAATGTGATGCCCGTTCAGAAGATGAAGAGCAATATTCAACCACTCTTTCTTTTCATAGTTTTCATAGCCTCTGTTTTTAGCGGCCTGAAGTCCAAAGACGGTGGATTGACCAGGTCACTCAGCTCAACCTTGATTCACTCGCCGACTTTGACATTGACCCAGATGACCATTTCTAATTTGCTTCTAAACTTTTGCATCAACATGTTTGATGACCTTTCCCATCTTTGAGATGGTTGTTTCCAACTACTGTAACCGTAATATGATATTTGAGTAGAAGTTGTATAAACAATTTCATATTAAACCAACTTGTTTTCTTGTATAAAACTACTACACTGTCTAGCACCACAAAACAGAATTTTCAATTGAAGCTTCTTTAATATTTGGTTAATATGGAAGATAGACATAAATAATAGCATTAGGTGGTCCTTAACAACCTTTGTGACTGGCTTAGAATCAACTTCAAGTCAGATATCTGTTTCATTAATTATAGTAGGAAAGTCTTCAAGTATCTTTAAAAAAAATCAGTACCCGACCTACAACGTTTGAGAATATCGATTTTAGGTATGTGGTAAGAGAGATTAATGTTATCACCAATACCCCGAAGCTGTCAAAGTGGCGAAGCACTGTGCTGCAATGCACAGTTGGAGCATTTCACATGCGCCGAAGGGGTTTATCTTGGGCCTAAGAAGCCTTTGGGTTCCCCTTGACAAAGTCAAAAAAAATGTTATCACCAATACAATGAGATTAATGTTATCACCGATATCAATGTCTTATTAGAAAAATGCATTTTCAGCTTTTGACTTAATCGATCTGAATTAAATTGTTACCAACAATTTTGCTCTTATAATTTCTCTTTTGCCAACAACACAAAGTAAGCTGAATGCAGAACAAGATCCTAACAAGATCGTGCATTTCATATGTTTCTTTGAATTCTTGTAGAGGACATACAAATATACATTACAGGCCTTTCTCATTTGTTTTCAGGAAAAAAACAAAACTAACAAATTATACAACCTTCATGACACTGTAGGGGTTGAGGAACCTGCTAGAAACATTATTCATTGTTTCCCTAATGCATTTTTTTTTTCTCTCATCCATTTCTTATGAAATGTAACATAACTCTCTTTACTGTACAAGTACAACAATCAACTCACCAAAGATGGAAACCCAAAAGAAAAGGAAGCACAAAAAAGGGTCAAAACTAAGTACCTGGTTTTAGGCCATAGAAAGAACACTAATAGCAACAAATGGGGCAACGTATTAGGCCATTTTCATTACAATCTGGGCAGCGTTGGAATCCACACTCACACTCTTTTGCTTCTTCTTCTTCGCCTTCATGTTCTTCGTCTCGATCATGATCATCGTCTTCATAGTAAATTTTGCAGCTCCCGGAACATGTCTCACATGGCACAAACCTTATATCCCCACAAGCCTCACAAACACTACCACCACCTACACCGCCATCAGTCAACTTTTCACAAGATTCAAGCAACTTCTCGAGCTTCCCGTCTTCATGCATTTGCCGTATCTCTTCAGCTCCACCAATGTACTTTTCCCCCACAAACACTTTAGGCAAAGAAACTCCACTACACCCATCTTTCACTAGCTCTTTCAACTCCTCCTTGAACCCCGAATGCATCGAAACATCTCGCTCATCAACCCGAACACCTATGCCTTTTAGAATCACCCTCACATGGCAACAATCCTCATAAGTCTTCCGCACCCCTCTAAGACTAGTGAAGTACAACACCACTTTCTCTCTATCCTTCGCCTTACCAAAAGGCACTTCACATTTGTAATCCGAAATAAAGCTATTTACCTCCTTTTCATCCGAGAAACGATAAGAATCATCCGCCTTGAGCTCTTCTTCTCTATCCTTGAAATGAAAAGAATCATCCTCCTTGAGCTCTTCTTCTCTATCCTTGAAATGAAAAGAATCATCCTCCTTGAGCTCTTCTTTTCTATCTCTAAAATGAAAAGAAATATCCTCATTGAGCTCTTCTCCATCTTTAAAATGAAATGGATCATCTTCCTCGAGCTCTTCGAAAGACTTTCTAAATCCGGAAAGGACCTCCGGATCAAATTGTGGAATCCCAACATTGGAATTGAAATTCTCACAATCAGCCAATTGAAGCCACAAAGGCTTAGGCGAGGCCGCACCATTTTCTTGAAACCTTGACTTGGGACGATCAATACCCCCTGAAACGGGAACAGGGCATGGACTTTTGATAACATCAAAAGAAAAGCTCCGAAGATGAAGACCTGAAGATCTCAGAGGACTTATGTCTTCAAGGCCCTCCATCAACTCCCAAGCATTGATCATCTCCGGCTCCCCCGGCGGCGTTCTCGTCGGCGTCTTGGGTATAATCTTGGGAATCTTCTGGTTGATCATATTGGACCACGTCTTAGCCTCAATTAGACCCATCGAAAATTCCTTGTTGTTTCCATTGACATTCTCCTTCTCCACCTCCCCAAGTTTCTTCTCCTTCACCTTGTGGATGTGATCCTTATTGTCATTGACAATCGTCTTGAACTCGTACTCGAGCCGATTATTGTTGTTGAGAGATCCCAAGGTGGAGGAGGTGAGGGCAACAACATGGTAGCTGTCGCCTCTGTTCTGAGGTGGATGATGAACATGCATTGAGTAGCTCCGGCCAATCGGAGAAGAATAGTGGTTGTGGCAGTGGCGGCACCGCGGAGATTTCTTCGAGCTTGCGCAACCCATCACCCAAAACACCACTCACAAACAAACAAACAAACAAACAAGCAACACTTGAGATTGAGATTGAGATTGGTCCTTGTTTATATGAAAATTGAAAACGTTGGATTAAAACAACATTCTTTGGTTGGTGGTGGGATTGAGGAGGAAGGCACAAACTTCCGGGAAATGAGATTGTTTGGAGGATTTGGATGAGATCACTGAAATCCCGGAACTTGGGATTTTACGAAATGGGATTAGGAACCGTGTGTTTGTTCTTGGATCTTCATCATGCATTTATTTGAGGCAGACAGAGACAGAGGAGACAGGGACAAGGATATAAATATGAACAAGAAAAAATGTGGAAACTCATAAATTTATGAAACTGTGAAAACAGAGTTGCACGATTGGCCTTTAATGAATGGTGAACCACCTCAACCAGCGCCAATCTGCAAATTTGGGGTGGAGTTTCAGAAGGGTTCCAATTGTTCAAATTGAAATCCCCGTGAACTGTGATGGAAATTCCAGAAAGTTATGAGAATACAAAAGTCAAAGAATGAGGGCGAAGACTATTGAGTTGTTGGTTCCCACCTTTGATGAGCGATCCTTCTTCCCACTGTCTCTCTAGAAACTAGAAAGAAAGAAAAAGGAAAACTGCAATGGGGTAGAAGCAGGAAACCCAAATTGCTTTTCAAGAATGTGTCAATTTATATGTGCTTACATGATGAATGACATGGTTTGCTTCTTTTTCATAAACTAATGAAATAGTAGCTCAACTTTTACTATTATAATATTACTAGAACAAATTGAACAATTTTTTTTATTTTTTATTTCTTGAGAAAATAATTATATGGGTTCATGCATAATCTCCCAAAATCGTTCCTCATACAATCATTTATCCTACCAAAATTAGAACGACACGAGAGTAGTTGTCATGATTTTAGTTTTATCGGACAAGAATTGAATGTCTACATATGTTTTGATTTGACATTTTTTTTTGTAAAAAAAAAAAAAAATTTATTCAAACAAGATGCGTATTTTGAACAGTTTCAATTTTATCGATAATTAAACTGCATTGCATTGTAACCAATATAACGAAGATTGCCTATGTTTATAGTAGTGAAAAAGTATGTAACATGGTTCTTTGAGTTGAGATTAATAAAAAATTGTTGTGATTTGATTCAAAAATATAACGAGGATCGCTGTAATTACTTTTAAAAATAAAATCTCTATGTGGCCTCAATCAATTAGTACTTTTTTTTTTTTTTTATATTTTAAAAAGAGGATCAAAGAGTTTCACTCCTGCCCCATGGTGTCTCGAACCCATCAATCAATTAGTACTTGAATAGATGAAACACTATTACTCTTGGTCCATTAGATTGATATAAAAACTACTTTCTTTTTTTTTTGGAAATAATTCAAATACTAAATCTATAGATTTAAGTGCGGGATATATTGCTTGAATGGCTCAAGAAGGAGTGAGTCCAATATATGGTAGGACCGTAGGGAGAAATTTTTCATACTTGGTTTAACGGGCCAATAATACATTGACACGTGGCCAACAGAAAAAGAGTATCACACAACTTAATGAGAAAATCTTTTCAAAGCTTTCTATATCCAATGGGCCATCGTCTGCGAACGACACAGAGATTTTGAAGGAGCAACCAACGATTACAATTTATTAGAATCAAACTCTACACAAACCTCTCTTTCCCCATATGCAATGAAGTGGATCTCTTGTTTAATTATCAATTGTAAACAAACTGTGCCCAGTCATGTATTTGCATTTGGGTGCTGAACACAGTTCCCCTAGTTTTTAGAATGAAGCTCGCCGTTTTGCAGGCTTTATGGATTACTGATGCGCATTGCTAACTTCATTTCATGTAGGTATTTCCGTATTGATGAAATACATGGTGTTATCGTTTCATGGTTGCAGACAAGAATTGAAAATCTATGAACAAAGTGCAGGCAAATAAGGTCTAAACTATTTTTCTCTTTTATACACGTGTCAAAGAAATATTGGGCGGTCAAACTAGGTGACAAAGTCTATGTGGTTTGACCGTAGTATGGAAAAAATTCTCAGACTATAGGAGACGAATGTTTAATCCATGAAGGGCGAAACAGAGCATTAATCGCTGCTTGACTCGAGTAAAGACCGTGACGTGATTTTTGAGATAGTGGTTCCCGCGTGTTCTTGTAATTTTGCCTCCAGATTAGAGCATGATTTGTAAACAAACCGGAGGCGCGTGAGGTTAGACTTGATGTTTTGTGCCGCGTGAAGTGAAGGTTTAGGTTATTGACTTAAGTATTGAGATTAGGAGAATAACAATCTTTCCTGGGATGGCGTTTAAACATGACTTATCTTGTCTTTTCTCTCCCGAGAGATTCTAATCACGAATCACATCCTTTGCATTTGCCATCTACATCTCCATTTCAAATGTTTTTTTTTCTAAATCACTATTTTACCCTTTTTTCTGTTAGAAAAGAAATTACATGAAAGTTGATTAAGATTGCAGACAGAGAAACCCTAGAAGGGATACCAAACCAAATTGTAGCATCAATGAACTCATATCCTAAGTCAGATAAGGCATTAGCTACACCATTGCCTTCTCTATTTTACCGTTATTCTCTAGTATCTATCTTTTCTATTTTATCCTTTAAAAAAAAAATTATATGTAAGTATCTATCTCCTTCATTTTATTTTTAACCTTAACTCACCCCACCCTTACATATACCAGTGAGAATCGAACTCATGACCTTTACAATGTTGAAATTTATAATTTACAAACATTTCACAACTCACCGTAAGTATTTACCTCTTAATTAAACTTCTCTTTTTCTTGTGTTTTTCCCACCATAATCGACTCATGTAGTTGTCTCCCCTTGTCTGAATATATTAATTGACATTAGATGACTGAATCTTGATCGCAATTACCTATTTTAATATAGAAAAACATATAGAGAGAAAGAAAGACGAACTTGATGGATGTGAAAGGCGAAACTATTGCATAATACAAATTAAATAAGTAAATAAATAAAATTAAACGTGACATTAACATTGCCCCACTCTTTACTATTCTTATAGACACTTATTTGAAATTAAATTTCTATTTTATAATACCAAAAAATCAGATTTGGATTTTTTTCTTCTCTTTAAATAGGATTCGAATTTTGAATATCGTTCAACCTAACTATAAAGTGTGGTAAGGTTGGTTGAATGGTTTAGCATGAAACTTTTCATGTCTAGCATTCGAGTCTCAACCCCCACTAGTTTGTGGCCAAAATGACTTTGTTAGGATACCCTCGTGGATCAGACTTTGATATGAATACTGATTGAGTGTGTTACTAACTCCTTAATGTAACAAAGATGGTTTGCCATCTCGATCACCCCGAATAAAATAAAATAAATTGTTCAACCCCGTAAGAGAAAAAACACATCCAACATGTTAACTGTTATTTTGAATTTCATATGCTTAATGAGTTTCAAGCTAAGCTTAGATGATGAATCTCAAAATTGAAGTGTTAACCAATACCATTAATGACATGAAGGTGTCACATTTATTATAAAATATTCAAGAACAGTTGTAATTAATTTGAACAACGGAGACTGGAGAGGGTTGATAGTTGATACCTCATTAACTCACCTGTAATTAACAGGTAAAGGGTAATAGGGTATGGCTACGCAGCACCAATAAGTCAATATATAAATCTATAATTTCCATATCTTAGAACCTAAAAATGTTTTATTACTTTTTGGCAATGAGAAACTAAAAAAGTATTAAACCATAATGATATCGGTTTGCTTGTAAAATTATCTGAAAGACTTTTGAGTTTTACAGCCAGGACAATTCATGGGGATTGGTTTCGAATGATTACTGAGGACAGTGATGATTTAGACCCATCCACGTGACGGCACGTGGACTCTTCTTCTTCTTCTTTATAGATCTAGATACCCAACACCATGAAACACCAGGAAACACCATGAAAGCAAACACACTTGATTACTACTGCTAATCGATTATGCTTCGAATTTAAAACCCAATGAGAGGTTTTAGGTGCGTACAGATTACAGAAGCAAAGAACGAAATGAATATATACCTAATACTGATGCTTACGAACCACCATATTCAATTTACGTGCATGCCACTCCCTCTTATTCTCTCTTAAACCCTATAAAACCCTAATATATGGCTGCAGAAACGATTAAACTAAGTCGAGCTGACCACGTTTTGTGGGTTTCAGAAATGGGTGACTGAGTTAGTGGCTTTCTTGGATGGAATGTCTGTCTGCGTTGGGGTATTCTTCATGGCTTCCACTAACCAATTAAGTAATTAAGCCACTGCTTAATAAACTACTTTAGACAATTCAGAGTCGGATCGGACGGTGGAGGCTCTCTAGTGGATGTCTAATTTTTTGAGATGGTAATTAAAACTTTAAAAGGAGATGTTTAGACAACCCATATTGCATTACTATATGTTTATTCACAGAATGTTGCATGTCGATCCATCGATCGATGGTTGATTGTGTTCATTCATCTTATCCTAGCTAATCCCTCCCTTGAATCTCCATCAACACGTTGCGTCTTTTTTGGTGAATTTTACACTATTAATGTATTGTAGCTCAAGTGGAGGAGGTTTGTTGATCGACCTACATATATATTTTTTTTAATATACATAGTCATTAATTTTGAGTGGGATGTAACTGTTTTTGTGTGAAACTAACCGACAAATTATTGACAAATTATTGATACAACAATAAACGAATTGAGACATTTGACAAATTATTGACTAGTCCATTGATCAGTTAATCAGTACTTAATTGAGACATTTAACAAATTTTTTTTTTTTTTTTTTGACGAAACATTTAACAAATTATTGACTCTAGCACTGCTTTCACTAATAAAAACATTTATCTCACTTCGGAAATTATAATCTGACATGAACATTTATATTTTCACACATTGCAAAAGTGCTCAGTCCAAATAAGAATTGAAGTTTTTTTTGCCATAAAGAGGGAAGTTGAGAAGATAGTTTAAGGTCAATAGAGGTGGAAGATTCAAAAATCCTTACTAGAAGAGAACGCCGGCAAAGCCTCCCGTCAGTCAGATGGCGGAGAGGTTGATGGGAGGAGGAAGTTTTTTGTGTGGATGTTGATGTGCACCGGTTTAGGCTGGGTTGTTGTGATGTGTTGGTTTTTGGGCTTCTCTTTCTGTTCGATCTGTCATTTACTTCTGTTTAGGCCGACCTAGCCTTTGAGACTACATTTATATAAGTTAACCATACAGAAATATTCTCATCTCAATCTTAGAGTTTCAATTTGGTTTTCTTAAGTCTGGGCTTTGCCAGGCCCTTTCAGAATAACCATCTTTTTATTAAGCACTTTAAATTGTCTTGTAATCTGCTAGGCCTTCTCTGATGATCATTATCATATGGGCTGCAATTGGAAATCATAATTCTACGATATTTTCTTCAAAAGACATGGGAACTTGGTTTTGATAAGAGTTTTTGGGAACTAGAATATTTCAAAATTCTCGAGTAACTTCTAGCAAGAGTCGAGCAAATGGTTGAAAACACAATATTTAGCTACCTTAACTAAAACTTGGCTGAAAAATAATGTTGTTTGTTGAAGTTGCTCTTATGAACAATCATTTCTGTCATTCTCTAATTTCTAAAAGATGCAATCCAATTATAGTTACAGGCATTAATTACTTATTTCTTGTTTGTGAAAATAAAAATTTCATAATTTCTCATGCTACTTGCTAGATGTATTAATTGTTGTGTCTGGGGCCTGCTTAATTAGTAGAAACAGACACCATATAAAAAAGTTTCTCTTTCCCTCACCCATCCTCATGTTAGGTTTTAATTAGTAGATACAGAGAAACACCATAATCTTTACACACATGTCTATTTTTCTTTCCCAATCCAGAATATATACTCCCATCTGCTTAAGGCAATTGAAACTCAATTGGATTCCCTTGTGATGCCAACTGATCATATAAGGGAGACTCTGCAAGGAAAGGTCCCCATCAGATTAAATGATATGATAAATGTTGAGAATCAGAAGTATAACTACAAGCAGCCGTGTTCCCCTGGTCAGCAGCTGACCATGGGGAATATGGTCACTCACCGTCCGATTGAAATCGGACGGTTGACAGCTCTCATCTCAGATTTCATCACTTAGCTGTCAACCGTCCGATTTCAATCGGACGGTGAGTGACCATATTCCCCATGGTCAGCTGCTGACCAGGGGAACACTACTGTAACTACAAGAACATAATGAACTAGAGGAAGTGCCATAAGATATTGGGATGGTTGGAGAATAGAAGAAGCAGATATTGAAATAAAACTAAAAGTTTAAATAACTTTTGTGGTTGAAGAATCCCCATCAGAAAGAAGGGGGGAGGAGGAGAAGTTGAAGGGCAGGGCGCGCACATGGAAACAGAAGGCCATGTGGGGAAGATTCAGAAAGAGCACTTTCTTTAATTCAAATTTTTTGACAGGTGGTGAGGTGAGCAAGCTTAGCAACAAAGGGCAATGACACGGATGGATCCACTCTATTCTAAAGGGGGGGTACCCTCTAAACTTCCAATAAAGGCATGTGATTGTAAGAGGAGCTTTGTTGTAGGCCAGGCTAATTCAGCGGTACTATCCCCTTGAGGGTCCCACAAACCTGCCCCAAAAGAACCTAAACCCATGTCTAAGGCTATCATCACCTCTTACCTCTCGATTTTAGATTGCTAATTAGTAATTACTAGTGTTACCTAATTTTATTCATTTCGATCGGGAGACCTCTTACATCAATATATTGATATATTTACAGTGTGCTGCAGAGTTAAATTGATTCTACAAACTAGTATATTAGTTTAGGAGTACTCTATTTCTATAGCGAACTAGTCTACGTAGTGAATTGATTAAGTATACTTGATGTATACTTGATGTATCATAAAACTTCTTTTGATCAAATATCTCACTTTAATACTTTGCTCTATACTACCTCTATGTTGAACGTCACTAAAATTTTATTCGTTTACTAACGTCTAGTCTAGCACTCTAACCTAATCTAACATAGACATGATTCACACTTGTGAAGACCCACGATGATGATAACTAATGAAACTATCTGACAAATCAAAATAAGGAGACAATTAATGAAAACTTGATGATACATCTAAGATGGATTCAAATTCAATATAAAACTGTCATGTGTTATAAAACATAATTATAGTTAATCATGATGTTTTATTAAATAAATAAATTTTAAGTATTCAATTAATTCTACATGACGTTGTAAGTTTTAATTGGGTGGTGATATCACCACAAAATAAAAATGGTGAGCAAATTTGAATCCCATCTCATCTAAGATAAAGGGACTGGCCAATCTATCCTAATCTAACATGAACATGATTGATTATGGCGAAGAGCAAGAATGCTGATAACTAATAAAACTAACCGACAAACTAGAATAAGTCTCGATGTTGAAAACTTAATGATACACCCAAGCTATGGACCGCCCAGTCTAGCCTAATATAACACGATGATTGATTCCGGTGAAAACCCACAATGATGACAGCTATTGAAACTAACCAACAAACAAGAATAAGGAGAGATGTTGAAAACTTAATGATACTTTCAAACTAAACGGATTGGCCGGAAAAGAAGTGTTTAGCTAAAAGAAAAAATCTCATGTAATGTTCTTAGTTACGGACAAAAATAAACACTTGAGAACTTTCAAGACATAATATATACATGAGAGAAAAAAAAAAAAAAACACATTCACACAGTTAGAATTGTTCTAGGTCTTGGCACTAGAAAAGTGAAAGCAACCATTGATTTCTCCATCCATGGAAAAATGACACAGAGAGTCCCATCATTTTTCCTTTTGAAGGCATATCTGCTTAGCTTTCAAAGCAGAAGATGGAGGCTAAGAAGTGGAAGAGATGACCCATTTTCAACCAATATGGAATCTCATGTGTTCTGCTATTCCCACATGAATCATGTCCTCAGGACAATATATGTCGGGGTACGTAGCAGTTGGTGATTACCTAAGATAATCATGGTTAGTGTTTCTTGTAGGTTAGGTAAGTCTGTATGTATGACATTTAAGCACTTCCATCTTCTTAATTAATCACTGAACCGTGAACAATAACATTAAAAATCTCAATTAGTTATTTTCTCATTTTACGTGACAGATTAAGATGTTTTCTTACAGAAACAAGCAGTGAAAAACTTGACACACTGACTTGCTTTTCTCACCCTCCATATCTAATATCCTGCACCGAAAAACAATGTACACATCGGAGCTATAGATACTAAGTAATTTCATAGCTTAATGGGAATTTGATGCTGACGGTAATAGCATTCCCTGGCTTCCCCCATCTGATACGGTAAAATCATCGTGAGAGTTAAAAAAATGGCAAGAGAAGTGTTGATCGATTTATAAAAGAGTTCATGTACATGTGTAGTACAGCAAATAAAAGCTTCTTCCTCACCCCCCAATAATGCTGCATGCCTTGATCACGGAGGACATGAGGAACATTAATCATGTATAAAATTGAACTAAGGTAGTAGTTCAAATTAACTTTAGGCAGAAATATCACTTTGGTCATCGAATTATGTTTCGTTCGACACTTTGGTCATCTAACTTTTAAAAATTTCACTTTGGTCACTCAACTATATCATCGTATATCACTTTGGTCTCTCTGTTTATTTTCTCCGTTTAAATATGGCAATTGAACCTCACACGCCTAATAAACAAGGCTATATTTGTCAATCCAGTTAAAAAAGAGTTGAGTGTTGAAGATTGTAGGTCAAACGTATACTTTACTCTCTCTCTCTCTCTCTCGATCTCGATCTCTATGTTTATCAGATTTCAAGCCACAAAGAAAAAGAAGCAGAGAGGAGGAAGAACTAGCTAGTAGAGAGAAGGTCCATGGTTTCTGGTTTCCTTCATGGTTTATGGGTTCTTTGTTCATGATTAAAAGGTCTGGAACATTTGGAAATTGAAATTTGGGGAGTTTGATTGGAATTTTGGGTTACTTATTTGGTGGTGGGTGATGGGGATTGAATATTGATGATGGATATGGGTTTGGTGGTAGTGTGATTTTGAGTTTGTTGAAATTTTTACCCATAATCTGGATTCTTCACCTTTTGAATCTATTTAAATTTTTTAAGGCTCAATTTGGACTTGGATTCGGGAAGACCACTCTATGGAAGCAAAAAATTGGAAGGGAGACAAAGAGAAGAGTAACTAAACTTGGGGACTTTGCAGATCTCAATCATGTGATGAAGAATCTCATCTAATTGAATTCCTATGTAAGAGTACCATCTTTACTTCTTCCAGCAAAAACAAATCATTTGATTTCAAGTTGAGACTCAACTGAAAGTGAAATTAGCAATTCCTCTCAACACCAACTTCTTATCCTATTTGTGAGTATCATCTTATCCTTTTCAATGTCATCACCAAGATGTGCATTCTCATCCTCGTATGCAATTAACAGGCAAATGATTATCGAACTGGCCAGGCCAACGCAAATGATGCATCTGGTTTTACTGACATGGATGAAGTTTTATGTTTAGACGGGAAAAATTGGATTAAGTTACAAAAATAGCAGGCAAAACTTTTCATCTCCTAAATACCCTTGAAGTTAATAGAGAAAATGAAGAAAACAGACGGAAGTGACCAAAGTGATATACGGTGATATAGTTGAGTGACCAAAGTGTCGAATGAAACATAGTTCGATGACCAAAGTGATATTTCTGCCTTAATTTATGGCCTTAGATTTATTCACCTGTGTCAAATTAATTTTTATAGTAACTGTGGTTCAAATCCAAAGGAGACAGCTGAGGATAATATATCCACATCTTTGACACAGAATAACCAAAATTCTCCAGCAAATGACAGACTCGGATTACTTAATTAATCGATAATGCAAGGTCCACCAAGATGAATATTGTTAATTTAGGGGGGTGTATTCATTTAAGAGTCTACAAGATTTTTTTGTATTTTGAAAATCTATGGGTATTCAATTGAGATTTTAAACAATCCTTTAAAATCTTGATGTATTCAATTAAGATTTAAAATTATCCATTCAAATCTGCAAATATTCAAAAGTATACGGATTTTTAAGGATTTCATTAAATGCTGGATTTTGAAGGATTTTATAGTGCTTTTTATACTTATCAAAACTCAAAAACAATCCAACCATTTTCCAAGAGATTTTGATGGATTCTTTCTCACTCAAAAAATGAAGAAGCTCTTCACCAAAAAAAAAAAAACAAAAAAAGAAGAAGAAGAAAAAGAAGAACAAGAACAAGAAGCAGCTCTCAATAGGTGACACTCATCTATTTTGTCTTAAACCTATCTTCCCACTATCCTCCTCTGCCTGTGCCTCTGCTCTCATCTAATAATTTATTTTTATTTTTATCACTATAGCTCTGGAAGCCTTAATCCTTCTAGCTAATTAAGCTCACTTTCAATGGTATTGTTAAGATGATACATACACACATGTTTCTTTTTTTTCAATCAAACCCGAAGCCGGGTGCCGATATATATACATATATTCATCTAAAACCAGAATAGGCCGTTACATACATACATGTTTCTTTTGTAAATTAGATATGAAATAAATTATGTCATTAGTTTACTACTTTATTTTTTGTGTAACATTTTGGTTGATTAGTTTTATCTTATTATTCATATATCATTATACACAACATAAAGAATGGTAGATTGCCATATATATATATATATATATATATATATATATATATAGACACACACGCACTTTTTTGTCACTGATCTAGCATTATAGTTGGATCCATACATCCATTGCTTTTAAAGAAGAAGAAAAAAAATAACCTACCAAAAACATCATAAGAACTTGTAAAATCTAAACAAATACTAGTAAATCAATCCATTAGAATCAATCAGAGTCCATATAGAATTTAAACAATCCGTGGATTAAGTAAATCCATGGATTATAAAAACTCAAACAAAATCTTTTAAAATCTGAATTGAATACACCCCCCTTAGTTAAATGGCTGCTAAAACACACATTAGCTTGCTCTATATATTGTCTATTATTTTCCTCTCCTTGGATTCTGGGTTTTCATGTTGCCAAGTTTCCTCGTCACACATGATGTGATCCATGTGGAAGCAAATATGTGATGCCAATTTGATTTAGGGTTTCACTTCTCATATCGCTTTGTTCTCGTTAATTTCTTGATCAATGCCAGATTTACGTTAACTCTCAATAAATTTATTCTATAAAATGTAATTTTTGAATCCGTCACGATTAACAGTCTTGTAACTGGGGGCTGATGGAATGTCATATGGGATCTAATTTTTTACAATTGTGTGATTTTAATTTTACATGATTTTCTGGGCTGAGAATTTGTTTTAACCCAGCTGATGATTTGTTAGTATAATTAATTTGTATGCAAGAGAGAGAGGAGGTATAGTTGTGTATAATATAGAGTAGAGCTTGGAGAGGTTTCTTGGACCCATCCTAGGATATGGATCTCTCTCTCTTTTCTTTTTCTCTTTCTTCTCTCTCTTCACCTAAAAATCGCTGTCTTTCAGTCTCTGCAGCACCCATCACCCTCTTCTCTCTTTCTGAAAGCTCTGTCAACATGAGAGTGAGAGCCAGACCATAATCCCAAAGCCCTTAAATTTGCTTCAAAAAAGCAACAAACAACACCCAAACCAAGGACACATATCCTATATATCCTTAGCTGCATGAACAGTACTCATACCTAGCCTTTTAGCAATAACATGCAACCCTGAGAGAGTCAGAGAGAGAGAGAGAGAGAGAGAGAGAGAGCAATTGCATTTTTGACATGAACCATGGCCTTTCCACCTTGTCATAGTTTCATGTTTCAAACCCATGAAGATCCAGACCTCCACCTCTCTGCAGCTTCTTCCTCCCTCAACAATCTTCCCTCTTGTCCACCACAACACTTCCATGGTCTTTTTTCTCTCACTCATTTCTCTATAATTCAATTATCATCTGTTATGTGTTCTGATTCTGTATATAATTGCAGGTGGTGGGGGAGTGCCTTTCATGATGAAGAGATCGCTATCGTTTTCCGGGGTTGATGATAAATGCAATCACCATCACTATGATCACCAAGATCTGCATGGAGGAGGAGATCAAGATGATTTGTCTGATGATGGGTCACAGCTGATTGGGGAGAAGAAGAAAAGGCTGAACCTTGAGCAGGTTAAGACCCTTGAGAAGAGCTTTGAGATGGGGAACAAGCTTGAGCCTGAGAGGAAATTGCAGCTTGCTAAGGCTCTTGGTCTGCAGCCAAGACAGGTTGCCATATGGTTTCAGAACAGGAGGGCTAGGTGGAAGACAAAGCAGCTGGAGAAAGACTATGATGTCCTCAAGAAGAAATTTGATGCTCTCAAGGCTGACAATGATGCCCTTCAAGCTCACAACAAGAAACTTCAGGCTGAGGTAATTAACACTACTACTAGTACTACTACGGGGTCTATCCCATATTCCATGCATAACCAGATCAGTTTTGGATGAAAACTACAAGAAGAAATTGATTTTTTCTTTGATGGAGTTTGATAAAGTTTGAATCTTTAAGTAGTTTATCCTATATTAATTAGATGAAGATCAGTATTGATTATGGTGCATTATGATTACTAGATCATGTTAATTCTACTAGTTGTTGGAGCTCTTGATCCAATGTACAATAAAATATATATAATCACAACCAAAAGTCATACTAATATTCCCTGATTTCTCTTATAATTAACTAGTCTGATCAGTCTGTCTGTCAGATGTGCATCTGATGATCAACAAGAGTATTTTACTCTTGGTTGATTTCGATTGCTGTAATATATATTTAACTGTTTGAATACTATGTTATGTTAATGACCTTCCTTCCCTAACATCATCGCTTTGTGTATACAATTACGTGTCTATTCATCTTATTAAGTGAATTCAGGCGTGCGCTGGTTTATATTCTTTCGTACTTCGTCTTGATTACTTGAGTTCAAATTCTTGATGATGCAGTTATTGGCTGTAAAAGGTAGTAAAGATTCAAACTTCGGAGGGGGGCTTAACAATCATTTGAAGAAAGAGATTGATCAGGGTTCATGGAGTAATGGCAGTACTGATGACAACAGTTCTGATCATGTCAACTTAGACATGTCAAGAAGTACCACACCAGCAGCAAACAGCCCACAATCAAATTCCCAGATCACCAATGGATCAAAGAATCTTTTCCCATCATCCCTATGCAGGCCACCAAATGCTAGCATAACCCAACTCCTCCAAGGCTCATCAAGGTCAGACCTCCACTGCCTCAAAGTTGACCAGATGATTCAAGATGATCAAACTTTCTGCACCATGTTCAACAATGGCTCCATTGACCAAGACCACCAAGGTAGCTTCTGGCCATGGCCTTCTGAGCAGCCACACCATTTTCATTGATCAAACCCATTACGCAGTTCCCGGCCATGGCGCATTTAGGATTCAGATTCCTATGAGTTTTCGATTATCAATTTAAGTTTTTGGCTGTAGAACATTGATGTACAGAGATCAATATTTTTGCTAATTTCATCAGTAATGGGGAAATGATTGCCTCTAAATAATACACTTAAAATTTCCATATCACATTCTTTTGTGCATATATTATGCTACATTTTCTTGCTTTGTTGGGTTAGATCATATTAGAGATTAATATATTGGAGAAAGATAGACACATGTGCCAGTGAGTGGATTTCCAGCTCTGGCATTGTTGGTGCTTTGGATTTGTATATATTAGGAATCAAAATTAGTAATTGGGCGCTGAAGTAATTGTCACAGTACGTACAGAAGAGAAAAAAGCTGACTTCATGCATCAGAATTCAGAAGTAGTGATGATGAAGATTAACTGAGGAAAAGTGTAAGGAAAATCTCAGTGGGAGAGGTAGCTAATATGAGGAAAGGACCAGTATCATTAGGAGGGGAAATTAAAAGAGGTAAGATTCTGAGCACACAGTCCAAGTAAGAAGAAGCCAGATAGAAGAGAAAGGTTAGGAAATGGTCACTGTATTGTTTTTGAGGTTCTTGAAGGTGACGTTTGTAAATTTGCATCTGACAACTGAAAGTATCCAACTGCGTACTCCCTCTGTAGCACATATAACCATGTGACCTTTCTGCCACCATATCCTTTTCCTATCATTCAACACCACCCCACCCCACCCCACCCAACACCAACTCTCTCTCTCTCTCTCTACAAAACGAGCAAGTTTTTAAGCCTTTTATCATGTGTACAGAACAAGCGGTTGGGACTAGGGTTACTATTTTGATCAGATTATTGATAACAATGCTTTAAGAGTTTAAGTATATTATTGAAATTATGGGAGGCTTATATATTTTTTGCTAAGACTTGATTTGCATTGGACTTAATTAAGGAGCTAGAATCGTAGAGTTGCGCCGATTACGAGGAGGATTTAAACTTTGTTCTTGCCGCCTTGGATTGTAAAGGTTAATCATCATTCTCGAGTACTAAATCTCCCGAGGGTACCGAAGCTCTTTTCAGGTAAAAGAGAGTGAATATTCATAGGCCGGGTAATATTCACACTCTCAAAACACTATCATACAATCCCATTGTTTAGTTTAGGTCATTCCGTCTCGTTGTTATAAAATGAATTGTCAAAACTGCCTCAACTATTCCCACTATATAACATCAGCAAGGGCCAAAGGGAATCCAATATATATACTGGATCGATCCTAAGGTACCCTCATATATAAGACCTTAATTTGAGGAATCCCATCAAACTGGAATATGAGGAGCACCATAATAGGACAAGAAATTAAGAAAGATTGAATAGGAGAAGCAGAAAGAGGAAATGTTACACGTTTTATGAGAAGATTGAATTAAACAAAATGATGGAGTGCGAATCCAATAAATTTGGTTCATTAGCTCACATTATTAACCTACTTTTTTCATCACATATAACAAATAACAAATTACCATATCTTCTTTGGACTCAACAAACTACCTTATCTTCCCACTTGATTTGGTAAATTTGAATGGAGTTAGAATTTGTTGACTCTAATTAATTTCCAATCTTGACCAAAAAAGTAAATAAATCAATTTCCAACCCTGGCCCAAAAAAACTAAAAAAAAACCAATTTGCAACCCATTTCCATCTAAAGAATCAAGCATGCAAAAGGAAAAAGGTTCAAGGTTCTCTTACCATCTGGGCTAAAGTGCCAAAGTCTCCAAGGAAAGATCTGTTCTTGGCCCTTTTGGAGGTGGCCCAAATAGAAATTGGCAAAGCTAGTGCTTTGACAAGTTCCACGCAAATAACCCGACAAGAAAACACAAAAGGTCCTCTCAACATGAAAAAAAAAAGCAACCAAAACCCAGAAAAAAACACCACCTTTCAATACATTTTTACCAATTTTAACGCTCAAATTTGGGCACCCACTTCCCCCAAAGGACCCATTTTTGAAATGCCTATTTTGCAGAAGAGAGTGGGGAGGTTTAGCGCTCTAGATTTGCCAGAAGAAGAAGCAGTAACGTAGTAGAGTGCCAAGTGGGTGGAAGCAAATATGGAAGTCTTGGAAGGCATTACATTACATCACTGCCTGTGGTTTTAACACCACCCTTGTTCCTCATCCTCACTCCTTTTCATGCTTAAAGCACGTTTGTGGTGCCCTTCTCCCTCAAAAAAAAAAACCAAACCGCATTCGTTGTGCTTCTTAGGTTTCTGGTCTAGCTTACACACGACGCCCTTTCTTTAATGTTGTTTGTCTTTCTCTGTGGCCTCTCTCTCTCTCTCTCTCTCCGCGAGTGAAATGTGAGTGTGTTTTGTGTTTATAAGTTGGAAATGAGCTGATCATTTTCATATGATCACTAGAAGAGAATCTGTTTCTGGGGTTGGCGTGGTCTTCTTTTTGCCCTGCATGTCTTTTTTTTTCTTTCTCAAATGGGTCTTGTTTCATTGAGAATCATGTTCTAGATTGCTCGTGTTGGTTTTGGGTTGAATTGTTTCTGAAAAGGGTCTAATGTGTTGTTTTTGAATTTTGATGTTTTGGGTGGGTTTCCTTTTGTGGGAGATTGTTGTGCATTTTCATTTTTGTTGAATTGGTGAGTCTGTGTTGAAGGGGATTGAAAAGATAGGTTCTTTTGGTGAATGAGGGTGTTTTGAACTTGTGGGGGGTTTGATTTAGGGTTTTGAAAACATGGGAGTTGGGCCTGAGGCTTTGCAGGTTGGGATTTGGAACAAGGGAAAATCAAAGGGGAAGCAAAAGGTTGAGGAGGAAGATGAAATCAGAGGTTGTTGGATGAAGTTTAGGTTCATGGGGAGCTGCATGTCTTCAAAGAGCAAAGTGGATAGTTCTACCAGTGGAAATAGCACACAATATGGTATAATTCAATCTGTTCCTTAAACTTTCTTATTATTTTACGATGTTTTTATTCCCCTGCTTGATTTTTATGGTTTTATATGGAGTTAGGTGTTCAATTTGATTCTTTACAATGTCATGGTGTTACTGTTTTTGACAGCATGCTTGTTGCCCCCACAGATATATGTGCTTATTGAAAAGCATGTCATGTTATGTGCTATGGCTTATGAATCTTCATAGAGTACTTTGTTTAACTATTTAGCATATATAACTTTGTTTGTATGGTCATTATCTGTTGCTTGGAATTGGTTTCAGTTGCTTAGTTGATAGCTCGTGTAGTTTCCTAATCAAGAATGGTTAGGAATTTTCAAAGTTCAACCATGAGGTGTTCTCATATATTTTTTAATTAGAATTGTACTGATGTGCGTTTAGTTGGATATATGTTTCCAGCATGTTTGATTCTGGTTCTTAACATTGTTCTATTATTTAGCTTCAACTTTGATCTGTGTTTTCTGGATGCTCCCTGAAGTATGGACGCAGAGCCATTTCTTTCTTTGATTATTTTAAATAGATGCCATGCATCTGTTAGTTCAACTGTGTGCTGTATGAAGTAATTCTGATTCCAATTCCTTGGGGAAAATGATTGAGCGTTGTGTTGGCATTAATGCATCTTCTGCAATGAGATGCGTTCTGTGTGCACGTGTCTTAAAGGCAAATCTAGCGTTATTCACCCAAATGTTATGGCTATGTGCTATGAAGTAATTTTGACTCCAATTTATATGGAAGATTGATTAAGAGTTGTCTTGACAATCAATGCATTCTATGTATGCTATATGCATATTTCGAGACTCGTGAGGGAAATGCTTGCGTTATGCACGTGTCGTATGGCAAATGCTAGCATTAGTCGCCCACGTGCGAGTGTGGCAACTGACAACAGCAAAACTCTTCCTTAAAAGTAACGGTCCGTATGTGCTCTGTGCAGTGTTTCATGCTTGTAGGTCACCAACTTATAACTGTAGTTCCATATTTTTGATAATCTCAAAAAGTTAATATTTACAGACACAAATTATGCTATGGTTGAAAGAAAATAGTGATCTGAAAAAGAAAAAATATAACAAGATACTCAACTAGGAAATGCGTATTATGCTATGGTTGAAAGAAAATAGTGATCTGAAAAAGAAAAAATATAACAAGATACTCAACTAGGAAATGCGTTATCCTATTTGCGAATTTAAGTGCATTACTTCCCTTATCAATACTTTATGCATATGTAGGCATGTCTTTAATGTATTATCATACTGGAAATTAGTTATTCCATTCATGCCATATTTAGGGTCTGTGACTGCTCCTTATAGCTCATCGAATACGTGAATCGTCATTACTTTCATCATCACCACCAGCATACTTTGAACCCTTGACCTCGAGCATTTAAATGCAAACATTTACAAGGCTCAAAAGAGGGCTGGGATGGCGATATCTGTTTTTGATGAGATATTCTAAAATAATTCTGATTTAATAGGGCTGAGCTGGTTTTCTTAAAATTTATTTGATGATATAATGTGTTATCTTTCTTTGAACCAGAAGATAGCAAGTCTACAGTTGACACAATCCAAGACCAAGCAGTAGCTCCAGGTGCTTTGTCTTCAACCACTAGTAACACAGAAAGTACTTTGTCCACTCCCAAAGCACCTGAGGAACTGAAAGTTGCTTCTCAGCTTCGAAGATTCACCTTCAATGAGCTTAAGTCAGCAACAAAGAATTTTAGACCTGAGAGTCTTTTGGGAGAGGGCGGTTTTGGCTGTGTATTCAAAGGCTGGATCAATGAGACTGGAACTGCTCCAGCAAAACCTGGTTTTGGGATTCCAGTTGCTGTAAAGACTCTGAACCATGATGGACTTCAGGGCCACAAAGAATGGATGGTATGGTGCCTCATTTTTATTTTATCTACATTACCACTGATCAAGAAGTAAAAGTATTTCTAATTCACTCCCATGATTGAAGGATAATATTTTGTCTTGTCCACATTTCAGGCCGAAGTTATTTATCTCGGTGAACTACTTCATCCTAATTTAGTCAAATTAGTTGGATACGGCATCGAGGATGATCAAAGATTACTTGTGTATGAGTTTATGCCTCGAGGGAGCTTGGAGAATCACCTCTTTAGAAGTATGCAAATAAAACTGTTTCTCGTAGGAATTTGTTTATCTGTAATTTGCTCTTCCTAGTGGCAATTTCTTTTAGTAATTTTTTTGGGAGGTACCATGAAATCTGAATTTACTCTATGAAAGTAGAGGGTACAAAAAGGTCCTATAATCACTTTGCAATCATTGCAGGTACATCTGTAATATTTGTTTCCTGTTTTATATTGTTACTTTGCTTATGCGTCACTGCAGTATACTTTAAATGTTCTGTTCTCTCCACCCGTACTTAATAAGCCTAATATTTTCTTGTTCTTGAAGAATTATGTTTTCCTTTAGATTTGCTGTTGTATTCGAACAGTTTTGGCCATATTGTGTTACACTATGGCCACTTTTCAATATGATGATCAAAATAGCTACATGTTAGTTTCACCCTACAGTTTTGTCTCATATTGTTTTTATATTTAGGGTGATAAGTTAAGATGGTGATATCATGATTACCTGACAATTTTCTGGTAGACGATTTATTATGTTTCAGTAATAGTGTTGTTATCCATTACAGGGTCCTTGCCTCTTCCTTGGTCCATCAGAATGAAAATAGCTCTTGGTGCTGCAAAGGGTCTTGCATATCTTCACGAGGAATCTGAAAGACCAGTGATTTTTCGAGATTTTAAAACATCTAACATATTATTGGATGCGGTGCGTAACTAAGCTGAACTTTCAAATACTTTGTTTTGTCCTCACCCTGTTTTCTAATGATTAATACTATTCCAGGACTACAATGCTAAGCTTTCTGATTTTGGGCTCGCTAAAGATGGTCCAGAGGGAGATAAAACTCATGTCTCCACCCGAGTGATGGGCACTTACGGTTATGCTGCCCCTGAGTATGTTATGACAGGTTAGTATTATAAACTGTATGTATTGTCTTGTTTGCCTTGTTCTGAACAGTTTTGACCGCTTGTTCTTCAATTCTGTGTTGCTTTTGTATTGGCATTGCTTGCACCCAAAATTCGATAAACCTGACGGTCTTAGGTATATACTACATAGATAGGAAGTTTGGTTTTGCTAATTTGTCCCCTAGCCTCCTAGAGAAGTTAATCTTAAAGAACAGTTGATCTATTATCCCTCATAGTTGCCTAACAAAACACAATTTGACAATCTTCAACACCTTTAAGCACACCAAAAGATGTCGTACGCTTTTCCAACCATGAGGGAACAAAAAAAATTGTCCGAGACCATGATTTCCTACCCAAAACCGTGGACTATATATAGCACACGGTTTTTTTTGCCAAAATTGCATTTCTTATTTTCTCACTGAAATCTTCCCAATCCTAAATCATGAATTTTTTTTTAAATTTTTTATTATTGTTTTATGATTTTCCAAAGTCAGAAAACTGAGAGAATCATTAAAATAAAAAAATTGGGTCCAGATTTTTGCGGTCGGTCACTTGGAGCAGTGACATTTTTTTTTTCATTCACTATCACCTCCCCTTTGTGGTCTGTCCATGGCTGCATTAATCTTCTAGTAAACACACGCTAGATATGTTAGATACCTGCTCTGGAGGTAATGTATCTCCAATTAACTCTGCCCGTCTATGAATAATGAGAAGGAAAGAATAACTATACACCACGTGCATACCATAGTATTTGAATTACTGTCTTTTTCCCCTTGACCCAGCTGGATACATTTTTGCTTATGGAAGGTATATCTATAATGTATGGGTCAGCCTTTCACGTTCAAGTTGAATCAACTATACTGACTTCTGAGCATTATGTCTTTTAACCTTAGCTTATAATTATCATCCTCTCATCTCCATGACTCTTGTGCATTATTCTCGACTCCATATGCATGACAGTACATCCATATACTTGTATAAAAGTGTTACGTCTGAACTAATTAAGGATTCAAGGGTATTTTCCAATTAATCCAAATTTTATGTCTTCATCTTCTACAGGCCACCTTACTTCAAAAAGTGATGTATATAGCTTTGGGGTGGTTCTGCTTGAAATGCTGATTGGACGAAGATCTATGGAGAAAAACCGACCCCATGGGGAGCAGAACTTGGTGGAGTGGGCACGCCCTCATCTTGGAGATAGGCGAAGATACTACCGACTACTAGATCCTCGACTTGAAGGTCGCTTCTCAATCAAAGGTGCCCAAAAGGCATTTCAGTTGGCTGCCCACTGTCTCAATCGCGACCCAAAGGCTAGACCTCTTATGAGTGAAGTTGTTGAAGTGTTGAAGCCTCTGCTCAACCTCAAGGACCTAGCCACCTCATCTCACCTCCAAACCATGCCCGCAGAGCGTCCTGGTTCCAATCTCAATTCTAGAAATAATGGCCTTGGAGTGCAGGGTGGGTTTCCAAGGAATGGACAGCCATCTAAAAGCCGCTCTTTACCAACTGGTCCCATTGTCTCACCATATCACCTTAACCATCCTCACCGATCTCCCAAACCATCTACTCCCAACTACCCCAGATCAACACCAAAATCACCCAAACCTGCTGCAGCTTGATTGTAAGATTGAGCCAGATGTAGAATCGGTGTTGGAGTGATGTGTTCTTTGGAGGGGCGATACTATAAGCTAGGTTATGCCTTTTGCCATGCAGTTACAGCTGGACTTTAGGAATCCATACACAGCATAGCATAGAATATCAACAAAGAAATATCTACAGACTACAGCTTTCTTTTCGATGTCATTGTCCTTTTAATCAAAATCACAGAGAAGAACCTTGTAGCTGCATGTTGTAATGTAAAGGTGATGGTTTTATATGTTTTCTTTTGCTGGTTCCTATCTTTGTAGATAGTTTGCGATCTGTGCATTTCTCCTTGATATTTTAATTTCCTTTTCTTTTCCTTTGCTTCTTCTGGTTGGTGAATGAAATTATAAACAAACTTAAAATTCAGGAATGCCCGAGGGGAAACGTCTTACTCTTTTTAGATCATCCGAACTGTTTCATGTGGTATTACATAAAACTTGTTTTCCTGAATGGACCACCTAGATAGTATAAGGGATCGCTTTGGGAGAAAAATTTGGCTACCCACTGTTTTTTCATTGATCGAAATAGTTATAATAAGGTACTTCCTCAAAAATCAAAATACATACAATCATACATCAGGCAACCAAATTATACACTTGCCTTTTTTAGTCAGCTCTAACAGATTTATCTACCAAAAATTAGACAGCCAAAGAGATTCAGAATGGAACAGTTACATGGCTGACGAGTTCAAGATGTTTTGTAGTTTGCTATGGCCACACACATTTGCATCTCAACTCCATCAATTCTCCACGAGTTCAAGATCTCCCTTTCTTATTTCTCCACAATGAATTCTTGAATTTCAATTCCCGTATGCCGGGCTCCTCCCTGTAATCTGAGCATAATTTCATCTCCGACTTTAAGTGAAGTCACAGGGATTGCAGTTTTTTGCCCTTCATTTTCTGCAGCAAATATAAATTGTCAAAGTTCAATGACTATGAGACAAAGTGTGGGGGGGGGGGGCAAAAAGTAAATGATTAAAAAAAAAATTCAGATGGTGAGAGTAGACCTTTTTTGGGACACACTAAGGCAACTGTTTCTGCATTTTGTACAAGGATACTGTAGATTGTTTGATCATCCAAACTCCTCTGAAGCACAAAAAAGATACCAGTATCAATATAAAAGTTCATTAAGGGCAAAAGTAAGCAGTTCTAACAAATTTGACATATTTAGAAAATGGAAGGTAAGAACAATGAAGATAAGGAAATTGTGTTATAAACGATTCTTCACGTTAGTTCATTAATTCCAAATTAAGTAGCAAAGCACTGCAAAAACCTCAAAACCAATGTTTCAGCAACCAACAAACTAAAAGTCATCATTGTGGCTAAGATGAAACATACTTAGCTATCGGTCTGAACTCTGCATTAGCTTTATAAGGATCAAATTTCAATTCTTTTTGAATCTGTCTTTGGAACTCTGTATCATTTAGTTTATTCTGATATTCTTAATTCAGATAGTTTCTAGAATCTAGCTAGCACCTTATGACACCAAAGTTATCAAAGTCCTCCATTTTGTGACACAATGTTTTCGCAATCTAACTAACTTATTAGTGTAGTTAATACAAATTCACCTACCAGCTACCGCATAGAAAGCTAACACCGATGAAAATTCAATTATAACATGATCTCGTCTTGTCCAATATCACATCCTGTCATTGTATTTAATACAAACCTTTGCCTCCACAAGGATTAGTGGTCTCGTCTCTATCTTTACACGTCCAACAATTGCTGGTCGTTGACGACCTTTCTGATCAACCAGAATCACCTCTTTTCCTGCTTTCAACTCCGAGAGGTAGCTTGTTTTTCCTCCTGGAACAGCAACATAGGCATGTACAGGTCCCTGCTCATTTTACAAACAGCATTTAAAGGAGCACTAGTTGGAGAAAAATTATATCAACACAGAAAGGCCTGATATCAAGTGATTCTAAGCATTTGCAGGCAACTTTTAGATCAAACTCACCGCATTGACACGGAAAGGTCTGCTGGCGATGTAATTTGACTCCAAGCATTCTGAATGAACCAGGAATAGTCCTCTGGCAAAGGATCCAACCTTGAAAGATACTCAGGCTATAAGAATGGTGACATGCTATTACTTCTGCAATATCAATAAAGGGAGCAATGTAATATCAGAAAAGAGAGCGATACATACAAGCAGTCCTTCACCAGGTCTCATGAGACTACAGAGATCAACACAAACCCGATCCCCCATTCCAGCTACTTGGACTCCAGTTACAATGGCTTTGGTCAAACTCAATATGTTGCCCACTTCGTCTCTTCTGTCAAAATAGTCCTGATAATATTAACCAATGTAAGAAAAACAAAAACCCTTTTTACACCAACCAAGAAGCCCTTAGACAATAACTAATCTACCTTTAGGTCAAGAACTGCTTGAACATCCTCAACTTTCAAAACAACTCCACCCAGACCATGCTCGAGAGCCTATAAGCACATTGAACTTAATCAGTAGTTCAAAAGTGAAACGGCTATTCACTTGTTCGATCTCAGCACATATCATTTCTACCTCAAAGAAGACTTGTGCTTCGACAGGGGTTTTCGAGACGGCAAACACTGTTTTCTGACTCCCTTGAAATGCTGCAACTATATTCTCCGCCGGTATCACCTGAAGAAACAACACCTCACAAGCTAAACTTCACTCCGAAAACAGAAGCAAACAAGCTAAATGCACCAGCAAGGAGCAACATTATCTAATCAGTCATCTAAAACCTCACCTGCCAATCTAGCAAATCAACGACAACATTCTCAGCCACCCCGTTTTCGGGTTGAAGCTCTTCCAACTCTTTGGGATTGGAAACCTCAACAACTGTAGCAACTCTCGAGTTCTCGCTATCGAAAATCCCTCCCTCTTTGATCAAAAGAGGATCTATCAACGCAATTGCTGCTCAAATTCAAAATGCAACCCTTAAATGAAACTCAAATTCCATTCATAACAAAAACCCAAATGCCATTCCACCTAAAGCTTTCGCTTTTATCAAAATCTCAATGCTACAGCAAAAACCCAAATGCAATTCCACCTAAAGCTTCCACCTTTATCAAAATCTCACACTTACAGCAAAAACCCAGATCAAAATAGACTCTGAAAGTTTAAATCAACTTACAAGACCAGTCATCGGCGAGTTTCTGACTCTGAAACAGGAAGGTGTTCCAGCCTCTCTCCACGGCGGCCGTCATGACCTGCTTGCTCTCCGTCCAAACCCACACCGTCTTCTTCGAGCTCCCAAACGACGTCGTAGAAGAAGCAACTGATGAACTCTGGGTGGCCTTGGTTTCCATTGGGTGTTTATTATGTGAAGAAATCAATCTGCAAATGTTACTCCATTTATCTGCAAGCATTAATCTTTTAATCAACAAACAAAAGAGGTTAAAAATATTTACTTTTTGGTTTTGGAGGGAAAACTGAGGCGCGGTAATTAACCTGTGGGGGGAGTGAAGCAGCGGATTCCGGCCAAAGAGGCAGAGTGCAGCAGAGACTGAGCCACCATCTTTCTCCTTGTCCGATGGGGATATTATCCCGTAGTACGCGCCAAGGAACCTCGGCTGTGTCTTTGTTTCAAGAAGCCACAAAGAACGACGTGTCGGTTCTTTAATTTTTCCTTATCTTCATAGGTAAAGCTAGGCTGTATATATTACATGAGTAGTGTTCACTTCATGTGTGACCAAGAATTTTACAGTTACTTATCATTAAAACACTTAGGGGGGTGTATTGTATTTGGATTTGTGTGGAGTTTTTTTAAATGACAGAATTTTTCAAAAGTCCATGGACTCCATAAAAAGTTCATAGACTTTTATTGATTTCTTAAAACCATTGACTTTTAGCACATATTTTTTTACTGATTTACAAAAATCTACAGACTTTATATGAATGACTTCTATAGATTTCACAATACTTATAAAAAAGAAAAACCAAGCTAGTTTATTAGTCAGAGAACAAAATACGATGCGGTAGCTATGTTAACTAATGTCTATTAGCGTAGAAATCAGAGAAGCTCAAATAATGTCATGAAAGAAATATATAAGAAAATGAAGGAAAAACCTCCAAATATAATCAACCAAATTAAAAGGTACCAAAAAAAGAGAAGGGGAAAAAAAGAACATTGATGAAGTTTCATGCTAAAGAAGCAAACGTCTTTGAAACAATGATATGATTTATTCTTCTCCTTCATTTTCACTTTCTTGATTGTCATTGTTTTCATTGTTGACATTTGGTTGGGCATCTGTCCACATATGAGTAGCAATACTCATTCTCCATTCATTAGCATTCTCTCTTTGCTAATCTTGGGTTTGAAAATCATCCCTATTCAAAATTATCTTCGTGATTGTCTATTGGATCTTCTTCTGGTTCAGGAGGAAATTCATCTGAACGGCATTCTGATAAGATGCATTATTTCAAAACGTGTACGTGTTTTTTTTTTCCTTTAAACATGCATTAAGCATACAAAAGGAACAATTGGGTACAGAGACAAAAATAGCAAATTTTGATACATTGTTCATATTGATTATTACCCAGACAGCTTCTCTCTTATTAATTTTTCTTTGTTTCATAATTCATTGAATTACATTTTGATCCACACTTGTTTGTTTTTTTATATCATGCCATACTATGTGACTATAAACAGTACTCATGATATGATGATAAATTACACAAATCAAACTCTCCCATAACCCCAAAACCCGATCACGAACTGTTTCCATGGGAGGTAATTATAATTCCCATAGCTATATATATAACCCTATCAATCTCGTTTGTGACCAAAAGTTTGATCATCATTGATATTTTGCAATTGCAGAGTCGCATCATAAATGTCCACAAGAACATCAAAATCCAAATAGTTAGGAAAGAAAAAAAAAAGAAATGTAAAAAGTTCAGCAAAATAAAAAGCACAATCCTTAAGTTATTTGAATCAAGTAAATTATCCTCTGTGTCAAGCTACTATTCTCATGAGTAAATCAGTAATTAAGAACCATGTAACTGGTGTCGAACTACTAATAGCTCACATAGTTGTTGAGTTGAAAAGAGAGATGTGGAGACACAAACTAGTGTAATCCTTTACGTTTAGTGTAGTACTTGGACTTGAGGAATAACTGAATAGTGAGGAGCATATAGATTTCTGCATACTTAAGTCCCACAAGTTTCATTAATTGTTCATGAATGAGCAGGGTAAAATCACACACACTATTTTAGTTATAGAAAATAAGATCTGGCATGAAAAAAAAAAAAAACCATTTGGCTTATCTACCCAAACTTAAGAGCCACAAGGGCAAAGCAGTTGCAAAACAAAGAGAACCAGGTTGATATAGGACGGCAACAAATACAAAAGAAACAGAAAGCCTAGAGAGAAAAATAAATAAGAAGAAGTGATGCAGAACAGATGGCAGCCCAATTTGAAGAACAGTTGGATCGTGCTAAATGAGGAAAACGAAAAGTGACTAGTAGACGCGAAACAGCTCCTCGGAGTCCGTTTGGGACGCACCTTACCTTTCCGGAAAGGGAATCGCGCCAGAAATCAAACTCGTCGCTTTGCCACGACCTGTGACCTTTTTCGGGCTTTCGGGGTCGTTTAGGGCCTCAAAACTGCATTTTTCTATTTTTCGGTGTTTTGGTTTTCCTAGTTATTTTCGGGTTGTTTTCGTTTTTACCCATGGGCTTTAGGGTTTCATTGTTAGTCGCCCTAGGGTTTATTTTCTTATAAATAAGCCGCCTTAAGGCTGCAGAACACATCTATTATCTTTTATCAATAAATTTGAGATTATTCTCTTTTATCTCTGGTGGACTCCAGAATCTCTTGCTTAGGTTTATTGCTGGTAAACCTAGTTATCAATCCGACTGCGTCAAGAAGAAACAGATGCAGCAAACAATTAGGACGACAATAGCAATAACAACAATAGCGCAAGATGCAGGACTATGATCGAACCGTAAAAGCATTAAGCATATACGTATAGACGATAAATTTGGGTTTTAGGGTTTTAGGAGTAGATGATAATATTTGGGTTATTAGGGTTCCAAGCATCACAATTGAAAAACAAAAAAAATCAAATTCAACAACAACAATGAATAGGTATTAGAGGTTGATACCACAAAATATTAGAGAGAAAAAAAAAGAATCATGAAAGAGAGATCATGGAGGACCAACCTCTTCACGCGCAGAGAGAAGAAGTTTGATAGACTTTTCCACGCTCAAAATCTTTGCTCTGGTGGTTGGAAAAATATTGGAATTTGGTATTTACACTAAACACTATAAAGTCCATGATTTTCTAATTCCGTATGTATGAATGATATTTTGAATACCCCTAAACTTTTATTCATTTTTAAAAGTCCTAATTGAATACTCCTAGACTTTGGTGGAATTCATAAAGATTTTTTAAAATCCTAATTGAATACACCTAGACTTTTATGGACTGTTAAAAGTCTCTATTGAATACACCCAGACTTTTAAATTCCATGGATTTCTTTAAAAGTGCCAGTAATTCCATATACAATACACCCCCCTTAAAATACTTTCATTTAATCCTAACAATTGAACTTAAATCTACTGATAAATTATTAAAAAATTAATGGTCACTGGTGACTAGACCAAGTAAACGTCTTTGTATGTTACATAGATGTGACTACTACTGATTCACTCCATACTGTTCAGATGACGAGGCTTGAGATCCCGATACATCACTACTCTGTAGTCGTTACTTTAACTAATTTTTCGTAGTGGATCTAGGGACCTTAATTTTTCCTTATCTTTATAGGTAAAGCCCGTAAAGGCTACATATTACATGAGTATTGTTCACTTAGTCACGGGTGATCAAGAATTTCACTCATTAAATAATCTGAATACTTAACAATTAGACTTAAATCTACAAATAAATGATTAAAAAATTAATGGTCACTGGTGACCAAGTAATATTCAAAGACGTTTACAACTTGACATAGATGTGACTATTACTGATTCAAAATTTCAAATGACGAGGCTTGAGATCCCGATACATCACTAGCCTGTATCGTTACTTAAACTAATTTTTGTAATTAAAAGCAACTCGTATAAAATTTTTGTCATGGTTTGCGCGAGAGTGTGCATTACAATGACGCAGCCTATTCATATCTCAAGAATTCTCATTTCTTCACTCTCAGCCCACAATGGCCCAACAGCCAGTTCATGTCTCCTCCCTAGGCCTATGTACGGCCTACAAGTCCATCCCTCACACTCTGACCCGCCTTATCTATACCCCAAATTCATCTCCTCCGTCTTCATTTCTCCTTAAACCTAACCCTTCCCTCAGCCGTAACGACCACGTACGGTTCCAAATTCTTCACGTCCGCCACCTCCAACTTTTGTTATTAGGCAATATGTTGATGCATGTTTTCTCTTTTATCCTTTTTGCTGATCTTGTTTTTGATCCCGGAAAGTGCAGATCTCTGGACTGTAGAAGGGTATCATTAAGCTAGGATCACAAGTTATCAGAGAAACCGCAGAGATATGATTGTGCCCGCAGACTGAGCGATGGCTTCCAAAGAAAGCTCTCCATTAATTGCATCACTTGCTTCAATGGATTCGGCTGTTCCTTTCCTGGTCGGAGCTTACTTTGCTGTTTTTATGGTGTTTGTGTGGCAGAAACTGAAACACGATAAAGCCAGTTTGATGGAACCATCAGTTGCTTCTGGTTTGATATGTGGAGAAGGATTGTGGATTCTGCAGCCTCCCATTCTTCACGTCTTCCACAGTTCCACCTCCAATTAACTCACTTCCACCTTCAATATAACTCATTGGTTGAGGCATGTTTTCAGTTATCTTTGTTGGCGATCTTGTTTTTGATCCCGGAAAGTGTAGATCTGTGGAATGTTTGTATCATTAAGTTAGGATCACAAGTTATCAGACAAACAGCAGACATGTACATTGTGCAGTAGCAACAAGGCTTTGACCACCAGCTCTCCATAGCATCAATTCAATTCTGCAACAAATTAAGCAAAGCTTTATTATAATTAAATTGTATGGGATGTTTTTCAACAACAGGATACAGGAGTTTATCCACTGTTAATGAATGTAAAAAGAAGAGAATGTTGTATAATTCGTTAATTACCTTTGGTCCTTCAGATCCTTGTTTGGTTTCTTCGATTTAGTTATGATCAATAGAATCTTTTGCTCGTTTAATTTCAATCAGATGGCTAGATCCTTGTTTGGTTTCTTCGATTTAGTTATGATCAATCGAATCTTTTGCCTGTTAAATTTCAACCGGATGGCTCGTCTCTTGCTTCTTGTTCATAGTTTTCTGTGATTGACATTTGATACCAGTAATGCCATAGTTGCGTTTTGGATCAGAAGAATGGCCTTTAAATATTCAAATCAAGGCAGCTTTGTGTCCATGTGTATCAATCAATAATTCAATATCGAAATCGAAAGTACTCAGATGTGTATCAACTTTGAACCTCGCATTTATTTTATTGCCCACTACTACACAAAAGGCTTCACACGACGGTTTAAAACTGTCGTCTCACGTTTTGCATTTCCGTGGTCTATCGAGGCGTCGTCTGATGAAACGTTGTCAGACGACGGTTTTCAACCGTCGTATACCGATCATTGGATCGACGGTTTGCAGCTGAATCCGTCGTATGATGGACCGGCAGATATGCCGACATGCTGTCGACAGAAATATGTCGTGGTGTGACTTTTATTCATACCACGGTTTTATGATCCAGCCTTGTCTCTTCGTTGTTCAGACGTCGGTTTTATTTTGAAGACGTTGTGCAAACTCTATACACACGACTGTTCTTCTGGCATAGATGTGGTCTCTTTGCTATTCAGAAGTCGGTTTTATTTTGAAGACGTTGTGCAAACTCTATACACACGACAGTTCTTCTAGCATAAATGTGTGCATTGAGACGACACATTTAACATTTGTTGTTGTGTATATACATTTTAGACAATGCCTTTTAGTTATGCTTGTTGTCTCATTTTATATTCAAGAATGATTAGAATCAAGATTCAATTATGATACCAAAATTACCAATTGAACAATGACAATTGATCCCAATATATTGCTGTTATAACCGAACATAAATGTATATAAATTAATTCACTAAGGAGTTCACTAGCCTATGTATCTCCAAAACAAGGAGCAAAACTCCAAAGCTTCCACAAATATATACATCCATAATTGCCAAGGTGGCCATCTCTGCAAAGCTGATCTCCTTCTTCCTCTTTAACATTAGCACAGTAGCTCCTTCCTCTTTAACACTAGCACAGTAGTCATAACCACTACCACAACAACATCCCACCATTTGAATAAACCTGTACAAGTTCATCAACACATTCAAATGACGTCGGACCATGCCCTCATGCTAATATCTAGTCAACAACTGCACAATAAAGACAAGATTGTCAGTGAAGTATCGATCAATACCTGTCTAAGAGTGTTTCTTTGATTTAGTGCATACACAATATCCTGCTCATCAAAGCCATTTTCTTGAGCTATATATACAGGGGGAAATAGTACTTTTACTAGCCACGTCAAATGAATTGTCAAGCCCATAGCCTTGCATCTGGCACAAAATATATCGTCACAGATTCACTGAATAACTCTATAAATAGGAAAAACTAAATCCTTTTGTTCCTTTTATTTCCAGATGCCTAAATTAAGATATGAGTGCGCAAACTACACTGAACCTAAAAGGTTGAAAATGATATTCAACTCAAATATGGAGGAAACGATATTACCTGTCCATTAGTCTAAAAAATCATTGGTACAATCAAACAAGTCAAGAATCTCTTCTAGATTGTAGTAGCCAATCAGTATGTGGTTGCTACGGCAACAATTTGGCTAAGAGAAAAAAGAGTAATAGCAAAGGGAAATGTAAAGAGCATTTATAACAATCCAAAACTAATACAGAGTACTTTACTTAACCCATGGAGAAAGAGCACAGTTCATACCTCCAAATTAACGCAGCACGTCAAAGATCTAAGAAATGAATAGATTAAACTACTCTATAACACTGATTAAAGAAAATTGACACACAGAAACTATGGATCAGGAATGGAATTTACCCAACAAGCCAATGGAAAATGGATCCATCAGAACTCCCACTGACAAAATATTCTTCATGAAAAGGATGCCAAGCCAGAGCTAACAAAATTTAACAATGACAACCATAAGCACTATAATCTTAAAAGATATTAGCAAACACACTAAATGCACTTGAAAATTTGGCCCACTATTAGTCTGTAGCATAAAAAAAGACGCAGGGGAAACTGAGAGGAAGCTTTCAAGATACATATCACACAATTTTATTAAACAATACAACTAGCTAAATCATTTGAAAGCTCATATTGCCCTTAGAAAGATCACATATGAACTAAATTTCTACAACTGAAAACAAAGAAAGCAAATGCTTCATAGCAAAGAACATATCACATGTTCTAGACTTTTAGTTTTAATTCTGATAAGTAGCAAAGAAAATATGATCTTCCCCACCATTTTTTAAGAAACCTACAAACCTTCTACCTTTGAGACAGAAAATGATCACATCCCAATAGCCATTATCCTTAGTTATGTAAACCAAATCAAAGCCTACGGGATAATTCAGGTCAAACCAACAGTAAGTATATCAGAGTTAATCCATAAATTTAACTACGAATCTAACTAATTAAATCAATTTTTTCAGCTTAGTGTTCTGCATTTATCAGTAAATTACTCGTTCAATGCCTTTGAACTTCAAGTAAGAGACAACAAACATCTACATTGACATGAAATTGAACCAAATCCTAACAATTCACACTCGCACAATCACAGGCTCATCGTACAGAAGAGAGAGAGAGAGAGAGAGTACTGCCATTTCCAGATCTGTTTTCACAGAAGCTTGCTCCTTCACCAATTTCTCTGCAAACGAAGGGAACGAACAAGAAATCATCACGGAAATTCAAAATCACCAATGAAATCAACTAGAAAACTGAGAAATTCTAATCAATCAGAACCTGCGGTGAGCTTCAAATTCGCCAAGCTTCCCAACAAAGTCGACTCCGGCGGACGTGAAGAGTAGGCGAAGGTCTTCGGAGGTCCTTCTGAGACCGATTTGGATAGGGACTTGAACTGATCCAAGCTCCTCATGCTTGAAAATTGAAACCCTAGAAAATTGGGGATTTCGAATTCAGCAAAGAATGAATGGGGATCTGGCCTCGTCGTTGTTGAAGGAAAGGTACCTAAAGTCATTGTGTGGGTTTGTATGATTAGCCAATGGAGAAGGCTGTACAGAAATGGTAGCAGAGATAAAATTCTGGGGAAATCAAAGAAATTTAGATTTCCAATCTCAAAACCCAAACAAAGATACCTATGATGCCTCAGAACAAAATTGATTTGAGAGTTCGATTCAGATCTACAGTGGCCAGAACTCAATTTCAACCTCTCACGAGACCAACCACAGCCTCCAAAGCTACAACCATTGCCGAATCGAAGCTAACACCACCACCGAAGCCAATCGAAGCCACAAGCAACCAAATAAAGCAACAATCACCACCGCCAACAGATCTGAAGCGATGGGATGGGAAGGGAAGCGATTTGAAGAACCCTTGAAGCAGAGTTGGTTCTAATTAATCTTAGCATTGTCGAAGAGTGATGGTTGCGGTCGGGGTCGGGGTTTGTCGAAGAGTGATGGTCTTGGTCGGGGTCGGGGTCGCGGTTTTTAGAGGAATGGTTTTGTTGAATACAAGTTGTCGAGAGAAAGGCCAACGAAGAAAGTTGTCGAAGATAAAGAGAAAGGCTAGCTATGTCGAAGAGAGTTTCAATTTTTTGCCCAAGTGTAGAGGGCAACCCCTCGTTTAGGGCATGGACACGGGCATGGGCACGGGCTCATTAGTTAATGGACAAGCCCTCGTACAATATGTTGTCCAAATGTTCAAATTTTGAATTTTGGGTTTGCGCTTTGGGGGGTTTATCTCTTGCTAATTGACTTCATTCATACCACAGTTTTAGACTTATCCGTTGTACCAACCAATATATGTTCTAACTTTCTTGATATCAGATGAAGCTAAAGCTTAGGGTTTGGGGTGAAAACTAGCACCACTAAATGGTGGGAAGATTGGCGCTCAAAGTTTTTCACAGTCATACCACGCTTCTATTCATAAACGTCTTCTGAAGCAATACATAATTTCAGCATGAAAAACACCCGTTGGTTGAATTCATATTAGAAGACAGAAATTTTACAACCGTCGTCTCAATAATGAGAAATAATTCACACCACGGAAAACAGTGTAGCGTCGTATGAGAGGTGTCGTGTGAAGCCTTTTGTGTAGTAGTGGCCGGTGCCTAGTTTTACAAGAATTGGAAGAACAAAAAGCAAATTTAAAGCTTGACATTTCCTCATCCACTACAAATGAAACAGTTATTGCATGCTCCTCCTTTTGTTATTGAACTCACGAAGCAAAGGGATGTGAACATATGGTTAAGCTGTAGTTGAAAACTTGAACAGCATATAATGCCTATAGGACTTTGTTGGAGTCACAATGGTTGAAGGGAAATTAGGGTGGTTCACAGCATCAGGAAATCCCTGAGTTTCCAAACACAATGCTGCACGTGGTTGGTATACAAACCCACCTTTCCCCTTCACATCCTGGAGATAGTTGCTTGTGTAGAACTGCATACCGGGAACATTTGTTGAGAGCTCCATCATCCTTCCTGACTTGCTGTCATGCACCACCGCGGCGCGCTTCAACTTGTTGCCAGCTGGGCCATCAAGCACGTAGTTGATGTCATAACCTTTGGTTGCCGTAAGCTTGTTGATCCTGCTTCCAACTGCTTGAGGCTTGAGGAAATCATAGGGTGTGCCTTTCACGGATGCAAATTTTCCGGTGGGGATGAGACCACTATCTACCAGAGTGATTTTGGATGCAAAGATCTGGATGTGTTGGGAGAGAATGTCACCACTATTGTGGCCGCCAAGGTTCCAGTAAGTGTGCTGAGCTAGATTCACTGGAGTTGGCTTGTTTAGGGCCTTTGCTTTCATTTTCACGATCAATTGTTTGTCTCCAAGGAGTGTGTAGCTGACAGTGACAATAACATCTCCAGGAAACCCTGTAAATAAAATGTGACAGTTTATGTTTTGAATTTCTTGTGTGCATATATAAAAGTATTATGTAAATTAAGCCAGCATCTACCTTGTTCCCCATCAGCACTATGATAAGTGAAGACAATGGAAGGAGTATGACCTTCATTCTTGTACTTCTTCACTTTCCAAACAACATCACTAAATCCTCTAAGCCCACCTGAAATTTCAGTTGGCCAATTCAACAAGGTAAATTGAAGTCCTTATATATCTCAATTTTTGGGGTTAAGGATTGCTATATGTTTCAAGTTAAGACAAGTCTAATGCATACCATGAAGCATGTTTTTTCCTTCATTAGCAACTAACTTGTAATGGGTTCCATTCAAAGTAAATTGAGCGCCACCGATTCTGTTAGCAACGCGTCCGACAATAGCACCGATGTATGAAGTATCATTCTGCAGAATTGCCATTACAAGTTAAGTCATCTCTTTCTAGCTGTATTTGAAATGATACTGTAAGAAAGTCTTTTGTTTAGTCAACTTTTGCTAGGTTCACTCCACTAATCTATTCACGTGTTCCTCTTAATCATGCAATTTGAATAATATAATTTACTTTCTCAAGTCTTTAAGAAGAAAGTCTTTTACTTTAGATCAAGTGAAAGGAACTAGATTTCCATATCCACCGGCCCTCAACTTGTTCTGCAGCTTCTTTTCCCAACACTTTCCAAATGGCCAACTAGTTTTATTGTATTCTAATATACTAATTTGGTGCAATGTGACAAATGACAATAACATATTATATTTCAGTAGTGCTAATCACAACTTCGAGATTAGCAAAGTTAATCATAAAAGAAAACATAAACAGCTCCCAGACCCTAACTAATTGATCAAATTATGTGGAAGAAGAACTACTATAACCAACATATTCTTGCTTAAAAGTTAAATCCAAATTAGAATTGAACCACAGAGCAATGTGGATGTAGATTCCTCATAACAAAAAGTTAGAAGCTTTAGAACATATGTAAATGAATAACAGGAAATGCAGAATAGCTGTGTTAATCATTAAGAAAAAAGTAACAAGAGATACAGAAGCTATAGCTCCCAAGCACCAACTAATAATCACATTATTGGAAGACTGAAGACTAATGTGAAATTAATGTATAATGAATTATAGGAATGCTAAAACATTAGAAAAGAGAAAAGCAACTAGAAAAAGAGAACAAAAATTCACCTTGTACTCATTCACTGAATCATACCCAAGAACAACATCTGCCAGCTTTCCTGAAGACATCAAAAAAAGAATACATAATCAGTTCGAGAAAGAAACTATATAGTGAGGCAAAACCACAATTAATAGCTAACCAAATATCAAGAACAAACCATGTTTGTCAGGCAGGATTAGGGAGATGATAGTTGCACCCCAATTGGTGAATTTGACAGACAAATCACCCTTCTTGAGCTCATAAACACCAACCTTCTCCTTTGGTTCATAACCAGAACCATAAGCAAACCCAGAAGCTACTAGGATGGTAATGACCAAACAAAGGAGCACAGAAATGTTGGCCATTTTCTTAATCAACAACAAAACAGAAAGCTAAAATACACCAGAGCGACTAATGGGTACTTATGCAAACAGTTTGAGGCAGAGGGCTCCAAAGAGGCAAGACAGAGACAAGTCACAGCAGACGCACTTTGTTCATTATGGTTGAGCTCTTATGGTGCTTGCCGCTTGAGCAGTGTTTGACTTGGTAAAAGGTATACAATGTGCTAAGAATCTTCATACTTCATAGTTCAACGTGTGGCCCCAACCAAGAGATGGTATTTCACAGTATACTGCTCAATTTTCTTTTTATATATCAAATACAACTCATTTTTCGAGCAATGATATGAGAGATAAGATTGAATAAGATGACCTTTGTCTTGACTCTCTCTTTCAAAAATATTTGGCATCTTATGAGGTCACAACGGATCAGTCCCGTGAGATTTAGCTCATACAGATAAAGCTCATGCGACTAAATGTGAAGTATATGAGACGTGGGATTCTCCTTTGTAGATGTAGATTGAAGTAAGTTACGACTAGTCAGCTAGTATACTGAGAAAAGTCTTTAGCACGCGCCAAATTGACAAAGCTGGAGTGCTGGATTATGATCTTAGAATATGTTATTAACAAGAAAAGTAAAATTTGCAATCAGAGGAGAAAACACACACTGGGTTACATTTAAACGAAAGAGACTAAACCACACAAAAGACTTTTCAGATAATGCAGGAGAGCTTTTACAAATCAAACAAACAAGCTAATTCCAATCTTGGCTATTATGATGATTGATGAAGACCCATTTTGTTCATCCATTAGACCACAGAAATAAGTCAATAATCCATAAACAAAAAAAGAAAGTTCAACTAGAGCAATAAAAGACAACAATTCATATATTTTTGCCCATCTTTCAAATAATGTACAAGATCAGTTCTGACATTCGCACAATCCAACTTTCTAACCTTGCATTTTGTTGATTGGAAAAAAAAAAAAAAAAAAAAAAATCTTGTATCTTGGACGAACTTTCACTCCGCCTCCAATTCCTCTTTATTTTGTTGAGATAAGCTAGTGTACTGGTGGGTATGAGATACCCTCATTTACAACTATTTAAACAAAAATTTATAAGTATTTGAACCAAAGGGTAAAGCTATGGTATGTTAACATTTCTCATACATCAACTATTTTGACCACTTCAAGGACTCATGTTACCACTTTGAGGACTAATATTACTATTTTGAGGACTCATACGGTAAACTAAGAAAATTTATCACTTTAAGGACTCATGTTACCACTTTGAGGACTAATATTACTATTTTGATGACTCATTTTACCACTTTTAAGGCAATTGTATGCATGTCATACGTTAACACATTGTAGAATTTTCCTGAACGAAAATTGCAACATTGAGAACAAAAGTTACCATATTCATTTACACTATTTACATATAGTTAAACAAAAATTACAACATTGACAACGAATTTGTTCAAAAGCTTGTAAAAATGTCGTAAGAGGTGTAATTACCATTATTAGAACTAAGATTACAACATTGACAACGAATTTGTTCAAAAACTTGTAAAATGTCCTAAGATGTGTAATTACCATTATTAGAACTACGATTACACAAAGTAGGACTCAAATTACAACTTTGACAACAAAATTTGTTCTCACTTTTGTAAATGTGGGTATGAGATACCCACCACTAAACTAGAATTTCCCTATTTTGTTATCATAGCTGCATGAAAGAAAAGGAAAAAAAATTAAAAAAAGGGTGCAAGGTACAAGAAACCCATGTTTTTGCTGAGTTTTCTGCCTTTATAATAGTACGTTTCATCTTCGATGAACTTGTGGCATGTGTTCCTCTTTCAAATTTTCACATTCTTCAGTTGCAGCACAAAGTGTGCCTTTCCGGCCTACAAACGTTCAACCAAGTCAATACTCTGCATGTACGCTTTAGAAAATGCAAAAATTGCTTGGCTCTGAAATCTGAATATATATGAACAATCTTGTTTAATTATACATTAGAAAAAAAATTCCAAAGGGATAAAAAAACATTTCAGGTACTGACCACTGACCAGTACAACAAACACAAACCATCTTCAGAGTAGCAAGCCAAAATCATACAAAAGATGAAAAATTTGAAATTGCAAGGAAGAGAATCAAACAACTCCAATTAAAACTTTCAGTCACTTCAACAGTTTTGCATGCTTACTGTAAAATAAAAATATTTCCTATGTGTATCATTTAACTGTTGAAGAAAACTAGTACAAGTGCATCCAAATACCCAAAAGAACTTCCTATATTATAAAAATGGGGCCGTGACCACTTACCCAATTTTAGATTAAAAATTGCTCACTTACTCTACTAAGAGTTTTTTACTCCCATTTACCCAATCTAACATCTATTGACAGTATTGCCCTCATTTTAACTAATAAATTACACTCATCTCTCTCTCCCCCCTCCCCTCTTCGATCTATACTCTCTCTCCTCCCCCCTCACTGATTTCTCTCTCTCTCTCTCTCGCAGATCGCCTCCGCCTTCTCTTCCATCTCTTTCTCTCTCAGATTGCCTCCACCTTCTCTTCCAGATCCGCCGGTGAACCGCCATTTCCGACTTCACAAGGTGGCACGATGTTTTGACCTTGATGTAGGGGCTCCAGTTCGCAGCGAGTCCACACTCCCTGACGATTCTGATGAACAAGTATGAAGACGGCGAGGGCAGTGATTGAGAGGTGTAAAACGGCGTCGTAGCCAGGGGCTGTGGCGGCGCGGAGGAGTTGATCGAGAAAGTGAGATCATAATCAACTCCGCAAAGCTGCGAAGAGACCTGACCAGGTGTTGGTGAAGAGGATGAGGGAGATGAATTCAGCGAAGAGACCATAATCAACTCCGGTTTTTCAAGCAATTGTTTTATGTCTGGAACCCATTCATTGGATTCTTCAAGCAATTACCTAACCCAGGTTTTTCCTTACATGGAAGTTATTTGCCACTGATGCCTGGAAAGTTTTATGGTGTGGGCTATTTGTCCACCACTGATGACTACAAAGTTTTGGTAGCCTGCTCTAAAATGAGATCATCACCAACACAGAATAGTAGTCACCATCTAGATTCTCGTAGCTGAGATCATCACCAACACATAATTTTATTTTTTTTTTGGTAAATTTGGCCTTTATAAGGAAAGAAGAAAGAAGAATGAAAAAAAAAGTTTTATTGAGTAGTTATACATGTCTATTGCGGGGCAATAATATGCATATAAATTGATCAATTGTGCCTGTAGTGTATTCATTTTGGTTTTGGGAGTTTATGCAATTCACTGGAGGGCAATAATATGATTATTGGAGGCAATAATATGATTATTGGGAGGCAATAATATGATTATTGGGAGGCAATAATATAAGTATTGGGGGGTAATAATATGCATATAAATTGATCAATTGCGCCTGTAGTGTATTCATTTTGGTTTTGGGAGTTTATGCAATTCACTGGAGGGCAATAGTATGATTATTGGAGGCAATAATATGATTATTGGGAGGCAATAATATGAGTATTGGGGGGCAATAATATGATTACTAGGGGAAATAATATGGTTACTGTGTATTATTAGGGGGCAATAAATTCAGACGCCGGAATCCGCCACCGGAGTCAAGCAAGGTCTCCAATGACTTCTTTCTGTAAGTGACAAAGAAGAAGAGGGCAAAATTGTCCCAAAAATAAATACAAATAAATTAAAAAAGACTTAATTGGGTATTAGGGAAATAATCTCTTAGAGTGTTTGGGTAAGTGGGCAATCTCTTAGAGTGTTTGGGTAAGTGGGCAATTTTTAGTCTAAAATTGGGTAAATGATCATTTCCCCTTATAAAAATAGTGATACACAAAAGGCAAAAAAATAAAATCACATGTATATCAATTTACCTTCTTCAATCCATCATCTTCTTGAGAAGAAACATAATCATCATCACCTTCTTCATTGTGGAAATAACCCCATGGCACATATATGCCACACATCCATCACATGCATTTGGATCAAATTTGCTAACACTCATATCCTATTTTTTCCATGTGGGATGTATAATCTCAACATGGCTCCGCACGTGTGGCGAATTTTCAAGTCATACACGTGGACAACTTTGGGTGATGTGGAGCTCGTGTGGCCGTGAGGCATGCACACGTGGGATAACCCTCTCTGTCTCTGATACCATGATAAAGTAAGTTGGGGTTCACATCCAAAACCAATTGACAATGGATGAATTTAGGGCTGGGCATTTTAGCCCGAAAGCCCGGAAGACCGGCCCGACCCGTCACAACCCGGCCCGTACGGTCCGGGCCCTAAATTTTTTTCCCGCAAAACGGTTCGGTCAGGGCCTGAAGTAAATAAAAACGGTCCGGGCCCGGGCCTTGTGTTTTCAGAAACAAAAAGCCTGTAAGGCCCGTATATACCAATTTATTGATTATTTTATTCTCTCCACGCGTCCTTATTCTTCTCTGAGTTCTCTCCACGCGTCAAATACCCTCTCTCCTTCTCCTTCAGTTTTTTCTTCTTCCTCCTCCTCCTCCTCTTTACTTCTTCGGATCTTCCTCTTCCGCTTCGCCAAGAAAGTGAAGAGCGACGTCTAGTCTGCCAAGTCTGCCTCCTCGATCTCGACTACGGCCTCCCCGTCCAGGTCGCCCTTGCTATTGGCTCCGACGAAGCCATTCCCAACAGCGACGTCAATCGGGTCGATTCCGGAAATGGGTCGGTGCCCAGATCAGATTCCAAGGTGGGTTCTTGATTTTTTTGAGTTTTGAATTTTTCATGGATTTTTGAGTGTTCTTGTTCATTTTATTGATTGGTGGGTTGTTTCAGGTTTTGGGGGAGAAGCGGGTTGGTGTTGAATTGGGAGGTGAATATGAACTTGGGCTTAGAAAACGGATTAAGATGCGGGATCTTGAATCAGTGTGCCGCGCTGAAGGTACTTGTTTTAATTAATTTTTTTTTTCGGTTGGGGTTTTGACTTTTGATTGATTATTATGAACTCTATTGAAAATAATTCTGCACTGTTTTTAGAGATTTTGTCTTCAGTATGTATTTGAAGCAGTGTGGAATTGTGTGGTATTGCAGTAAAGATGGCTTAGAATCTAAGTACCTTCATGTGGAAGTAAATTTATGTTCGTAGTGTAGATTGAAGTAAATTTTCAGTTCATTTGGGTGTTTCTGATATAATTTTTCCTCTCCCTATTAAGATTGTACCATGGTTGCTGATGGGAAGGTCGACTTCGACATGTGCTCGTCCTCCCAAACCACCAAAGAGCAAGAGGAAGGCTGGAAGAGGGCTGAGAGCCGAGACCTGAAAAGAAAAAGAAAAAAGAAAAAAAAAATGTATTTTGGGCCCGAAAGCCCGGAAACTCGGCCCTAAATGAAACGGGCCAGTCCCGGGCCCAGCAAATGATAACTTGAACCCGGCCCGTGCCCAGCCCTAGATGAATTTGCTCAAACTCTTATAAACTCATAGACAAAGTTCCATTTTTTCCATGTGGGATGTATAATCTCAACAAACTAGACAGGATTGGAGTGTGCTTTATGTAAATTTTAATGGACTTGTGGTTTCTAGATGCCCTTCTCTCGAGACTTTGGTATTATTTTCTTGTAAAAACATAAAAGAGCTTCAACTATATGATTTTCAAAAGCTCAAGGATGTTGAACTTGGCAATTCGATCAGATGAATTTTTGAGCTACAAGATTGAAGCACCCAATCTTGAATCTCTTCTTTATTTGGAGCACGAAATTGGTCAAGAAGTATAGATGACAAAAATCTCAGGACCAGCCTTGAGAACAGGTATAGATCAAGAAGAAAGATCTTTCATTTTCCATTTGTTCAGGAAATTTTATAATATGTAACAAGTATCAGTTTTTGTGTTTTAGTTCGGCTTCAATCAATTTCCCTTTTTAGCACTTGATTCAATTAATACGCTGCATATTGGATAAAGCGACAAACCCAAAGGAATCAAAACTTTATGAAATTATGAGAACAAATATTCAGTGCACCAACATAAATGGACGACTGGATAACATAAAATATATTTTTTTGTTATAAAAAAAATTGCTTATAAATATCAACAGCTGAGATCTGCTGGTTCACTATTTGCACCGCCGGTACATAGAAGAATTTTCCTAAAATTCTCCTTAATTATTTAGTTTTTATATATCAATTATTTTTCTGGATGTTCTCCATGCCCTAGATTATAGGGATTTGTGCATGTGTGTGATTTCTGCATATGTTGGAGGTGATTTTGGAGGAGGATGTGTCTTTGGAGGAGAGTATTCAACATAGATCTCATCTTCACCATCTGGGTAGTTTTCAGGAGGATGTGTTGTAGGAAGAGAATAGTCCGCACCAAATTCATCTTTGCCATGTGAATCACCTTTCAACGTCGGCGGTTGAGTTGGAGGGTCTGTTCTTGCATATGTTGGAGGTGATTTTGGAGGATGTGTCTTTGGAGGAGAGTAATCAACATAGATCTCATCTTCACCATCTGGGTAGTTTTCAAGAGGATGTGTTGTAGGAAGAGAATTCACCTCAAACTCAACAACATCATCCATTCCTTCACCATGTTCATGGATGTTTTGTTTTTCCGTTACTGATGTAGATCTTTCTATCCGAATTCCTTCAACATTATTGAGGTGAAGGAACAAAAGCAAGAAAATAAGAGAGCCAAATATGCGGAGTGCTTTGGCAACAAAACTTAAGTCCGCACTTGAATTCCTCATCTCTCAGGCACAAGTTTAATTTGTAACGTGGGGATGGTAGAAATCTCATCCATATATATATGCACCCAAGAAAACATATTTGGGAATTTCAAAACTTTTTCCTTCCTTTCTTACTTTTTATTCTCCATTCAATTTCTTTTTTACCTTTTAGGGAAAGATATAGTCTATTCAAAGTGATATAGATGGAATGAGTTTAATTGAGTTTGATTGTGGCGGTTTTCACATGAGAATACCAGAGTCAATGTGGTGTAGATAGGTTTGAATTTGGATGGAGACAAAGGCATGTCAAACGTAATTCAGATGAGAAATAAAGATTTTACTTCGTTTAACATGTGTATCACACTATCACAGTCACATTATTTGAAGGAATAAAACTGTAGTAGTAAAGAAGTTTAGTAAATTTTTAATTAGATTTGAATTTCTATCTACTCATCTAAATACATATATACATTATTCTTCATTGAAACAAAATTTCATAACATCCCCGCATGATTTCTAAAACTGCACAAAGAAAGCGAGCTCTTAGTAAAACTGCCCTATATATGTATCTGAGTCAAAACTCTATCCCCATTGCATTGAATTTGAATACCAGAGTCAATGTGGTGTAAATAGGTTTGAATTTGGATAGAGACAAAGGCATGTCAAACGTAATTCAGACGAGAAATAAAGATTTTACTTTCTTTTAACATGTGTATCACACTATCACAGTCACATTATTTGAAGAAACAAAACTGTAGTCGTAAAGAAGTTTAGTAAATTTTTAATTAGATTTGAATTTCTATCTACTCATCTAAATACATATATACATTATTCTTCATTGAAACAAAATTTCATAATATCCCCGCATGATTTCTAAAACTGCACAAAGAAAGTGAGCTCTTAGTAAAACGGTCCTATATATGTATCTGAGTCAAAACTCTATCCCCATTGCATTGAATTTGAATACCAGAGTCAATGTGGTGTAAATAGTTTTGAATTTGGATGGAGACAAAGGCATGTCACACGTAATTCAGACGAGAAATAAACATTTGAACTCTTTGTTGGTGTCGATTTTTGGAAGAAATTATGGAAAGTTGTGATGCCTAGTTCAGCGAAGATTCATATTTGGAGGGTTTGTCATAACATTTTCCCTTCAAGGGAAAGATTATTGTCTAGAAGAGTGCCTTTTGAAACACAGGTTTGTGTTCTTTGTGAAAGTGCAACTGAGACATCTTTGCACATTTGTCGTGATTGTCCTTTTACAAAACAAGTTTTACAGGGTAATGGTGTGTTGGTTCAAACTTGTTTCAGTCCACAAGCTTTGAATTGTGACTTGCTAGGGTGGTTGAGCATTTGTGTTCATGCTTTATCTTTAAAGGACTTGGGGGATCTTCTGTTTCTTTTGTGGAGTGTGTGGAAGGAAAGAAATAGTAGAGTATGGGATGATAGGAAAGGTCAACCTTGGGATGTTCTGCTTAAGGCTACTACAAGATTACAGGATTTCTGTTTTCATAATACTAGGCCGACCTTGAGGGAGACTGGCAGCTCAAGATTGGCTCGGTGGCGGGCTCCATCAGTGGGTCTCTATAAAATTAATGTGGATGGCAGTTTTGATCATGTCTCAAGAAAATGTAGCGCTGGTTTTGTGGTGCTTGATTGCAATGGCACAATGATAGCAGGAGGAGGGAAACCGCTGAGTGGTTTGCTTTCAGCTGAACATGCAGAAGCCTTGGCATGTAAACTAGCTTTTGACTTTGTCTTGGATCAGGTTTTGGTATCGGCCATCGTGGAGACTGACTCTCAGCTTGTGCAGCAGCAATTGTGCAGGTCTGAGGGGAATTTCTCACAGCTTGGGCGGCTTTATGATGATTTGGACTCCATTTTGAGAGCTCACTCTAATTTGAAGGTAGTTTATATCAGAATAGGTGCTAATAAAGCAGCGCATCTGATGGCTGCATTTGCTAGTTCGTTATCTCAAGAATGTTTTTATTTTTCTCCTCCTCCCTTTCTGCTTGCTGTTATTGCAGCTGAGCAAGACCATATGTAATTCTTATTATGATTAATAAAAGTTAACCTCTTCTTTTCAAAAACATATGTATCACACTATCACAGTCACATTATTTGAAGAAACAAAACTATAGTAGTAAAGAAGTTTCGTAAATTTTTAATTAGATTTGAATTTCTATCTACTCATCTAAATACATATATACATTATTCTTCATTGAAACAAAATTTCATAATATATATCCCCGCATGATTTCTAAAACTGCACAAAGAAAGCGAGCTCTTAGTAAAACTGCCCTATATATGTATCTGAGTCAAAACTCTATCCCCATTGCATTGAATTTGAACACAGCCGGGCACTAAGCTGGATTGGCTAAACACCAAAACTAATCAAAGTGATTAAGAATTGAGGATCTTTCTATATTGTTGATGTATGTTGAACTAGCGTTCTTAGAGAAAGTCTTATCGTTAAGTTAAAATAAAATTATATCAAGGGATCACTCATATTAGCTAGCTGGATTTTACCAAAAAAAGAATAATGCTAAAATAGATCATAGGGTGGTTCTAGTTGGACCTCCAAATTTGATATTTGGACCTTGTTAACGTTAGTGACCGAGGGGTCTCTAGTTAGCTTTAGAGAGAGAGAGAGAGAGAACGACACAAGAAGTATAGTGGTTCATTTCCCGCCTTAGCGGGAAACTACGTCCATTTGAATGTTTAACTAGTGTGTTCGGGCCTTGCGGCCCAAAGGGATTACAAAAGATGTAATGGGATGGATGAGTAAGTGGGAATATAGGGGAAGGAGGCTCTCTCATTTACATTTTCTTAGATGTAGGACTCAAAGTCACTATTCTAGTCTAGAAAAGCATATTGTGGAGGCAACTTGGCAAGGCCGGAAATGTGGCTTCCCGGCGACGGATTTGTGACTTTCGGATACCGTAGCGTAGCTTGAACATAGGGCTACAAGATGCAAGTAGCGGTTGGGCCTCACCATGGCTTGTGGGTGTCCCAAAGAGGGTGTTACTTATGCTTGGTGAGATAGCAAATACTCTATATTGTTGGAGGTATGTACAAGTCCCCGAAGTCCCCGAGTAAGAGGAGCTTCTTGGTTGGGGAGTTATACACATGATGTCACCAAGCATAAGTAACCGGGCGGTACGGAGCCCCTACAAGTCCCCGAACTCCGTAAGCAAGAAGGGACTCGTTTGATCCTGCACAATGAGACAAAAATGCGCATATGTAGAATGCTTTGTTGTATTGGTTATCGCTCGTATTAATGGAATGCGAAAAGAATTCGATTTGTAGTGAGCAACAAATGGTAGAAGAATTCAATATTCCATTAATGTGTATGAACATGTAAAATATTGGTAGTTGTATATGTGGATCTTATGGCCATATAACACGCACAATAGATAGTGGCAAGTGTAATGGGTGTCCAAAGTAATTTTGTGGGAGTAGTCCCGGTGACATAGAATGAAGCGTTTGTGAACTTGGGGCTTAAGTAAAACATGTTGGACATGATCGAGCAAGTTGGGTTGTTCGAGCAAGTTGGGTGTAGTTGAGTGTGTAGGCGCTGTGCGAGCATGCGAGGCGTGGCCCAAGCGCAAGTCGTGGCCATACTCGATACCCAAGCGAGTCGTAACCCGAGCAAGTCGTTTATCCGAGCATGTTTAATTAAGTCGTAAGTGTCACAAGCTTCTAGATGTATGTCACATGAAAGTGAATTTAAGCATGTATGTGTGTAGCATGTACTTGTAGTAAAGTTGCTAATTAATAACATTTTGTAGGCATGCTTAAGAGTCATGGCAAATGCTCTAATTGCAAGAGCGTAAAAGATAAGATAGAGTGACTTATCTTATGTCGATTTCGAGTAAGTTGGAGTTGGAATTGATATAAGTACCCAAATCATGATGGAGTTGTCCAAGCATGACGGTCCATTGCTCCAGCGAAGCATCCTTGTAGAATGATGATGATTTCGTTAATCTTGGAGGTGATCGGTGATTATGCCTCCTCAACATAAGATAAAGTAAGTGATTAGTACTCCTTCCATATAATTGAATTGATTAAATATGTGTCATAGATATTTAATGTACACATGTTTGAGAATGTCACGGTAGTGACCATAGTGATATTGTTGCTTCGTATATATGCATGGCATCAATTGACATGTAAAGTCTAGAATTTCATGCGCATGTGCAGATGCAAATTTGCATCATATTTGAATTAGGTGAAGCAAAAAAAATAAAAATTGATCTACTGTGTGATCATGGCATGTGGAGCTTATATAAGAGCATGGGTACATGGCAAGTACTCGTTCAAGGTGTGATTGTCTAATTGCTAGCTTTATAAACCAAGAAGGTTGTACACGTGCAGAAGCTTAATTGCAATGCTTTGCACACATAAATAAATGAAACCCATGTGTGATAGTGTTGATTAATGATAAGTATATGCTTGTGGTTGACCACCAAAATAATTGAAGTAAACCATCTAAGAGACGATTAATACGGACCAGGGTATCAGATATGCATGACATGATAATTGATGCCATTTCGTCCATGTACATCACAGAGTCATGTCCAAGTAAATGCCAGTTTGATAATAATGAAAGCCAAATAAGGTAAACACATGTTAACCTCATGACACTAGTTTATTATGCTCTCAAAAGTCATATATGGCTAGTTGTAACGTGCACGGATGATGCAGTATGTACTTAGAATGAAGCATGAGGTGTCTAGTATAGCATCATATATGCATTTGCCAAACCATTTGTTCGGTGGACATCTGGAATCAAAACAGATTAAGAGTGTACATGTGGCCGCATATATAATTGTAGAATCTGCTGGGCGACACATGCAGATACAAGCATGAAGTATGAATGCACAGTAAGTCGAAAAGCATATATATATATATATATATATATATATATATATATATATATATATACAGTCCGGCTACACTAAGGATATATATATATAGATCACTTTTGCAAAATTTCAGCCAAATTGGTGATCATTAAGGCATCCAAAACTGCAAATTACAACAATGTAAACGAACGGTTCCGGTTAGACAGATTCGGTTCGTTCGTGTAAATTGCAGTTTTGGACGCCTTAACGATCACCAAATTGGCTGAAATTTTGCAGAGGTGATCCATACATTAGGACCTAAAAACTGAACGGTTAAGATGTGAAAATGTGATCGGAAAGTGGGTGAAAACAGTAAATCCGTTTCATAAGAAAAACTAAGGACATCCTTACCTGAGAAAAATCCTATATATATATATATATTGTTAAGTGTTTTATGTTTTGAATTAGCTTTGAATAAGTAAAAGTCCTAGTCTACTAGGAGTTTGTTTTGTTTACCAAGTCTTTAGGGATATCCCATGAACTTAGGAGTTGTTAGTCATGGGTAGTTGTTCCAGATTTTTTGCTTAGTTTGTTTTGTACGCTCTATTTATACAGAGCCTCTTTCAATCAATGTTAATGTAATTCAGTTCCAATAATCATTCTCTGTTTCATATCGTTCTCTTATTCTAACAATCTGGTATTAGAGCCCCCACTGGGCCTGAGGTGAAAAGCAGCAGCTTTGTGCGTCTTGCAGCAGCAAGGGTTATGGCAACAGAGAACAACTACGTGCAGCCTTCAATACCACGCTTTGATGGTCACTATGACCATTGGAGTATGCTAATGGAGAACTTCCTGAGGTCGAAGGAGTATTGGAGCCTCATTGAGACAGGCTTTACTGAGCCTGCCACTGGAGAGGGGATGACAGCTGCACAGAGAAGGACATTGGATGAGTTGAAGCTGAAAGATCTCAAGGTAAAGAATTACCTCTTTCAGGCAATTGACCGCGCAATTTTGGAGACCATTCTCCAAAAGGACATAGCGAAGCAGATATGGGACTCGCTGAAAAAGAAGTATGAAGGCAATGCAAGAGTGAAACGCTCTCATCTCCAAGCACTACGTCGAGAGTTTGAGACCCTTGAGATGAAGATTGGTGAGTCTGTTTCAGATTATTTCTCAAGAGTTATGTCGGTGGCAAATAGGATGCGAACCCATGGCGAACAGATGCAAGATGTTACTGTGGTGGAGAAGATACTTCACTCCTTGACTGACAAGTTCAACTACATAGTCTGCTCCATTGAAGAATCCAAAGACATTGATCAGTTATCAGTGGATGAGCTGCAGAGTTCGTTGCTCGTACATGAGCAAAAACTCAATCGAAATAATGGAGAGGAGCAAGCAGCCTTGAAAGTAGCAATAAATGGTGGTTTTTCAACAAGAGGAAAAGATCGTGGGACTTGGAGAGGTAGAGGCAGAGGCTTTCGAGATGGCAGTGGCAGTAGGACCCGACATGATCTTCAATCCTACGATAGGACCAAACATGATCTTCACTCCTACGATCATCAGTCCTCGAATTCCCAAAGTACAGGTAGGGGCATTTTGATAAGTCCAAAGTTGAATGCTTCAGATGTCATGGGCTCGGTCACTTTCGTTCGGAGTGTCATGTGAAGCTTCACAAAGACAAGCAAAAGAATGGGGAGCAATCCAATTTTGCAGAGAAAAAGGAAGAGGAAGAAGAGACACTTCTTATGGCATTGCATGTGAAGGAGGAGCCTGAAGTAAACACATGGTACTTAGACTCCGGGTGTAGCAATCACATGTGCGGTAGTAAGTCATCTTTCTCTGTTTTGGATGAAGCATTTCGCACTGTTGTAAGGTTTGGTGATAATTCTACTGTGAATGTTATGGGCAAGGGTGATATTCGAATTAGAACTAAAGCTGATCATATTGAAACAATCTCCAATGTGTTCTATGTTCCTGATTTGAAGAGTAATCTGTTGAGTATTGGTCAGCTTCAAGAGAAGGGATATGTGTCTACAATCAGGGAAGGTGCTTGTGAAGTTTATGATCCTCAAAGAGGTCTAATTGCTCATGTAAAGATGACCCCAAACAGATTGTTTCCGCTGCGAATCAAGAGTGCTCATTCATGCCATTTGACCGAGATAAAAGATTCAACATGGCTATGGCATTTTCGCTATGGTCATTTGAATTTTAATGGATTGCAGACACTATATCAGAAGAAGATGGTTACTGGTCTTCCTCAAATCTGTCCTCCCTCCAACAAAGTATGTGAAGATTGTTGTGTTGGCAAGCAGCATCGTGAGTCATTCCCAAAAGGAAAAGCCTGGAGAGCTTGTGCACCACTTGAGCTAGTTCATTCTGACATATGTGGACCCATCTCTCCGGAATCTAATGGTAAAAAGAAGTACTTTATTTCTTTTGTTGATGATTATAGCCGGAAAACATGGGTTTATTTTTTGTTAAAAAAATCAGAAGCTCTTGCTACATTTAGAAGCTTTAAAGTTCTAGTTGAGAAGGAGGTTGGCAAACCTATTAAGATCCTGAGGACTGATCGTGGTGGTGAGTACAACTCACAGGAGTTTGTGAGTTTTTGTGCTTTGCATGGAATTCGGAAGCAGCTTACTACAGCCTATACACCACAACAAAATGGTGTATGTGAAAGGAAGAATCGTACTATTGTAAATATGGTACGAAGCATGCTTGCAAGAGGAGGAATTGGGAAGTCTTTTTGGCCGGAGGCAGTAAATTGGAGCATTCATATATTGAACAGAAGCCCTACATTTGCTGTTCAAAATATGACTCCACAAGAGGCGTGGAATGGAGGTAAACCTGCTGTTGATCACTTCAAAATATTTGGTTGCATTGCTTATGCTCACATTCCAGATCAAAAAAGAAAGAAGCTTGATGACAAGGGTGAAAAATGCATATTTCTTGGAGTGAGTGAGCAGTCCAAAACCTACAAATTGTATAATCCCATCACGAAGAAGATTGTGATCAGCCGAGATGTTGTTTTTGATGAGGAGAGCACATGGAATTGGGCAGACAAGAGCACCCAACAGAAGCAAATATTTGTGAGCTTTGATGAAGAACAATTAGGAGTGCAGCAACAAATCCCTCCTACAGTAGGAGTGCAGCTGCAAATCTCTCCTATCGAAGACATGACAAATGAGCAGCCAATACATGAAGCTCAAGCAGCAGCTCCAAGCTCAGAATCTCAAAGAACAAACAGGAAGATACCTGCATGGATGATTGACTATGTAAGTGGAGATGAACTTTCTGATGATGATCAACTTGCTTATTTGATTTTATTTGCAGACAGTGATCCTTTAACTTTTGAGGATGCGGTCAAAGAAAAGAAATGGCAGAATGCTATGGATGCAGAAATAAGAGCAATAGAGAAGAATGACACTTGGGAGCTTACTGATCTTCCAAAGGGGCAGAAGACTATAGGAGTGAAATGGGTCTTCAAGACCAAGTTGAATGAAAAGGGGGAAGTGGAGAAGCACAAAGCTCGGTTGGTAGCAAAGGGATACAAGCAAGAGTATGGTGTTGATTATAAGGAAGTTTTTGCTCCAGTTGTGAGGCTTGACACAATCAGGTTAGTGATCTCAGTTGCAGCACAAAATGCATGGCCTATCTTTCAGTTGGATGTTAAATCTGCATTTTTGCATGGAGAGTTGCAAGAGCAGGTGTATGTTGATCAACCCACTGGTTATGTGCAAAAAGGTAGTGAGAAGAAAGTCTACAAGCTGAAAAAGGCACTTTACGGGCTTAAACAAGCACCTAGAGCTTGGTATAGCCGTATAGATGCCTACTTTGCTGGAGCTGGGTTCAAAAAGTGTCCTTATGAGCATACTTTGTACATCAAATGTGGAGCTGCAGGGAAGTATTTGATTGTTTGCTTGTATGTAGATGATCTAATCTACACCGGAAATGATGAGCTGATGTTTCATGATTTTAAGAAGTCTATGATGGAGGAGTTTGATATGACGGACCTGGGAATGATGCATTACTTCCTTGGTACCGAGGTAGTACAATCAGCAACTGGAATCTTCATTACACAAAAGAAGTACGCACTGGAGGTGTTGGAGAAGTTTGAGATGAAGAACTGCAATTCTGTTGCAATCCCAGCAGAACCAGGATTGAAGTTGATTAAAAATCCTAAACTAGGATCGAAGTTGGCTAACGATCCTAAAAGCAAGAAGGTTGACAGCACGTTGTTCAAACAGATTGTTGGTAGCCTGATGTACCTCACAGCCACAAGGCCTGATATAATGTTTGCAGTAAGCCTTATTAGCAGGTTTATGGAGCATCCAACTGAGCAACACATCCTTGCTGCAAAAAAGGTGTTACGCTACTTGAAAGGTACAATTGATTTTGGTATCTTTTATAAGAAGGGAGAAATGTCAGAACTTGTTGGGTTTACTGATAGTGATTATGCTGGGGATGTAAATGATAGAAGGAGTACTTCCGGTTATGTGTTTATGATGGGTAGTGGGGCTGTTTCTTGGTCATCAAAGAAGCAAGTTGTCTCTTTGTCAACAACTGAAGCCGAGTTCATTGCCGGAGCATCATGTGCTTGTCAAGCAGTATGGTTAAGGAGAATGCTTGGAGAATTAAATTTTCCTCAAGTGGAAGCTACTGCAGTTTATTGTGACAATAGTTCTACTATCAAGTTGTCAAAGAATCCGGTGTTACATGGCAGGAGCAAACACATTGATGTAAGGTACCATTTCCTTCGTGATTTGACAAAGGATGGCATCATTGAGTTGGTTCATTGTAAAAGTGAAGATCAGATTGCTGATATCCTAACAAAGCCTCTCAAGGTTGCTACATTTATGAAGTTGCGAGGACTACTTGGCATGTGTTCTTTGAAAGAAGTTGCTGATGATATTACTGATGCACGTGGATTGACTTGCTGGAGTTTCTTAATTAAACTGATGTCTTGATGACTATTAGTTTAAGGGGGCAATTGTTAAGTGTTTTATGTTTTGAATTAGCTTTGAATAAGTAAAAGTCCTAGTCTACTAGGAGTTTGTTTTGTTTACCAAGTCTTTAGGGATATCCCATGAACTTAGGAGTTGTTAGTCATGGGTAGTTGTTCCAGATTTTTTGCTTAGTTTGTTTTGTACGCTCTATTTATACAGAGCCTCTTTCAATCAATGTTAATGTAATTCAGTTCCAATAATCCTTCTCTGTTTCATATCGTTCTCTTATTCTAACATATATATATATATATATATGAATGTCGGCGACTTCAAAAATATAAACAAAACTGCATATAGAAAAAGCACTTAGCTTTTCGTAAATCCCAGACTCAGCGACCGTCGTGCTTTGAGCGAGGGCTGTGTTGACTCTGATCGAGACATGGCCGGGGCTGAAGTATAGACCTCCAACTTTTTTCAATTATTAGTAGACTTTGTCAAGTCATATGAAAAGATAAATAAAGACAAAGAGATAAAAATGAAAAAAAAAATACTCTTCTTACCTCCCCAAATATAAATTATTTTTTTTCCGGAATTTCCTTATATTGCCTATATAGTTTTATAATTGACCTAAAACAATTAAATAAAAATAATTATTATCATTTAATACAAAATTAAATTCAAAACAATCTGATTTAGAATTTCCTTAAACTAAATTCATTGAATATTATGATATAGTTATTACTCGATCTTCGAACCCAAAACCTTTGAAATCCTTCTTTTAGCAAATTCAAAGGGATTCCAGCAACATCAAGATTGGGAACGAACCCTCTGATTAATTTTGGTGGAGAAGAGACCTACTCATAAGAGTGCAATATCATGTGATTTTGATTTTTTCTTCCCGTGGTTGAAGATACATATAAAAAGTAGAGTAACAAATTGTTATATATTATGTTCAAGGATGTTTTGGTAAAAATAAGGAGGTTTACTTAGCTTTTCAAGTATTCTAAAAAGTAAATTAGAGGTGTACTAAATATGAGAGGTTCAAATAGCAAATTTGGAGGTCCAACTAGAACCACCCTAGATCATATCGTTGCTTATACGTATATACATGCACATAAATGCGTGAGCTTATCAGGAACCAACAATTGAAAACATGGATTACCTAGCTAACATTATATCATTCAAACTGAAGCTTCAATATATATTGTTATGATGAAGCCATCCCCTTGTGACCTCTTATATAAACGTACGTGACTTCTAGTACTACTAACTCTTTTTGTGACCTCTCATAGTCCTTGCATCCTGTAAGATATCCATGGTAGCTTTTAGCTTAGCTCTTTTTGTGTTCACGTAGCCTTGTTGGTACTTACTAGCACAGCAAGTGTAACTTCAGAACATGTAAGGCCATAGTCAGAAATATGGGAATTAACTTCGTTGCAGTGGCACGGTATTGGTAGGAGGCACAAGCACAACCCTGTTAAATCACGGTGGAGACTTGCTTAACAGAAGATATGCAAAACACGAGACCAAGATAAGCCCTAAAACAGTTTCCATACTACGTCTTAAGTGGAAGTTTTATGAGGAAAAGACATAACTGCAACACCAGCTATTTATGATGATACTCTTTATTTCCCAAGCTGGAATGGCAATATCTATGCCGTTAAAGCCTGTGATGGGTCACTAGTTTGGATGCAGAGTTTGGAAACACTAACTGGGCTTAACGGAACCGGTTTTGTTAACAATGTCAATTGGACAGTCTCAAGATCAACCTCAACAATCGCCGGTGACGATCTCCTAATAGTGCAATATACGGTCCAGCTATAGTTATAGCCGTAAAATAGTCAACGGGAAAGCTCGTATGGTCAACCTCGCTTCAAGTTTAATAACGATGTCCGGAACTTACTGCAACGGGTACGTTAAATATGGACATTCGTATTTTGACACAATATTACTTAATTATTTTCAAAATATTTTGTTGTTGCAAGTTTTCCTTAATTATATGTGAAGTGGTATTTTTCCAAAAGGAATATTTACATTGGAACATCATCAAATGAAGAGGGTTTCAGCCCTGAGGAATGTTGCACGTACGTTCCGTGGCAACTTTGCCAAACTAGATGACAAAACCGGCGCCGTTTTATGGCAAACATTCATGCTGCTGGATAATATCATGGAAAGTTGGGACAATATTCCGGAGCAGCTGTTTGGGGTAGTAGTCCGTCCATTGACGTCCATCGCAGACATATATATATATATATATATATATATATATATATATATATATATATATATATATATATATATACAGATCCTATCCAGAGCGAGGCATCGCTTTGAAATTTCAGAGCGAGGTTAGGGTTTAGGGTCACTTTTCGGTCGCATATCTACATCTCAACCGTTCAGTTTTTAGGTACTAATGTATAGATCATCTCTGCAAAATTTCAACGAAATTGATGGTCTTTAAGGTATCTAACTCGCTTAAACCAATGGACGAACTGAATCTGTCCAACCTGAACCGTACTAGGTTTAAGGCAGTTATCAATGCCTTAACGACCATCAATTTGGCTGAAATTTTGTAGAGATGATCTATACATTAGTACCTAGAAACTGAACGGTTGAGATGTGGATATGCGACCGAAAAGTGACCCTAAACCCTAACCTCGCTCTGGATAGGATCTGTATATATATATATATACAGCAAGGATCTGAAGAGGACGTCCGTAAAGTTGGAAAGTCGCGGACGAAATACGTGTCAGGCGTTGGTTGGTTTAAAGAATTCAATGAGCTGGGCTTATATGCGGGGCCCACCACATCATCTTCTCTATCTCTCTTGAAGCTAGGATCCAGAACGAGTCCGACTCGTGCTAGGACGCTGTGTCGGTGGTTCTCAAAACATTTCTCGACTCAGAATTCTGCATCCAGCCGAGGGGAGATAGCTTCACCCACATGGTGGCCGGTTCGACCCTGGTCTTTTTCCGGAGGCGGAGCGACGAAAAAACCAGACCCATCTCAAATTTTAAATTTCAATCCCTTCTACCATTGCGTTTCCATGGTTGTATCTCACCGACAAAGCTCGACATAGAAGAAATTTTTTTTCTTCTTTTTTGATGGGTCGGTAGTTTGGTAATGAACTTCTATCTTTTTGAATTTCACTCTTCTATCTCAAAATCAAGAAGTTATCTGGGCATCAGTTTCTCAAATACATAGTTTCCTTCTTTCTGGGCACCAATTTCTGGGTTCAACTCTCTTAATTAGAAATTCATGTTTGGATTTATAAAACTATCTGGGTTTGCTTGACTGTGATTCAATTAAAAAGAAAAAAGAATTCTTGATGAAAGCTTTACATCAGTTACGACAAATTGGAGTCTCCAATACTAATAGCACACTATTCCATACTTGTAGATGTTTAAAGATTAGAGCAGATGAGAGGGTCGAAGGGGATGGGATTATGAGAATGGTGGAAGGGAGGAGCGAATGTGAAGTTGGAGTGGAGCTTGAGACGGCGGTGGTTGGCGGGTTTCTTTGGGGAATGAGAGATTAGCAGCAACACTAGAGTGCTATGGTGATATATGAATACTGAGGATTGGAGATTGGAGATACAATTTATAATCAATCTGTTTCTCACTACTAGAATTTTGTTCATAGACATCGGTTCTGGACCGATGTTAAACTAATTTTCGACCGATGTCTTAGTGGGTGTAGAGAAAAGTATAGACATCAGTATAAGCGCGTTTTCAACCGATGTCCCAGACAACAACCAACATCGATTCTAACAAATAAATCGATGTATAATCGTTATAATCATCATATTTTTGTATGTTAGGTATGTCTAATTCTTCATATTTTCACATTTTATGCTTAATAAAGTATATGTCAAACAATACCTACGTGAACATTTGCATCGATTTCTATTCCATAAGCGATGTCCAGTACACTTGTAGACATCAGTTGCCATGAGTATGGTTTGTTCGTGGGCATTTTTACATGTAGCTTGGCACATTATTTTCTTGGGACCGATGTCTGTATCTTTAGGCGTCATCGGTTTTTTTTTAAGGCCTGATGTTTCATTTAACACAACACATCGTTTTCATTTAAGCAAAACGATGTTCAATGGTTTTATGTACATCGCTTGCTTTTTCTAGAACCGATGTGTTGTTTCATTGTAGACATCGCTTTTGTTTTGTAAAATCAATGTGCACTGATTTTGAGTACATCGGTTCTGCGGACACAACTCGATACATTAATAATCATAAGACATCGATTTTTATTTTGATACTGATTTCTAATCTCTCAAGTGACTTCGTTTTCCTTGGCATTACTGTTTTGTTATGCTTTTATATACTTCACTTCATTTTGACAAGCGTGATGAGCTAAGTTTGCATCTAGCTGCTGCTAGGAAAAGAAATGCATTTCATAATCATCCAAAAATTGGGGCTCTCCTTAATTTTCTTTCCAAATTCATGATTGAACATATGTCACAAAAGAAAACCCCAAAACCTACAAAGGCTAGCCTAGAAACATATGAGCAACAATCTACAAAATTTCAACACCAAACTTTGCTTCAAAGCAAAAACTAGCCTTGCTCAAAATTCATCTTAGTAGTCAAGTGCAAGAGAAATATGTATTAAGCTAAAGGTTCACATGAAGTGAAGTTAACAGCGGTAACCAGACCAATGTGACTAGATCACCTTATCAGGCTTGCCCATCCATTTCACTTCACACCCTAGCTCTTCATATTTGGCAGCCAAATATTTCACAACTTGTAATCCAAGGCCCTGCAAGAGAATGACAAAGTCAGTTTCACAGTGCAACAAAAACCTAATGACAGTGATTTTTGGTATTACTAAACTAAACAAAAAGAAATACCGACATGACTGAGCTTAAAAGGTACTAAAAAGGCAGTGAATCTCAATACACATAATTCACATCGGAATACCAAGTGAGAAAAAGCATGACCACTTTACCTTATCACTATCATCTCTCATCACATTTGTGGTCAAAGCCATCAAAGCCATCAACTTTTTCTATTGCTTTATGTACTTGCTATGATTTATTTTCTAAATATTCATAGAACCTGTTCAAATTATGTTTTATGCTTCTTTAATTTTCACAAATTATAGGAGACATAATCCTCCTCATACTAAGAGAAAAACTAAAACTGCTCAATTTGGATGGTTCTCTTAAAATTGATCATTAAAGTGCTGCTAGCTACCCGAAAAGACAATGGTGATCATTTAGTTGTTGCTTCCAAAAATTTGAGTACTTTCTTACAGCTGAAAAGTACTTTACTTTACGTGCTGGACTGCAAGCTCCTTTACCTACACGGTTACAAAAATCTGGACGTAAAGAGAGATTGCAAATAACAAAGCTTTTAATTGATAGTAGTGATGGGTCATTCTCAGCTAAGTGATGGGTCAAAAAAATTCTCCTCCTCTCTCTGTGGCTCTATGCTGCTAATTTGAAATACAAGAATCATTTTAGTTCCAAATTTCAGTAAGTGACTCCTTGCTAATTTGAAACGGTGATAACCACATAAAATAGCTACATGATAATTATACTCTGCCTTGGAGAAAAAAGGATAAGACTTGAACACTGGTAAGACAATGAAGATAAGATACGGAAACCACTGATATTTTACTGATTAGAGAAAATCAACACTGTACCACACTAAAAGCATACCTCCAGACAACACTCGCACAGAAGCAGCGGTACTCTCCTCTATAGATTTGATTAATGATCCTTGTTTTCCAATTAAATTAATCGCTTGTGTGGATGCTACCAACAAACGGATGGAACAGAATGCAACTCCAGCAGCACCAGACAACTCTGCCTCGCCTGCACACTTAGATAATCCAGCGACACGTTTGAATACTCTTATTACAGCATCCATTGCAGGGGAAAGAGGAGCCTCTGGCTATTCCCTTTTGGAGATCAGCACCTAAGTAAACAGATTGTATCAGAAATGTTGTGACAAAGAATGATACCAATGTAGACATTTAAGTCAAATTGCTAGTTGAGGTGACATGTATCCATGGAAGGTTGCTAGTTGAGGTCAAAGTTAAATCTATTGATTCAAATAAAGGAACTTACTGCTCTTACATGCATCAACAATGTCATGACCGGTATATATTACATCTTGCATGTCATACTAGCATCTCTCGATTAACTTGATATAGTAGATATGACCTTATTAATACAATTCCAAATGGTAAAAAGCTGCAATATATGGAGATTCAAGAAGTATAATCATCAACTTTCAAAATAAGAAATCATAATTCCACCCCTGTACACCCATGAGAACCCATATCAGTGATAAGGTCACAAAAGCTCTTTGAAGACAACCCAAAGCGCACTGCATATTTATATACCAAGAAACCCAGGTCCATCTCATTCTTAGTCCAAGAATCCAGCCACATTGTAGAGGTGTAAATCGTGCGAAAACCTGACGAGAGACCAATGTAGAAAATTGAATATACAATTATCAAGAAACAGATAATAAACGCAGAAACAACCACCAATAGAACATTAACTTCTGAAGAATTTTCCAAGAACCAACCAACTGTCACTAAAATTGTTCTTGCTTACCATTCTCAAGCTCATACAAAATCATATCATCAGCAAATTCATCACCATATGAAGAATTGAACATACAATGCAGATAATCATTAAGCAAGTGTTACAAGAACAAATCCACAATAATAATTACCAAGAACACTCAAAATTTTCTATGACCCAGTTCAATTGGGACTCACAAACAGAAGCAGGGGCAAAATTACAAAGTATAAACCACCGTGACCATTTAATCGACACATCAAAACAAATTCCCCAGACTCTGTTAGTTTGGAGGACAACGCATCTATAACCCTTGCACTAAATCAAGTCAGGAAAAGGCAACCATAAGCTCAATGAGACTCAAGAACAAGTATCACACTCATTGACAAAAGTTCCGTCCTTAGATTTTAAGTCTATTACTAGTTTAATAGTAGTTATGTTCTCCATTTTAACTTCTTTAATAGTAGTTTAATAGCCACCATTAGCAGAACAAAGATATACCCATTAAAGAAAAATTAGAAACACCCTCAAAGTTCCACGCTTTGCACTGGAAACTAAACCAACATTGCAGAAATCCCAAAAACAAACACAGAACAGAACACCAAGAATGTTAGAGATTTCTCTTACAAGTTTTTGTTCCCGATCTGACACGATCTCCAATCTCTCTCTCTCTCTCTCTCTGAGATAGAAATCTCTCTTCTTTTTTCTGAGAGAAGGGTCTAAATTCTCTGTAGAACAAGTTCCTAATGTTTTGTTAAGAACAAGTTCCATGAAGAATGTTTTTATCCAGATCCCAGTAAATAAATTGTTTTTATCCAGATCCCCAAAGCCCTACCTGGGAGAATCTTAGTACTTCCAACAAACAGTACATCCCCGATAACCATCTCAGCTACAATATTCAATTTCAGAATACACAAAACACTCAATCAACTAATTGAACCATTAAAATCTCAACTGAATTAAGAAAGTATGAATGGAAATTGAAAGTACCGAAGATGCAGCCGAGGTTCCAAATGTCCGCCAAGTCAAGTAATCTGTGGACCCAAGCAAAATCTCCAGCACCTGGTAACAGAGAGTGACCATGTCCAGCATAAAAACTCGCAAAAGAAAGTGAAAGACTGACTGATCCCATCGCCAATCTTGAGGCTCTGTTGTTTCTAGTCAAGCAGCATATTCTTAGGTCTAGGTTTCCACAAAGCAAACGATGGGAAGTCTGTCAGACGTTGTAAATTATCAAACAGTCAGAATTGCAACAAAACAAAACAGAAAAAGTACAAACACAACAAATCTCCCACAAGCCTGATACCATCAACTGAAATTGACTCTATCATTTACATATATAGAACTAGAACGATACGTACTAAGATTACTTCGCCTCCGACCGGCGACTCCTAGAATCCTTCTACAGGCAAATCCTTCGAATCCCACAACGGAGTCGTTCTCTGAAGTGAGTCGCGCCGACTGGCCGCCGCTCTCTTGATTCGATTCCACAGGCTAAGACTGAACGGCGCTGTTTAGAAATGCTTCGACAAATAAGCTGAGGACGGACTGGACGAAGTCGATGCCGGACTGGACGAAGTCGATGCCAGACTGGACGGAGTTGATGCCGAAGAAGCTGAGGACGTAGATGAAGGAAGGAAGGAAGGGAGGAGATGGAGGTCGGGTTTGGGAGGAGATCCAGATTGGGGTGAGTTTAGAATGAAGGCAAGTTCGAGTGAGAAGGAGGCCGCGCGAGAGCTTAGGGTTTTCTGTCTAACTTTTGGGATCGGGCTTTAATTTTTTTTTTTCTAAGTGTGAAAGTTTTTAGATTTAGTACCCGCTTCTTCAATTCACTTAAAACACTTAGCGCGTTTTGCAAAAATAGGTTCCCGCAAATTTTCAAACAAAACTTTTAACACCGGTCATTTTAAGACCCGATGCTAATGATATACATTTAAATCGGTATTTTCGTAAAACGATGTTAGATTACGTTTTTACATCGTGTGCAAGTCTGACCGATTTAAAACATGCGATGTCTATGAACAGATTTCTAGTAGTGTCTGTTTCCAGTTTTTGGAGAGACAGAGGAGGATCAGGATCAAGAGCAAGTTCTATGTGTTTAGAAAACTGGAAGAGTTAGTGACAGAGAAGGAGTGTTGACTAATTGGACCGAGAGACAGAGAAGATGATGTGGCTAGGACCCGCATGGAAATTAAGTTGATCGGTGGCTGACACGTATCGTCCGCAACTTTCCAACTTCACGGACGTTCTCTTCAGATCCTTGCTATATATATATATATATATATATTGCTACTGGGAAGTGGGAACTTATACACGGTTCCGGAAAATGTACGTAAGCCAATGTCAAGAAAACCAAAATAATAATTCAACAGTACCCATTTATCCAGATGCATGTATCGAGCTGGGTAATCAGGGAAACACAATCCTAGCACTTCATTTGGACAACGGAAAAATCCAATGGTACCTCCAGTTGGGTGGCTACGACGTATGGTTTGTTGAGTGTTTGGTTAATCCTTCAACTTGCCCCCCCGGACCAAATGTGGATGCTGATTTTGGGGAAGCTCCAATGATGCTAAGTCCATATGTGAACGGAACCAAGCGAGATCGATGTAGTTGTTGCTGTTCAGAAAAGTGGGTTTGCTTGGGCTCTGGATCGAAATAAAGGCAGCCTTTTCTGGTCTATGGTGAGTTGGTTATCATTTACCAAATTTATTTATCAAATACGTAAATACAATGTTAATGAATATTCATGCTTAAGTAGAAATGAATAAAAATTAGGATGAGCCCCAATATGAAAGTATCACACAGTCACATTATCTATACTATTATTAAGATAAGAGGTTTTGTTAGCCAAAACAAATTTTTTTGACATATTTAACCCTCAAAGATTAAAAAACTTTGAGAATAAATTAAATCACAAGGGTAAATATGACAATTACAAAACAGATTTTTATTAAGAAATTTTTTTTAAAAAAAAAATTCCTACAACCCCCACTTTTGTCACCCACTATTTTCTCTCTGCAATAACTGTTTTATTTCATTTATTTTCTTTAAAAAAAAACTATTATACATGCAGAACATGTATGGAAAAAGCTAGTTTGAAAAAAATAAAATCATAGTAGTAAACAAATTTAGTAAACTTTTAATTAGATTTGCATATTTATCTACTCAACTAAGCACAGTGATTAAGTAAACCTAACTTACATTTATTGATTAACTATCGCTATGCCCGTCATATTTATCTGAATACATAGAGCTATGAAATGTACGTAGGAAGCAGGGCCTGGCGGGATTGCTGGAGGAGGAACTTGGGGAGCAGCCACAGAAAAGAAAAGGGTGTACGCCAACATTGCCAACTCTGATTGAAAAAACTTTACTCTTAGGTGTTAACTTAATGAGCAAACCAAGATCGTTTCACAAAATGCATAAACACAACCAAATGATCAATACAATATGAACTAGATTACAACAAGAGGAGATGCATCACCTGCTTCATGCACAACAACCATTCCTTCAAAAGCAGTAGCAGCAACACAGCTATTCAACACAAATAATCCGAGCTCCAAAACTTCAAGCAGCCACACGCAAGAAATCTTCTACTCAACTATGTGTTTAACTCCTCTCTATGGGGCAGGACTGAATGTTTTGTCACACAGTGAATAGGGACTTCAAGCACCTATATATACAAGCTAGATAGGTCTTCCCATAAAAGAATCCTTGATTCTAGCCAATGAGTTATTTCTGAAAGATGTTATAATTATCATATCAACTAATTAGATATTTATCTTTATCAAAATAGATTCCTAACCATATGAGTGACATACCAAAGCTCATTAGGTGTCTAGGTAGATAATTCATATATTTCCCATTTATTGTAATAATTTTAATCAGTTTGTTATTTACTTAATGTAGATAATATTAGGTCCAAATAATATTTTACAATCTCCCCCTTGGACCAATATCGTCTACATAACAACTGAACCAAAACTCATTCCAGAAAATAGCCAAAGTGTGCACTGAAATATATGGTTTCTCAAGATCCATTCAGTTCTGTCAAGAACGCAACAGCTAAAATAGAACTTGGAAATAAACATGCTTATGTAAACATATTTGTTCCAAATTACCAATAATAACCTCTGCATCTCACATGAACTACAAAACTGATATGATGAAATCAATTGGTAAAATATGTCATTCTGCATTAAACACTTGATTATAGTCCAACTAAAATTTTTGAATATCAAAATCATAATGCAAACATTATTTACTTAAGCACCAGTGGATTGCATGTTTGCCTCTTACTGAATATATGCATATTTCCATCCACCTGATAATCAACAAAACTAAAATAGCAGTAATCAAATATTTTCAAAATAAGATCAAGCTGTGAAACAATATATCTGGAAATACCTCAAGCTTTATTCATTTGACCAAAATATGAATACATATTGTTTCTGATATGAACTACAAACTGAAATAAAATTGAAACTTTCAAACTAAGAAACTGAAAACATAATATTTATGACTTTTGCTCTTTCTGAACTCAGGAATCTAAACTAGAGAGAATTCCCATGTCTTCAACATGCTTCTTGAAAACTGAAACTGGTAATGCCTTGGTAAAAGGGTCTGCAAGCTGTGCATCTGTGCTAATGGCAGCTATTTCAATCTCTCCATCTTTTACCCTCTTTCTCACACTGTAGAACTTCAAGTCTATATGTTTTGAATTATTGGACCTTTTGCTATTCTTACTGAAGAACACAGCAACTTCATTATCACAATAAACTTTCAGCTTTCCATCAACAAGATTACTTAAAATCTTTGTTTTCAAAAGAAAGTTTCTTATCCATAGGCCTTCACATACACCTTCATATATGACTATAATTTCTGCTTGCATTGTGGATGTGGCTATCAATGATTGTTTCATTGTTTTCCAAGCCACTGCACCACCTGCCAACATATATACATAGCCACAAGTAGACTTCATTGATGCAGGATAATTGCCTGCAAAATCTGAGTCTGTGAAGCCTACAAGTTCAAGTTTCTTCACGCGCTTATACACAAGCATGTGACTCTTAGTCCTCTGTAGGTATCTCAATACCTTTTTGCCAGCAGTCCAATGCTTGTGTCCAGGATCAGATTGAAATCTAGACAACATGCCAACTGCAAATGATAAATCTGGCCTAGTGCACACTTGTGCATACATGAGACTGCCAACTAATCTAGCATATGGTACAGACTCCATTTCCCTTTTCTCAACACTTGTTTTAGGGCATTGATCCTTATTTAATTTATCTCCCTTAGATATTGGAACCTCCCCATGAGCACAAGTAGCCATATCAAATCTCTGAAGTATTTTTGAAATGTAGGCTTGTTGAGATAATCCCAATAAACCTTGTGCTCTGTCTCTCTTTATCTCAATTCCTAATACATAAGAAGCCTCTCCTAAATCCTTCATATCAAAAATTTTCGACAGAAATATTTTGGTATCTTTCAGTAACTTAATGTTACTGCTAGCAAGGAGAATGTCATCTACATATAGGATAAGAAAAACAAACTGGTTTCCAACAACTTTAAGATAAACACATTCATCTACTAGATTTTCTGTAAAACCAAAAGATGCAACCACAGAATCAAATTTTCTATACCATTGTCTAGATGCCTGTTTAAGTCCATATATAAATTTCTTAAGCTTACAGACTAAGTTTTCTTTTCCAGTTTCAATATAGCCTTCTGGTTGTGACATGTATATCACTTCCTCCAATTCACCATTTAAGAATGCTGTTTTTACATCCATTTGATGTAACTCCATATCATAGTGAGCTACAAGAGCCATTATGATTCTAAAAGAGTCCTTAGTTGAAACTGGTGAAAATGTTTCTGTAAAATCTATACCCTCCTTTTGTGTGAACCCTTTAGCTACAAGTCTTGCTTTGTGTCTCTCAATGTTTCCCTTGGCATCTCTCTTAGTTTTGAACACCCACTTGCTGCCTATAGGCTTGTGATTTGGATCTGGCTTCACAAGCTCCCACACTTCATTATTATACATGGATTCAAGCTCTGCATCCATGGCTTTCTTCCATTGTTTTGACTCATTACTTTCTGCAGCTTGCTTAAAATTTACAGGGTCATTATCATCTGCTAAAGTGCTCTCAACTTCTTGCAGATAAACCTCATAAATATCATTTTGACCACCAAAAGTTGGCTTCCTAGTTCTTTGTGATCTTCTAGGTTCAGCTACATTTTGTTGAGATTCAGGAACATTTTGATGTGGTATAGGTTCAGCCACTTCAACATTTTGGTTTTCAAGTTCTAAGTCACCACCTACTGCATTGTGAACTTCACTTTCAGAGTCTGCATTATTTTTAAAGTTTGGCATTTCTATTTCTGTATCCTCACTTTCTGCAATTTCCTCAAAATCATCAGTTAAATCTTCAAATTTTGTATTGCAAATACTCTCCCCCAGAAATTTAACCTGATGAGTTTCAAAAATTCTAGGTGAGTAGTGAGGTGCATAGAGTTTATAACCTTTAGATTTTTCACAATAGCCTATAAAATGACAAGTTACAGATTTAGGGTCAAGTTTTCCTAAATTGGGATTGTAAATTCTTGCCTCAGCTTTACAACCCCATACATGGCAACGATGCAGACTAGGTTGCCTACCACACCAAGACTCAAATGGTGTTTTATCCACAGACTTGCTTGGGGACCTATTGCAAAGATAGTTTGCAGTTCTTAAAGCTTCTCCCCAAAACATTTTTGGCAACCCAGAAGTACACATCATACTTACCATATTCAACAGAGTTCTATTCTTTCTCTCTACAACACCATTCTGTTGGGGATTGTATGGTGTTGTATATTGAGCTTTTATACCTACATCCTGCAGATATAAAGCAAATGGACCCTTTTGTTGTCCTTGCTCAGTATATTTACCATAAAATTCACCCCCTATCAGACCTCACAGTCTTAATTTTCATTTCTAGTTGATGTTCAACTTCAATTTTGAAAATTTTAAATGCCTCAAGTGACTGTGATTTTTCTGACAATAGATAGATGTAACAGTACCTTGAATAGTCATCTATGAATGTAATGAAATAAACATTTCCACATATTTTTCTATGCCTGAAGAGACCACATATATCTGTATGAATTAACTCTAGCAGTTTTTCACTTCTGCTAGCAGTCTTTTTTCTTAAGTTTGTCATTTTACCCTTAAAACATTCAATGCATGCAGTCTGCTAGGTCTGAAAAGTCTAGTTCTGGAAGTGTTTTGTTCTTTACTAATATTTGCAGTCTTTCTTTTGAAATGTGGCATAGTCTCCTATGCCACAAGTAAGCTGATTTATCATTGAACAAAGTCATTTTAACATATGTGATGGTGTTGTTACTTAATGTGTTATTTCTGTCTTCAACAAGTGAGATTACTTGTTGAGGTATTGAACAATTCAATTTCATATAACAAGGAACCTTTAGAAATTTTTATTCCATCCAAATCAATGTAAAAACAGCAACCAGTCTTAACCAAAAGAGACATAGAAAGCAAATTCCTCTTAATCGAGGGAATGTAATAAACATCATCCAAAACTAAAAAATTTCCAAACCCTAGATCTAGTCTTAAGGTTCCTATAGCCTTCACTGCAACCCTCATGCCATTTCCCACACAGACATTGGTTTCCTCACTTCTTGGTGCCCTCTTCTTTGTTAATCCCTGTAAAGAATTTGTAATATGCAAGGGTGAGCCAGAATCTAACCAATAAGTGTGAGGTTCAATATTGACAAAATTAATTTCTAAAGAAAAAGTTTCTGTAGTACTTAAGAAATTCTTACCCTTCTTCACCAACCAAGCCTTAAAACCTAAGCAGTCCTTCTTCATATGTCCTACTTTCTTACAAAAGTAGCACTTGAATTTAAAAGCTTTGGTGGTGTTAGGTGCTGCAGTGTTTCCAGATGGCTTAGTGATGGTTTTGGTGACCTTAAGCTTGTTCTTCTTTTTTCTTTGGCTTTTCCACCAGGTTCACAGAGGTTGCAGGCTCTCTCTCTTTCTTAATTCTATCTTCTTCATCAACACAGATAGATATGAGCTCATCTATGGTCCAGGTACCCTTTAGAGCATTGTAGCTAGTTCTAAGCCCACTGAAGGTATTTGGCAAAGAATGTAGTGCAACATTCACCACTTGGCTATCATTCACTCCCAGAGCCTAGCATTAATGTGGATCAACTTCATTATGTGCTCTCTAACTCCCCCATATCCTTCATACTTCAGCTCATGGAAAGCCTTAGACAATCTTGCAGCCTCTGCTTTCTCACTCTCTTTAAATTTTCTCTCAATGGCCTCCATATAGTCAGTAGCCAAGTCAGGTTCTTCTACACTACCTCTTACAATGTCAGACATAGTGTTTCTAATGATGTTCTTGGCCATTCTATTTGACCTGTGCCAGGCTTTAAATGCCTTAACCTCCTCAGCTGAACTATCTTTAGTTAATGCCTCAGGTTCATCCTCATGAAAGACTAGGTCTATATTCTCATGCATCATCATATAACGCTCTACCGAATCTCTCCAGGCTCTAAAGTTTGTTCCAGTGAGCATCAAAACATTGTTGAGGTTCATGTAAATACTTCCTAATGAGCAAAGTCAAAAAGAAAAATTCTGTAAGTTTCAATTTCAAAACTCAAAAAATACAGAGTTTCAATTTAGCAATATTTATGCAGATTTATGTGTTAGTTCCAAAAGTAGTTCAAAAACACATAAAACACCAAAACAAAATATCAACCATAATGGCAACATGTACCACAAGATACTATGTCAATGAAAATACCCCAAATATGAATTTCACATTAGGCAACACTTTTGTAGCAGTAGACTTAATGTACTTAAGTTTCTGAATCTTCACCCCATAATTAGAGAATTCAAGTTATCCAAAAAGACAATCAACATCTTATGACAGTAGAAGAGTCTTGAAGTATCAAAATATGAATTCAAAATCATGTGTGAAGCTGTTTTTCACCAAACTATGCTATATTAACACTTCTTTGGAAGACACGAGTAAGCACAGTTTGAAAACAATTAACACAAGTTTCCAGGTCATTTTTATCTTAATGATCAAATGCAAATAATAACAGAAATTGCTTTGTGCAACATGCCTATTTTTATTTGCAACAACGTACCTGTGACCTAAATAAAGTTTAACTAAATTCAATTCAAGACATCAAGGCACTTGAAAAGAAACTTTACTCAATCTACAATTTTCTCAATGAAAATATGACAACATTTACAGGGAGACAGTGAACTTCTTAACTCAAACATTCATCAATTTATCATATAATCATTGTTCAATCACAGATATATATTAGCAGAATGCAAAATATTAAGCACAACCATCCATAAGCAATCACAGAGAAATCACAAAATCGTTTCAATTCAACTCAATTCAATTCAAAGGCAAGCACACCAAAACTTAAATTTCATTCGGTCACCATCTACTCTAGCCTAGGTGCACGCCGGGAATGCTTCTAGTGTTCTTGTAATTCAACAGAAAACGAATTAAAGCTTTGAATCGAAATATGGTTCTCGGAAGGCCTAACCTTTGCGACTGCAATTCTGCAACAATTTTAGCGGAAGCAATAATTCTCAATACTTGTATTCCCCAAGAACGATCTTTATCCGATTTTAATCTTTTTTTTCTTGGCCTGTTAACCAAAACCCTAATTTCCCAAAACGTTTTGCAATTCAACATAACACAAAACTCTAGTTCAAAATACAATGAATTGATCTTCTAAAAAATGATTTATGAATTGTGAAATTTGGCTCTGATACCATTTGTTAACTTAATGAGCAAACCAAGATCGTTTCACAAAATGCATAAACACAACCAAATAATCAATACAATATGAACTAGAATACAACAAGAGGAGATGCATCACCTACTTCATGCACAACAGCCATTCCTTCAAAAGCAATAGCAGCAACACAGCTATTCAACACAAATAATCCGAGCTCCAAAACTTCAAGCAGCCACACGCAAGAAATCTTCTACTCAACTATGTGTTTAACTCCTCTCTATGGGGCAGGACTGAATGTTTTGTCACACAGTGAATAGGGACTTCAAGCACCTATATAATATATATACAAGCTAGATAAGTCTTCCCATAAAAGAATCCTTGATTATAGCCAATGAGTTATTTCTGAAAGATGCTATAATTATCATATCAACTAATTAGATATTTATCTTTATCAAAATGGATTCCTAACCATATGAGTGACATACCAAAGCTCATTAGGTGTCTAGGTAGATAATTCATATATTTCCCATTTATTGTAATAAGTTTAATCAGTTTGTTATTTACTTAAAGTAGATAATATTAGGTCCACATAATATTTTACATTAGGCCATCAAACAACATAACAACTTCTGGTGGATGGGTAGCGACGGATCCTCGAAATGGCAAGATCCTTTGGTCAACGGCGGATCCTAGCAATGAAACTGCTAATGGGCCAGTTAGCGTGGCTAATGCTGTCTTATTCGTCGGATCCACTAACCCGCGAGGGCCGATCTACGAGATGAATGCCAAAACCGGTGAAATCCTGTGGTCGTACGATACTGGAGCAACCGTGTACGATGGGGTGTCCATAAGCAATGGGTGCATTTACGTTGGCAATGGATATGCGGTTAATCTTGGAGCTCTTTTGCCGTTTACAGGCGGCAAATTACTGTTCGCCTTCTGTGTTGATTATTAATTATGGTGTTAATTGAAAAGACGCATAGTTAATAATGCATCTCGATCTGTATCATATTTGCATTATTAGTTAGGGATGCCGTGTCTACGCAAAACCTGCAAATAACTTGGGGTCTGCTATATTCCAATGAAGGATTGCTGTTAGGGTGTCGCTTTATTTTTTTTCTTGTTTTGTTTTGTTTCTTCTTCAACCTAGTGGAGTACTATTTATCAGATATCAACTAATTCAACCTAATATATAAAATCATTTATGACGAAAAATGATTGTTAATTAGACCTAAAATTTTGTATTAGGCTTCCATTTTTGGTTCTACCTTGCTGCGTGCAAAGCCGCAAGTGGTAATCAAAGATAAAATTGTTTTTGTTTCTAGCTTAATTTATTCCGTAAACTGCTCCTCAGTTGTTGCTAGGTCTTATTGTATTATAAATGACGCAGACTAATTAATGAATTAACCCTAATTTTTGCAATCATGCATGACGATAAATGCGTGCATATATAATCTAATTCGTTCCGCATTGTCATCTTCCAAAGCCGGCCACAACATAACTATGATTATATATATGAAAACCGGCCAGAAGGTGCGCCACGGGTAAACGTTCTGTGTAAAAAAAAAAAAAAAAAAAACATATAATCAATCGAATGCGACCGTATTCTATAAACAACTAGTGTATCGAATAAATAAGCAAACTATAAATTCCTCATTCAACCCTAATTCCTTTATATATTCGCGACTCATTGAGATGAGAACGTACTCTTTAATTTGTTTCTTCTAATAGCATGATTGTGTAGGTAGCCTAGCCTATACTACTTTTGATTCATGGCAACTTTAAGGCTCTACAACAAGATCTTGGTCCTTTCTCTATTCGTCTTTTGTCTATTTGCTACCACAGCAAATGCAGTTTCTGATGTAAGTATCTCTGTCCTTTTCATATAAATAAAGTGATTAGGGTTTGTATGTGGTAATTAACTGTTTTATATTGTATTTAAGTGGCATACACAAAACTGGTTAAACCACGGTGGGGATTTGCGTAACAGAAGATTCGCCAAATACGAGACCAAGATCAGCCCCGAAACCGTTTCCAAACTACGCTTCAAGTGGGAGTTCAAGGCAGGCCTGGACATAACTGTAACTCCAGCAATTTACAGTGGTACCCTTTATTTTCCTAGTTGGAACGGACACCTCTATGCCGTCAAAGCTTCCGATGGGTCTTTGGTTTGGAAAAAGAATTTGGGAACATTAACCGGGCTCAATGCAACTGGATTTATTACTCCTAACTGGATCTTGTCAAGATCAACCCCAACAATCGCCGGTGATAATGATGAGCTTTTGATTGTTGGAATCTATGGCCCTTCCGTTCTTATTGCCCTGGAACGCTCAACGGGGAATCTCGTGTGGTCAGTCCGGCTAGATAACCATGCCGGAGGTGCTATAACCATGTCCCCAACTTACTACAAAGGGTATACGTTTTTTTTTTTTTTTTTTTTAAGAGAAGATTTATCTTCTTCAGTAAGAGCATCTTCAACTAACCAATTTTCCTCCAAGCAATTTAAGTCATTGATAATTTCCTTAGCATCCGATTCCAAAATAATATGAGTAAAACCACGTTGCTTTGCCACCTGCCATCCCAAAATCATCGCGTAAAGTTACAAAGGGTATAAGTTGACTCTCCATCTATTACAAGATATAGTGGACCTCTCCTAATTATTGTTAATTAGCATGCTTGAGCCTTAATTAATATGTTATTCTAATAGTAAGCAATATGGTCAATGATGTTGCTTTACAGGAGCATATACATTGGAACGACGTCGGTAGAAGAAGGCTTTCCCCCGGATCAATGCTGTACCTTTCGTGGAAGCTTTTCCAAATTAGACGTCAAAACCGGTGCCGTTTTATGGAAAACTTACATGTTGCCGGATAATCAGGGAAAACTGGGACAGTATGCCGGTGCAGCGATATGGGGGAGTAGTCCATCCATCGACGTTCATAGAAGGCATGTATATATTGGTACCGGGAACACGTACTCGGTGCCCGAAAATGTAAGCCAATGCCAAGAAAACCAGTTGAATAATAATTCAACCGTACCTACTCATCCAGATGCGTGTGTTGAGCCTGGTAATCATGGCAACTCAATCTTAGCTCTTGATATGGACACTGGCGAAATCCAATGGTATCGTCAGCTGGGTGGCTACGATGTATGGTTTGTAGAGTGTTTCCTTAATACTTCGGTATGCCCTATTGGACCGAACGTGGATGCTGATTTTGGGGAAGCACCGATGATGCTCAGACCATATATCAATGGAACCAAGCGAGATTTAGTTGTTGCTGTTCAGAAAAGTGGGTTTGCTTGGGCTCTTGATCGGAATAACGGCGGCCTTGTTTGGTCAACGGTAAGTTTTACTCTTGCTTTTACCATATGTACGTCAATGCACAATAGACATGATTATGCTTAATGAATAATGAGTTAATGAACTATTTGATCGAATTGCTATTTAAAGGAAGCTGGGCCTGGTGGGATTTTAGGAGGAGGATCATGGGGAGCAGCTACGGACAAGAAAAGGGTCTACACCAACATTATCAACAATGAAGGCAAAAACTTCACTCTTAAACCATCTAACAACGTAACAACTTCCGGTGGATGGGTAGCAATGGATCCTCGGAGTGGAAAGGTCCTATGGTCAACGGCCAATCCCAGCAATGCATTTTCTGCCGGACCAGTTAGTGTCGCTAACGGAGTCTTATTTGGCGGATCCACAAATGCAAAAGGGACTGTATACGCAATGAACACCCAAACCGGTGAAGTTCTATGGTCGTATGAAACTGGAGCAACCGTGTATGGTGGCATGTCCATAAGCAACGGGTGCATTTACGTTGGCAGTGGATATAAATCTGGTTTTGGAGCTACAATACCGATGTTTACCGCCGGAACCTCCCTATTTGCCTTCTGTGTGACATGAGTTACTTCCATGTAAATAATGTTATCAATTTAAGCATAATAAGGTAAATACGTACGCACTTAACTAATATGCATGCAAATCATATTTGCAATACTTCAAACCCATAGAGGGAAATGTCATCTAGCTAGCTAAGTGCAAAACCTAAATGAACTTCCACTTGAGTCCGTATCAACGTATGAACAATATCAGACAAGACACTATAGTTCTTTATAGTTTTCATTTCCTTTTCTTCTGGCAGACTTCAGTTAATATACGTTCATAGATCAACCTAATTGACAGTCATGCATGACGACAAATGCATAGTTGGTAAAAGAAAGACTTGAGGATTTAGGTTTTCTAGCTACAACGAGTGCAAGTGGTTTATTAATTTTTTCTAATTTTTTTTTTATACAAAGTCTTTTGGTTAACTAAACATAAAAAAATGTATTTACATTCTTCAGTTTATTTAAATATATTCTAGCACCAAGATACATGACATCCTCCTTAAGTCCTTATTAAGGTGTTATATAGTTAACGCAAAAAAGCATGGAAGATAATTTCTCACGACTTTTTGTTTATCACTCTAATTGTCTTCTAGAAAATGCATGAATATAGTGATGGCTAGATAATTAAGGATCATTTCAATTTTTTTATGTACAAAAATGTGGTTAGCAGGGGTAAAATTTTAGTACCCTTAAATGTAATTGATGGTATATATAAATCGATATGTCACATGGCAATGCCGCTCCCTCTAATGGGTACTCTATATATCCTAACAGAACATCAAATTAATGGACCCTTAACCTCGCACTATACCGAAATCATATGCAAATATTCATAGCGGTCTTAGTGAGCAATTATATATTTTATATTTGGAACCATTACCTAAAACTTCATTCAGACGATTTGTAGTGTACCACTCCCCTTGGCCCTATATATCTAATTGTAAGAACATACGGAATATATATATATATATATATATATATATATATATATATATATATATATATATATATATATATATATATATGGCACCTTTAAGATTCTTCAATCTTTTCGCCATTTCTCTTGTCTCGTCCTTCCTGCTTACTCTCCTGCCCAATGCAACCTCAAATGTAAGCTTTCCTAGACAAAGCTGGTTGAACCACGGTGGAGATTTGGATAACAGAAGATATGCCAGCAGTGAGACCAGGATCAGCCCTAAAACGGTTTCCAAACTACGCTTGAAGTGGGAGTTCCATGCGGGCAAAGACATATCTGCAACCCCGGCAATCTACGACGATACCATCTATTTCCCAAGCTGGAATGGATACCTCTACGCCGTCAAAGCTTCTGATGGTACTTTGGTTTGGGAGAAGAATTTGGGAACGTTGTTGGGGCTTAATGCAACTGCATGGCCTTATTCTTGATGTCAATGTAACAGTCTCGAGATCAACCCCAACAATCGCAGGCGATAATCTGTTGATTGTCGGAATCTATGGACCAGCAATTGTCATCGCCGTTGAATTGTCAACAGGAAGGCTTGTGTGGTCAACCTTGCTTGATAGCCACCCGGCAAGTCTTATAACGTACAATGTCCGGAACTTACTACGAAGGGTTAGTTCATTACATTTTATCCATATCGTGTATTTGAAATTTTGGGCCATTTCTTTTAGTACGTTATCTTGAACAAGAATACGTTATCCATCGATTGCATGATATAGTTGACTTCCCTTTATTATATTCTTATGAACATGCATGATCCTTTGATTGATTATACAAGTTAGCATTTCTGTCTTTGCGTTGCTTTGAAAAACTTTAATTAAAAATTTAGTTCTTATAGGAGAAGCTAATAATTTCAAGAAATTCATATCCGGACAGTTGATAACTTGAGGTCCAAGTAATGAATATCAGTAGACCAAATTGTTGATTTTCATGTTGTCATTTTCAATATCAATAATTAATGTATGTTCAGCATGTGTAGATCTTTTTTATTTTTGGCAAGATATAGTTCTTTTATTTTATGTTTATGGCATATAATCTTGTAGGAGTATCTATATTGGAACTTCGTCACTAGAAGAGAGCACCAACGTTGGGGAATGTTGTACCTTTCGCGGTAGCCCTGCCAAATTAGACGTCAAATCTGGCACTGTTTTATGGCAAACCTTTATGCTACCGGATAATGATGGAAACCTGGGACAATATTCCGGTGCAGCTATTTGGGGCAGTAGTCCATCAATTGATGTCCATAGAAAACATGTGTATATTGCTACCGGGAACGTGTACTCGGTCCCTGAAAATATAAGCCAATGCCAAGAAAACCAGAATAACAATTCAACATCCCAACCCACTCATCCGGCCAGATGCATGTGTTGAACCTGCTAACCACGGCAACTCAATGCTTGCGCTTGATATCGACTCTGGCAATATCAAGTGGTGCCGTCAGTTGGGCGGCTATGATGTGTGGTTCGTACAATGTTTCCTCAATGCTTCAACTTGCCCTCCCGGACCAAATGTGGATGCTGATTTTGGTGAAGCACCAATGATGCTTAGTGCACAAGTCAATGGGAGCAAGCTGGATATAGTGGTCGCCGTTCAAAAAAGTGGGTTTGCATGGGCTCTAGACCGGAATAATAGTAGAAAAGAATACTTTGATTTAGGGTTTTCAATTGATATTCTATTCATCCCACAAAGGGGTATATATACAAGGACAAGAGGAGTAGTCTAACCCTAATAGGAAACAATCATTCCTATAATTACATGATAACCTAAATAAATAAGAATCATAATTACATAAGATTTACAGCTATTCTACACTCCCCCTCAAGTTGGTGCATAGATATCTATCATGCCCAACTTGTCAACTGAGCTGTCGAATATCTTCCTGGACACTCCTTTAGTAAGAACATCAGCTAACTGCTCTTCTGAGTTTACAAATGGAAAACGAATAACCTTTCTGTCAAGATTTTCTTTAATAAAATGACGGTCAACCTCTACATGCTTTGTCCTATCATGCTGAACTGGATTATGTGCAATCTCAATTGCAGCTTTATTATCACAATGCAAATCCATAGGTTGTTTAAGCTTGTAACCTAGATCTTTCAGGACATTACGAATCCATAACATTTCACAGACTCCATGTGCCATACCTCGAAATTCAGCTTCTGCACTTGATCTGGCCACAACTTTCTGTTTCTTGCTACGCCAAGTGACAAGGTTTCCTCCTACAAAAGTGAAGTACCCAGATGTAGAACGCCGATCAGTTTTATCACTAGCCCAATCTGCATCTGTGTATCCCACAACTTCCAATTCATCCTTTTTTTCAAACAGTAATCCTTTACCTGGCGCCATCTTCAAATACCTCAAAATCCGAAAAACTGCATCCATATGTTCTTCACTAGGACAATGCATAAACTGACTGACAACACTCACAGCATAAGCAATATCAGGTCTAGTATGTGAAAGATAAATCAACCTTCCTACAAGACGTTGATACCTTCCTTTATCAGTTGGAACTTGATCAGGATAAATGGCAAGTCTGTGATTCATCTCAATGGGTGTCTCAATTGGACTGCAGTCCAGCATCCCCGTTTCAGCAAGTAAGTCAAGAACATACTTCCTCTGTGACAGTGAAATTCCCTTCTTAGACCTCGCAACTTCAATACCCAGAAAATACTTCAGTTGCCCCAGATCCTTCATTTCAAACTCCTTTGACAGATACTTTTGCAACTCATTCATCTCTTTTGGATCATCCCCTGTAACAATCATGTCATCAACATACACAATAAGAGCTGTAATCTTACCATTCTTGCGCTTGATAAACAAGGTATGGTCAGAATTGCTCTGTTTGTATCCAAAAGTTCTCATGGACTTTGAAAATCTCCCAAACCAGGCTCTTGGAGATTGCTTCAGGCCATACAACGATTTCCTCAACTTACACACCTTGCCAACTTCACTTGGATAATTCTTAACACCAGGGGGCACATCCATGTACACTTCTTCCTCTAAATTCCCATTAAGAAACTCATTCTTCACATCAAACTGGTGCAAGGGCCAATCTTTGTTTGCTGCAAGTGAGATTAGAATCCGAACAGTATTGATCTTTGCCACAGGTGCAAAAGTCTCCTCATAATCAATCCCATAACGTTGTGTGTATCCTTTGGCAACCAACCTAGCTTTGTATCTATCAATAGTTCCATCCGCATTAAGCTTCACAGTAAACACCCAACGACATCCTACCGTCTTCTTTCCAACCGGCATAGGTACTAACTCCTATGTTGCATTCTTCTGAAGAGCCTCCAATTCTTCATTCATCGCCCTTGCCCATTTCGGTCCGTCAATGCATCCTGCACATTACTAGGAATAGATACAGTAGACAATTGATCAACAACAAGTGCATGTGACCCGGAAATCCTATGGTTAGACATAAAGTTAGCTATAGGGTATTTAGCTTTGGCTTTGGTATCTGGTTCATATTGTTTCTTAGGAATTCCCTTGGTAACCCTTTGTGATTTCCTAGGTTCAACACTCTCTAACTCAGAAGACTCATTAAAGTTTAGGGGTACCTGAGGTGGATCATTCTGAGCAGAATCTTCGGTTGGTGATGTAGAAGGGGTGGAATATGTTGTAATTACAAGATCTGATGTTGATCTGTGTTGATTTGATGGAGATTGGGGAGGAAGAAAAAAAAAAAAAAAAGATGAAGCAGAATTGCAGAACTACACGCAGAAGAAGAAGAAGAAGAAGAAAGGTCGAAGACTAGGAGAGAGAGAGAAGATTATGTTTTGTACGTGTTTAATCTATCACCTAAGAAAAGTATAAATATAAATTTTGTAGAAGTTATAACGCCGGCAGCTCCTGCACCAGTGGTGGGGAGTTGAGTTGTTGTGCGAGAGGTTGAGGGTTTGAACCTCATGTCTTCCATGGTTTATATGTTTTGTATAATTATTCGGTATCTTTTAAAAAGAGTATAAATATAAAGTTTGGAGGTATTATAACGAGGACAGTTCGTGCTCAGGTGGTGGGGAGTTGAGTTGTTGTGAGAGAGGTTGGGAGTTCAAACCTCATGTCTTTCTAACTTTAGAAGGAATTGAGTTTCTGATCGATTTTAGGGGGAATTGGGATAAAAAGTCTGTTTTGCCCTTGCTTTTTTGATCACGTGCGCCTCACATTCCTCCAGATAACGGTCCCGTAACGGAATACTGACGTAGGTATTCCGTTGACAAGAAAATTAGAGTCCAGGTATCATATTGATAACTTTGAAAGTTCAGGTATCATTTCAAAAGTCCTCGAAGAGTTCAGACACTGTTGAAGTAAAAAACCCTAATTGTAATATGTAGCTATAGCAATAGAACCAAAAAAAATCTGTCCAAAAGAATACTCTCTGGATATAACAAGCCAGTTCACAAAATTTTGAACTTGCATGGCTATATATGATTATGTATAAGTATTTAGGTACATGCCTGATTATGTATGATAACATATATACATATAAGAAGCCAATATGTGTGTGTGTATGAATATGTCAATTTAGTACTTACTTACATGCATGATTATGTATGATTACACATACATAAGAAGCCAATATATGTATATGAATCTGTGAATTTAGTAGCAGGCTTTTGAATCGATTACACATGTATATAAGAAGTCAATATATATATATATATATATGAATCAGCTGTGAATTTAGTAGCAGGCTTTTGAATCCCATCAAGAAGCTTCTTAGCCTTCCCCGGTCCATACCCACACCCACTAAACCTCCCTTATCACGCACCACCACTATGAAGTATGAAGCGTCATACAATTTATGACAATAGAACCATTGCGTACAACCAAAGAAGAAGAAACAGAAACAGAGCAAAAGTCAAAAAAGAAAAAAAAAAAAAAAAGAACAGGAAACAAAAACAACCCAAAGGAAAAACAGTAAAACGTAGCCCTCAAGGTAGAGCTGAAACGACATCTCTCTCCTCACCCTTTCACAACCTTGGTCGCTCTCCTCACCTCCAGCACTCTCTCGTCAAACCCCTTCTAATCTTCTCGTTCTTCAATTTCGCAAAAGCACCCAACTTCCCCAACTTATAAAATACTATAATGAGGTTATATATTCAAGAATTCAGATGAATCTAAGTACATGCATGATCGATGTAATCATATGAGACTTAAAATAACTTATCTGAAAGGCTTTGTTTACCTTGATTATGATCTTTGGCTCCATCTTCATTCATTGTTGGAGGGTGAAACTGCAATTTTTGTAGAGGAATTAGCTGTGAACTCTTTGGGCTATGAGAGAAGCGACGGCATTGGAATTATGGATTGTTTAGGGTTTCTTTGGTGATCTGATAAACGAGAAAAACATTGCAGATAACGGTAGTTAGCTAACGGAAGGCAGAGCAATATTTTTTTTTTTTTTTCATGTCATTTTGGTTTTATTCTTTGTTAAATGCATGGCTAATTTACCTGATATGAGTTGTTTAAAAAACTCCACGTGGCGACAGTTGATTGGGTTGTCATACCATTTGGCACTCCTATATGGTTCTACGGTAGGATAGAAAAATTTCTCAACGCGAGCAATTTATGGCAACAGCCTTTACTTTCCGAGCTGGAATAATGGCTACATCTACGCCGTCAGAGCTTCCGATGGGTATGTCATTTGGAAGAAGAATTTGCTAACGTTGACTGGGCTTAACACAACCGGTTTTGTTTATGTTGTCAACACCGCAATATCAAGATCAACCCCGACAATTGCTGGTGATCGGGGTGAGCTCCTAATCTTTGGACTCTATGCACCTGCGGTTGTTGTTGCCGTTGAACGTTCAACTGGGAGGCTCGTTTGGTCAACATTTCTTGACATACATCCCGTGATCCCGCAAGTCTTATAACCATGTCCGGAACCTACTATAAAGGGTTAGTCCAATGTTATATATACATATACTTCGATATTCAATATATTATATATATACATGTTCATTATCATGCGTGCACTGTATTTAATATTGTTCAAGGTGATCAAAACAAGTTGATCCATCAATTGCAAGATAGACTTTGGTTTCCCTTGATTTTATAGACCAATTTTCATATTACTTGGTCAAAACAAATGGCTGTCCAAATTTTTATTTTATTTTTCTTAACAGTTAGCATTGTTTTGTCATGAAAACTTATCTTCTAAATCACATTTTAGAGATCATTTCTATAAAAACTTTGTTCATGAAAAAAATCTAACTATCACCAAGATCATCTATTTCTTTGATGCAGTAGTAGAACTACCAAGCTATGTCATATTCCATTGACTTTATCAAGAATTGATTATTAAACAGTGATTTAGAAGAATAAAGTTGCTGAGTCCAAAAGATCAGAGAATTTGGTAGGATCATAATTGATTTGAAACGAAATATTATATTGGAATGTTGCTGATGAATAAAATGGATATAAAATGAAGGATTGAATCTAAAATTTATATTTTTACGAATTAAGTCATTCTATACTTTAGAAAGAAAAAATATTGTTGGAATGCGACTTAATTTTTCTGTGTACATAATTGAAACTTGTGATTCTATAATAATTGAAAATTGTGATAACTGATCTGTTACATATATGCACTAAAATTTACACAGGAGTATTTATATTGGAACGTCATCGCTAGAAGAAACCGTCAGCGTTGAGAAATGTTGTACCTTCCGTGGCAGCTTTGCCAAATTAGACGTTAGATCCGGCTTCAGCTTATGGCAAACCTTCATGTTGCCGGACAATCATGGAAACTTGGGACAATATTCCGGAGCGGCAATATGGGGAAGTAGTCCATCAATTGATGTTCTCAGGAAACATGTCTATATTGCCACTGGGAACACGTATTCGGTCCCCGAAAATGTGAGTCAATGTCAAGAAAATCAGAACAATTCAACCGTACCTACTCATCCAGATGCCTGTGTCGAGCCTGACAACCATGGTAATTCAATCCTGGCACTTGATTTGGACACTGGTAATATCAAATGGTACCAGCAATTGGGCGGCTACGATGTATGGTTTGTGCAGTGTGGGTTTAATGCTTCAGCTTGCCCTCCTGGACCTAATGTGGATGCTGATTTTGGGGAAGCACCTATGTGCACTAAGCATCGATGCTTAGTGCACAAGTCAATGGCAGCTGGCTAGATGTAGTTGTTGCCGTTCAGAAAAGCGGGTTTGCATGGGCTCTAGATCGGAATAACGGCCGTCTTGTGTGGTCTACGGTACGTAACGTCCGACTAAGTTACTGATTAAAACAAGGTTATTAATTATTGGATATCTAACGAGTTATGTTATAAGCTAGCTTATGAATTTACCTGTACAATGGTCAATATAGGAAGCTGGGCCTGGTGGCACCGGTGTAGGAGGAATATGGGGAGCAGCTACTGATGCGAGAAGGGTATACACTAACATTGCTAATCATTATGCAATGAACACAAGACCTCGGTTAAATTTTCGCACTGGGTCTCTGAATTCTCAGGACCGGCCCTGCGTGTATGGTGGCATGTCCATAGGCAATGGCTGCGTTTACATTGGCAATGGATATAGATTCCCCTATACTGTTGGAACCTCGCTGTTCGCCTTCTGTGTCGCATGATCAACCTGAGATTTCAACGAGATTTATATATAGTTAATTATGTCAAACCCTAAACAAAATATTTCTCGATCGTACATGTAATGCGTCACTACAATAAATAATAATCCCATTTGCCTTTATATATATATATACATGACTCGATCGTTTAAGATGATTCGTTAAGCTCAAGTCCACGCATCTTGTAGTTGCATTTAACCATCTTATACATATAGACATATAGTGAGAGGAAACAGATCAGTTTTTCCTGTAGCATACATATGTAAGCTACATTGCGCGCATAAACATGGCTGCTTTAAGATCCTTCAACAATCTTCTAGCCCTTTCTCTATTCACCACCTTGTGTCTACTTATTACTCTTCCAGGGGCCAATGGTGATGATTGGTTCCAGTCGCATATTGCTACGCAGAACTGGTTAAACCACGGTGGTAATTTGTACAACACAAGATATGCCAGCAAGGAGACCAAGATCAGCCCTACAACGGTTTCGAACCTCCGCCTGAAGTGGAAGTTCTTTGCAGGTGACCATATAACTGCAACGCCGGCAACCTACGATGACAAGCTTTATTTTCCGAGCTGGAACGGTTACATCTACGCCGTCAAAGCGTCCGATGGATCCCTTATTTGGAAGAAGAATTTGCTAACCTTGACCGGCCTTAATACAACCGGTTTCGTTTTTGCCATCAACACTACGGTGTCCAGATCAACCCCGACGATTGCTGGTGATCATGATGAGCTGCTGATCATTGGACTGCATGCACCTGCGGTTGTTATTGCCGTGGAAAGGTCAACAGGGAAGCTTGTTTGGTCAACGTCTCTTGATAGCCACCCCGCAAGTATTATAACCATGTCAGGCACTTACTACAAAGGGTTAGTCCATCACCATCCTGGAATATCTGTACATTCTTTTTCCGTCTAAGAATAATATATAGGGAAAAATCCTCATATGATACCTGGTAATCTGGACTATTGTGTATTGCATTTTTTAGTACCTTAACTTTTAAAACTATATTGATGGTACCTGAACTAAAGCACTGTTTCTCCATATGGTACTTTCATCCATTCTACCATTAAATTTGCCTACGTGGCCCATACTTATAGGGGCAAATTAGTCATAACAACAAGCCAAGTCACTAAGCACGCACATACATCTTCAGCTTTCTTAGTCATTTCCCTCCTAAAAACCCCAAATCTCCCGCCAAAACACATATTTTCCCTCTAAATTCCAGTGAGCCCAAAAATCTAACCTTGCTCTATTCTAATTGAGAGGGGAAGACAATCAATTCTATGCTGCCATTTTTTTCCATCCTCCCTATTAATTTTTTTTTTTTTTGAATGTCGTCCCTATTAACAAGTTCAGAAATAGTTTTATGTAGCTGAAATATAATTGATAATTCACAACTTCCTTTTGACAAAAAAAAAACTCATAATTTACAACTTAATTGCATAAAAATACAAACTTCACATAAATATAACTTGAATATATAACCTACGACCATGAATAGGTGAAACCACACTTGCACCTGAATAAAATAGTACAATATTATCACATATTAACCAAGAAACAAGGCATTACATGATTATACTCTAACTTTTATAAATGAGCAGAACGTATCCCAATTCCCACAAAAATATACTCCATCAAGGTATGACAACCTTTAGTTTTTCCATACATAATTTTTAGGTGGCTGCTTTGACATTTTGGGTTTCACCTTTGGAGTGGGTTGTGAAACACTGGTTGTTGTGAGAAAGTGGCAGGTGATGGTTGGCTTGATGAAGGATTCGATAATATTTGGGTAGCATGACTAGGTGCCTTAGAGATCTGACCCCTCATTGGTGCTATTTTGGCAACATATTCACCTTTCAATAAAATAACATCATCATTTATATATGTACTCCCTTGAAATTTGAAGCATATGAAGTAGTCTAATATGTTTCCATACAAGAACCTATTCTACAAATACCGCTACACAAATTCTGCAGCAACTTGAAAGGGAAAACATTTCATGGAACTCTACAACTAATTTTATCATCTACTGCAAAGATAGAAACAATAGAGTAACATAAACAATGAAATAAGTCAGACCACATGTTTTACCACCCAACACTTTCAATCAGACCACACACAAGACACAAAGCAGCAACACTAATGTCTTTCTTAATTTATAGATACGTCTGGAATAATTGAAGTGTTGGCTAATAGACATATACCAACACAAGCATCAATATATTCAAAGACCCAATTAATAAACTCCAATACTGCCAAAATATGCTTCACAAACCCATCATTCAAAAATACCCACTCATCCAACCACATCCACGCATCAACCTCATCAATACAACCAACAAATCTTCTTCAAAACAATCAATTTCGTGCATAAAAGATTGGAATCAAATATACAGTCATGTTCCCCTGGTCAGCAGCTGACCAGGGATTGTGTGGTCACTCACCGTCCGATTTCAATCGGACGATTGACAGCTCTCACCACAGATCTCATCACTTAACTGTCAACCGTCCAATTGAAAGACAAATAATGGGTTCACCCAAAATCCTAAATTCTCCCCAAAACTCTTCCAAATCTTTGATTAATTTCCACCATCACGAATCTCACTTTTCAGTGTAAAGGCCTTCATAGCCTTCACAAGTGGACCATAAGCTAACTTTTGAATCTTTTTTCCTCTCAATCGAATCTCGTTAGGGCTTAGAAAGTGTATGTTTCAAAGAAAAAAGGAATTCATTTGGGGTTTAAACGGTGAGTACCGAAGCTTGTGGGTGAAATTACCCTTTGCCCAGAGCTTATTCGGCATTTTTATGTCCACGTTGGCACCACGTAGGCAAATTTAACGGCAGAATGGATGGAATTACCATATGGAGAAACAATGCTTTAGTTCATGTACGGTTAGGGTAGTTTTAAAAGTTAAGGTACCAAAAAATGCAATAGACAATAGTTCAGGTACCATATGAGGATTTTTCCCTAATATATATTATAAAATTTTGGACTCTTCTAGTAAAGGATCTTTTTTTTTAGCCATTTTAGTGGATTGCTTGTGGGACTCATTTTTCGATCATGTTTCGGCATCTCAATCGTTCATTTTTTAGGTCTCTATGAGTAAATAACTTCTGCATAATTTCGGTCAAATTGATAATCATTAAGGTACCAAACTAGATCAAATCAATGGACGAACCAAATTTGTCCGACTTGAACCGTTAATGTTCATAATTTTAAATCACGATTATGAACACCTAAACGACCATCAACTTGGCTGAAAATTTACAGATATGATGATCTACTCATAGAAATCTAAAAAGTGAACGGTCGAGATGCCGATACGTGATAAAAAAGTGAGTCCCACAGGAGATTCCTTATAATGACAAAAAAAAAAATTCATTTGTATATATGGAATAATAATCACTTGCAACATATAAATATAGTTTGACTTTGGTATATTGTGGCCAAATTAATTTGGAATACGCCTTCCCCATTATGTATTATTTTTGTTTCAAAATCACAGTTTTCATAGTCATATAATTGTTCCTGACACGAATTAAATGGATACAAAATGGAGGATGCAATCCTCCATACATTTTGCAAATTAAATTATTGAGATGTGTTCTTTTAGTACACACAATATAATTGAAGCTTGTAATTTGGATTAAAAGAATGATAACTTGTGATCATTGATAACCACCACAGGTGGTCGAGTTGGTAAGAGCTTTCAGGTGTGGAACCCCCACACCCGGGTTCGAATCCCGCCGACGCTTATTGGAGTTAAATCCCAATAAGGTCCCCCGAGCACGGATTAGTCTCTGGGCCTAGGAAGCCTTTGAGAACACCGTGTGATTGCCAAATCAAAAAAAAAAAAAAAAAACGTAATATTATCTGCTGAAATTTTTACACGGATTAGTCTCTGGGCCTAGAAAGCCTTTGAGGACACCGTGTGATTGCCAAATCAAAAAGCCAAATAAAAAAAAAAAAAAAAAAACGTAATATTATCTGCTGAAATTTTTACACGGATTAGTCTCTGGGCCTAGGAAGCCTTTGAGGACACCGTGTGATTGCCAAATAAAAAAAAAAAAGAATACGTAATATTATCTGCTGAAATTTTTACAGGAGTATTTATGTTGGAACGTCATCGCAAGAAGAATCTGTCACCGTTGAGAAATGTTGCACATTTCGTGGCAGTCTTGCTAAGTTGGATGTCAAATCCGGCGTTATTATGTGGAAAACTTTCATGTTGCCGGATAATCATGGAGACTTGGGACAATACTCCGGAGCTGCAATCTGGGGAAGTAGTCCATCCATCGATGTCTTCAGAAAACATGTCTATATTGCTACTGGAAACACGTATTCAGTCCCCGAAAATGTGAGTCTATGCCAAGAAAATCAGAACAATTCAACCTTGCCTACTCATTCAGATTCGTGCATTGAGCCCGACAACCATGGCAATTCAATCCTAGCACTTGATATGGACTCTGGCGAAATTAAATGGTACCACCAGTTGGGCGGCTACGATGTATGGTTTTTGCAATGTCTGTTTAATACTTCGACCTGCCCTCCTGGACCTAATGTGGATGCTGATTTTGGGGAAGCACCTATGATGCTTAGTGCACAAGTCAATGGGAGCAAGCTAGATTTAGTTGTTGCCGTTCAGAAAAGCGGGTTTGCATGGGCTCTAGATCGGAATAATGGCAGCCTTGTGTGGTCTACGGTACATGAATTTGACTAACTTTTCATTTCATCAAACAATGTTACTGCATGCTAATAAGTAATAACAAAATATTTAAAACAAGATTGCTAATGATATCTGACTAGTTATGTTATCAAATACATGTACATTACAATGCGATTCTACTAAATCAACTATTTTAATTGATGTGTAGCAAGCTGGGCCTAGTGGCATTGGTGGAGGAGGAATTTGGGGAGCAGCTACTGATGCGAAAAGGGTATACACCAACATTGCTAATTCTGGTGCCAAAAATTTCACTCTCAAGCCATCGAACAAGATAACGACTTCGGGTGGATGGGTGGCAATGGTCTCTGGCAGTGGCGAGATTCTATGGTCAACAGCGAATCCCAGCAATGCAACTTCTTATGGACCAGTTAGCGTAGCTAATGATGTCCTTTTTGGTGGATCCACAAGCCCAAAAGGGGAGATATACGCCATGGACGCCAAGACTGGCGAAGTTTTGTGGTCCTATGTCACCGGAGCAACCGTGTATGGTGGCATGTCCATAAGCAATGGTTGCATTTACATTGGCAATGGATATAGACCTCCATTTACTGCTGGAACCTCGTTGTTCGCCTTCTGTGTAACATAAGCAACTCTATATATGTATAATAAGGCATCTCCAAATAACAACGTAGATGTAAAACCAAATGAATAAACTTTGATTACTATGTATGTAAAATGAAGTATTATATACTCTAGTATATAAGCTTATCAACTCGAATGCCTACTTCTTAATGTAATGTGGCTCTACATGTATGACGTATCTTAAATCTATAAGAAATATGATTAGTAATATAATATAATCTCGTCATTAATAAATGTAATGCATTAATGTTGTATAACAGCAAAATTATACGCTATTAATCTTATATAAATACGCAGGATAAGTCCAAGCACTCAGAGTAACCACTTCAAGCTTTCACTGGAATGGCGCCTCTAGGATTCTCCAATACTTTTTTTCTCCTTTCTCTATGTATGTTCTTTATAGCTATGACACCAAGCTCAGGTTTCAATATTGTAAGCCCCACTCGCACTCTCTCATTAATTTGTTAATTACCTGCTGGTTGTTCACAAATTGTTGGTTCACTTGTTTGTTTCCAGTGGCCTTTTGCAGAGAAATACAAGCCTAGCACTCAAGATTGGCCGAACCATGGAGGAGACTTGTATAACAGAAGATATGCTAACACGGAGAAGAAGATAAGCCCTGCAACAGTTTCCAATCTCAGTGTGAAGTGGAAATTCTCCGTGGGAGGTGACATAACTGTAACACCAACCATTTCTGATGGCATTCTCTACTTCCCTAGCTGGAATGGATATCTCTATGCCGTTAAAGAATCTGATGGATCCCTTGTCTGGAAGAAAAATGTGCAGAAGTTGACAGGCTTCAATAACACTGGCTTCATTCTCAATGTCAACTCCACAGTGACAAGATCAACCCCAACAATCGCCGGTGACCTTCTCATTGTTGGAATCTATGGTCCTGCTTTTGTCATTGCTGTCAAAAGGTCCAATGGGAAGCTCGTTTGGTCTACCAGGGTTGATAACCACACCAGAGCCTTTGTCACCATGTCTGGAACATATTACAATGGGTTAGTCAACTTTTCTGTTATGTTTTAATTCTTAGTTTCAATTTTAGGATTAGAAATTCTCTGAAAGTATGGTTTTAGCCCTTTGAATTATACAGTGCTAGTTAACTCATCAGTAAGTCAATGGTGTTACTTCAAAAGAAGTTGAAGTTGGGAAACAGATAAGGAACACCATGCATGTGGTTCGTGGCTGTTTATGCCTGCTTCTGTAGAATCATGAGAATCTTTTATGCCAACTTGATATATTAAGTATTCAGTAATGTGCCAAATAGCTTGCTGTAACCCATGTCTCTGTTTAATTATATTGTAGTTTCTGTATATGTCAACAGAGGTGTTAGACTCTGTCCAACTTAACATACAGGTCTTTGTTTAATTTTATGACAATGTTTAGATCCTTTCAAGACAATTTAGACACCCTATTTGTTTTGTGTGAAACTGAAGTGATCACTTACCTCGAACCCTACTAAATTTATAGTAGTACACTAGTACTGCTAGTGCATATACATACCACCTGTCTATAATGGTAGTCTACAATGTGATTAGCATATATTGTCATGGACTAGGATATACAATCCTTAGAGGCACCAAATTTCAATTTATAATCTAATTATTGTATGTACCTTTTGAAAGGGGATACTATGTTGGAACATCCTCTCTAGAAGAAGGCCTCACCATCGATCTGTGCTGCACATTTCGGGGGAGCTTCCTTAAATTAGATGTCCAAACAGGAGCAATCTTGTGGCAGACCTTCATGCTACCAGACAACTTTGGCAAGTTTGGAGAGTACGCTGGTGCAGCAATCTGGGGAAGTAGTCCTTCTATCGATGTGAAGCGTAACCATGTCTACATTGCCACTTCGAACCTGTATTCAGCTCCTCCGCGTATAATTGAATGCCAGGAACGGGAAAATAATCAAACCATACCTTCACAACCAGATGCCTGCATTGAGCCTGACAACCACTCCGAGTCTATTGTAGCCCTTGATTTAGACACTGGCAAAATCAAATGGTACAAGCAGCTGGGAGGCTATGATATATGGTTCGGTGCATGCCATCGGCATTTGGACCCAAGGTGCCCTCCCGGTCCAAGTCCAGACGCTGATTTTGGGGAAGCACCAATGATGCTTACCACAAAAATTAATGGGACTAAGAGAGATATAGTAGTTGCTGTTCAGAAAAGTGGGTTTGCATGGGCTCTGGACCGAGATACTGGTAGCTTAGTGTGGTCTACGGTTAGTTTTCTAGTTGAACTATTGGATTAACTAAAACTGGTCTTATTTCTGTATAAATCACTGAACAACGTACATGCTTTGATACAGGAAGCTGGACCAGGAGGCTTAGGAGGAGGAGCCATGTGGGGTGCAGCCACTGACGAAAAGAGGGTCTATACTAACATTGCCAACAGCCAACACAAGAACTTCACCCTAAAACCATCCCAGAACACTACAATTGCTGGTGGATGGGTAGCAATGGAGGCTCGCAGTGGCAATATCTTATGGTCCACAGCCAATGCTAATGATGCTACCGCCCCGGCTGCAGTTACTGTGGCTAATGGTGTTGTTTTTGGTGGCTCCACGTACCGGCAAGGACCAATATATGCAATGAATGCTAAGACAGGAAAGATTTTGTGGTCGTATGATACAGGAGCAACTGTGTATGGGGGGATTTCGGTAAGCAATGGATGCATTTACCTCGGAAATGGTTACAAGGTCTTTAATGGATTTGTGAACCCAAATTACACTGCAGGAACCTCGTTCTATGCCTTCTGTGTTTAATAACTACAAATATCCCCTCGGTGCAATATGTATCTTTTCTCTTAGATAAAATGATCAAATAATAATAAGAATATGGGAACAGTACCTGATCTATCGGCCACTAATAACTTTCGTACCTCAAGTTCAAAAAATATCAGATTGGTACCTGGACTTTTAATTCCGACCCAATATTAGTACCTGGGAACAGTAAAGCTGTTAACGGGGTTAACTTTTCAAAGGTAAACATGTCCTTTCAAGGGAAACCTATTCCTCTTCCCCAATTTTCAAACTGGCTGCAACACCAGAAACTCATAGTCGAAGAAGTCGAATCCAACACCTCAATGTTCTCACAGCTTGCATTAGACATTGATGCAATATCCTCATAGGCATCTAAAAACCCAAATTTGTCTTCGGTAAAGCTCCCCATTATGCTTTTGACTTTTCGAGACAAGCAACGCAATTGAGTATCAGTAGTTATCATGATATGGATTTAATTTGCATCTAGAAGTGAATTTTCTTTGAAGGGTAGTTGTGTGATGAGTAGATGCATAGCAAAATGGATTGAAGCAGAATTTGATTATTTGTAACTTTTTCTTTCTGGGAGAGAAGATGAAATCCTCTCTAGCTCATCTGCGAGTTGCCTTCCTTCCCTCTAGCTCCAAGACTCATCATAAAATGGATCAAACACATATGCAATCACAGAAACTCAATCGAGAATTGCATAATTAACATAATTAACAAAACCCAATTGAGATTTCACACAAATAACAAAACTCAGTTTATGTTTGACAATTGAATGAGTCTAAGTTGAACACTGAAGACAAAATAGCATAATTAACAATAAACGTCAAATTTCATATAATCAACAAAACCCAGTTGAGATTTTGAATAATTAACAAAGCCCATTGGAGGGAGGTGGTTGTTATGGGGTTGCTCTGACATTATATGAAATCAGAGAGGGTCGGCTAGCTCCTCCGAACGAAGATGACTAGCTCCCAAAATCTGTAGGTCGGATAAGATGCCGACAATTGAGGTCTTCGTGCAAGTTCATTGATGGCAGTCGAAAATGAACCATCAAACAACCAATGCCATGAGCTAGATCTGTGAGATATCCAACACCACCACATCAATCCCAGCCTTCACCAACTCCTTCAGACTTTCCTTATTCGACTCCCTTGTCCCTATCTCCGCCCCGACCCTCCACGAGCCGTCCGGTCCAACCGACCCGAGCTCCAATTTTGAGTACCCTCTTATCTGCTTCACAGACTCCTTCCCCACAACGTTTACAACGTCGTCGTCCCTGCCGAGAGAGTCTGAAAATTGGGAAAGAGGAATAGAGTTGAAGATAGGTAGAGAATGGGCGACTCTACCCTTGAAAGGGAAAATCGTCCGTACAGTACCTGACATTTTCCCCATTCTAAACTTCAGTAACTCACGTTTAGAAAATATCAGAACGGTACCTGAGGTTTCGACCCCGACTCAAGATCGGTACCTGGTGCCGTTAGTTCCGTTACAAAAACTGGGAGCTGAAGGATATTTTCGTCTTTTCATATTTTAATCCATAATTTTTTTATCTAATTCATTTTTCTCTATTTTCTCTCTCCCTACTGTCTCTCTCTCTCTCTCTCTCTCTCTCTCTCTCTCTCTCTCTCGTCCTATTCTCTGCAACAATGGTACTTTTGCTCCAAGACCCAATTGAACCAGAGTGCTTTCCTCACAACACCATTTGTTTGAAGAAAAAAAGAACAAAGATTTGAACTTTACAAACTCATAAAGCTCTATTCTCATCTGGGTTTTATATAAAATGGAGATGGGTCTTATTGGATTTCTGGGACACTGCTTGTACATCTCCTTCATATGCTGAACTCATCTTCTTCCTGCCTCATGTAAACCCATAAACAATTTTTCAGAATCTAGAAGAACCCTTCCCTGCAATCTACATCATGTGGCCTGCAAACTGTCTCTTTTGAGCGTGTGCGCAGGCGTGCTAGCACCGTGGGGTGCAGTCGTCGGGGAGTCCCTTGACCTGACTTCTTCTCAAACGATGTGGACGAGGAGAGCACCAACCTCGTCACAAGGTTCTTTTCTATGCCTTTCGAAAAAGGACTTTTTGCCTTACTGGTAAGGGCTTTGGTTGTGGTCTCTTTGCGTTCACCGAATCGATACCCAACGTTGTAGGTTGAGCAGAGCAATCACTGGGAAGTTTGGAGAAAGCACGGGTTGCGCTAAAGCGTGACTTTAGCTTCGCTGGATTGCGAGGGCGTTACCCTTGCTTCGCTGGTAGTAACGGTGGCGGTTGCGCTCGCAGTCGGCTCCTAGGGAGACTGGGACTGGAAGTACGGTCGCCGGGTTGGTCTGGTGATGCTGACAGTCGGCTCTCGGAGAGACTAGGACTGGCGCACGGTCACCGGGTTTCAACGAGGTTGAAGGTTTGCTCCGGGGAGGCTTTGTAATCGCTAGGATTGATTGATATGAGAGAGGTCCCTTGTTGTGTCGTCTTTAGCCTCTATATATAGGCTGCTGCAGCTTCTCCTTCCAAATAGGAATGCAATGCTGTATTTTAGGCCACAGTTATTGGCCTTGAATCAAATCAAAACACTTAATAGTTTTGATATCTATCGTAGATTCGCCTCTGTACGTGGCTAGGATATAGGCAAGATTAATTGCCTCTTAGAGTCCTGGATGTAATCTTCCTCTTGGATGCGGTAGGATATGCATTAACTGCATATATATCTTCGCGGGGACTCCCGTAGCTCGCGGCATGCAATTACATCACCCCTTATTTATTGCAATTAAGCATGATTGCATGCTTCTTGAATTGTACCACGTCCATGAATCCTTATTTGCATGAGAGACTTGATTGCTTGCATGACATGGGCCCACCATAGGACTTACTTGCATGAGCAATTATACATACATGAATTACCATGATACATACATTCCTTTGCAATAAGAACCCCTGCTTTCACGTCCCCCTTAATTGCATGGGAAACCATGATTCCTTCCTTGCACGTAGCCTACTCCATATATATGTAGCTGCCATCTTTCCCTTTTGCACATACTTGGTAATCAAGAAAATCATCAAATATATTGATAATCAGTGAATATCCTGTTTTGCTTTAAAATTGCTTGGCCTCTAAGTAGGCATTATTTAGCCTCTAAACAATATATTCCGAACTTATCGAAAATATATGCTTCGGCCACGGATATTGGCCCGGTTCTCTTCGAGTCCCCCTTGTCGGGAAAAAAATTAAATGTTATTTTGGGTTCAAACACTATTCTTCCTCCTCAATCTCTCATTGATGAGAGCCCTCTCCAGCTGCTCCACCCTCTGCGACAACGACCCCAGCAGCCGGATTTGTTTTTCCGGTGAACCAGCTCGGTCACCAGACCCACCATCCTCTCATTCTCCTCCACCATCTTCTCTAGTAGCTCCTCTTTCTTCTTGCTCTACATTGAATCAGAGTTGAACCCAACTTTAAAACCGACCAAGGAGTAAACCCAATGACTTGCTCAAGAACTTGGCTTTGTCTGGGTTTTGGGAAATCGAAGTGATTGACATGGAAATCTTCTCAGGTTGTTTTCCTTTAACCACTTTGGTGGTGTTTTGGGTTGAAATTTTCTATGGGTGTTGTTAGAATCACAAAGTTTGGGGACGGGCTCATGTGGTTGTGGTTGTGGTGATGGTGGCTGATGGATGATGACTTTCCAAATATTTCTCCGCCGCCTCCTATCGAAGCCAGCCACTCCCGCCTCTCGAGCGACTCTACTGGAGTGCTGTTACGGTGATGGTGATGGTGGCTGATGGATGATTGCTCACTAACTCTGCAGGAGTGCTGTTGTGCTGCTGCGACGCCTTGAAATTGCTGGTGCCCGACCACGACTTGAACCTTCCCGCCACCGTCGCCTGAGCCCTTCCCACCTACGAGCCTCCTGACCCGGCCCTTTCACTTTGGCATTCCCCCTTTAAAAAAAAAAATTTGCTTTTTTTATTATATGAGAAAAAAAAGGTAATTAAAAAAAAGGGTAAATTGGTTATTTAATGATCAAAATATGTCAGCCGTTAGTTTTTGAAAAGAAGCTAACGGCACCGGGTACCGATCTTCGGTCGGGATCGAAACCTCAGGTACCGTTATGATATTTTCTGAACGTGAGGTACTGAAGTTTAGAATGAGAAAAATATCAGGTACTGTACGGACGATTTTACCCCCTTGAAAAGTTAACCCTGTTAACAGCTTTACTGTTCCCAGGTACTAATATTTGGTCGGGGTTAAAAGTCCAGGTACCAATCTGATATTTTTTTAACTTAAGGTACGAAAGTTATTAGTGGCCGATACGTCAGGTACTATTTGTGAGATTTTCCCTAAGAATATTGAATCTTCTGAAGTGCCTAATACCACAAGGTACACAGTGTTTGATATCTTAGAAATAAGAGCATTATCCAACATATAGCATATCATTTCTAGTGGTTTGATCCTTCAACTAGCTTAACCAGACTTGATATCCTGGTAAACAAAGGAAGGATCAGAACAATGTAAGTGTGGGAAAGCTATCGGATTCAACGTGCATGCAAAAATGTAATGCTATTACAAGAACTAAGCATACTAGATAAACAAACTGAAAGCGTTTAATTTTGCACATCAATGAAAGCAAACTGACTGGCAGTCAAGCAAAGCGAAAGGTTCTCGTATGGAGAATGGCTAAACGAAGCATAATCAGAAGTGCTGAGATGAGTCACAGTTGCAATAACTGTGACTTGCAATCCCCTACATGTTTCTCAACAAAGTATCCAGCAATTCTCACATTCGGATTACAATAATTCTCATATTTTCGACCACGATACAGTAACTATGACTTAACAATCCCCTGAATGCAGAATGAAAATTAGGTTTTCTCCTACCAAATACCCACTAATAAGTGCTAGAGTGCAAGCAGCCTCAGGAGTTATGATGCTTTCTGTGACTACCAATTTGCAGTGAGCATTCATAACATCACAAGCAAATTCATATGATAAAGAACCAAAATTTATTTACCATATTGAACCAAGTATCTTGCCAGAAAGAAACCCATGCAGATTCTTGAAGCTAAGTAACCATAACAGATTCTTTAACAGAAAAAAAAAAAAATAAACAGGCAAATTAGAAAATGTATGATCTTAATCAACAACATATATATACTAAAGTATCAGCAGAGCTTCATTAATGTAACTGAACCATCTATGATCTTAATCAGCAACTTAAACACAATATAATTCAAACATGAAACAACAAAAGAGAACACCTTTTCTTCACTCTTCACAGAAAGCAGAGAGCTTTACCCATCATTGAAGTTATTGAATCACTCCACCCAAAAAGAGCAGATTTCCGGGTATCGGGTTCGGGTACCCGGGGGGAACATAGCTGCCCTCTTGGCCCATCATGAATAAAGAACTGGACTGTCTAGCCCAGACCCACTTCACTTCAACCAAAACGGCGTCGTCCGAAGCACCTCCATCCCAAAAGTAAATGACTTCAGCTCCGCCGTAGTCTCAGCTCCACAGCTCTCGTTAAACCCCGAAATGGGTTTTCTCAGCAGAGCCTCTAAAACCCTGAAACCACCAAAGAACCTATCTTTACTACAAACCCACCTAACCTTAAACCCTTTATCCTCTATTTTCAGGCGCAACCCAGTTTCCACCAACTTCAACTACGACCCTTTGAGATTGAGCCAAGCTTTTTGCTCCCATTCTCGCCAAAACAGCAAAGAAAACGCCGTGGATTTGAGCCAGTACCCTACTGAGAGGATCAGGAACTTCTCCATTATCGCCCATGTCGATCACGGCAAGTCTACTCTGGCAGATAGGCTCTTGGAGCTCACTGGGACCATTAAGAGAGGCCATGGTCAGCCTCAGTACCTTGATAAATTGCAGGTATATGAAACTTTAATGATTGTTTCTGTCATTTAGAGAGAGAAAGATTCTTGCTTTGTTTAGGATATGTGGATTTAATGGTTGTTTGGTAAATGGGATTGGTTTTCCTTGCTTGGTTGAGCTGAATTGTGTGGTGTATTTGCTGTTTTGTGTATAAAGGTTATGAATTGAAATGGTTGCTTTGAAGTTCTTGAACTTTTGTTAAGAAAATGGAAAATTATTTGTACTTCATATGCCCATTTGATAGTGTGGTTTACTTGTTATATTATGCATACAGTTCATGTTTTTTTTTTTTTTTCTTTGGTTGCATTTGAACCTCTTGATGTTCTCAGCATACTTCAGGAATGTAGTTGTGTGTTATTAAGAAAAAGAAAATGTGGTTGTGCTTCATATGTTCATTTTGATTTGGGTTATGGTAGGTGGAGAGAGAAAGGGGAATTACTGTAAAGGCACAGACAGCTACCATGTTCCACAAGCACAATTTTCATGGTGCGGATAAAGATGGGGCCAGTGAAGAACCGAGTTTTCTGCTGAATCTGATTGACACGCCAGGTCATGTGGACTTTAGCTATGAAGTATCGAGATCACTAGCTGCTTGCCAGGGTGCCCTTTTGGTTGTTGATGCTGCTCAGGGTGTTCAAGCGCAAACTGTGGCAAACTTTTATCTTGCGTTTGAATCTAACTTGGCAATAATACCTGTCATCAACAAAATTGACCAGCCGACTGCTGATCCCGAACGTGTCAAAGCTCAGCTTAAATCAATGTTTGATCTCGACGCAAGTGATGCTCTTTTAACGTCTGCAAAAACAGGACAGGGGCTTGAGCATGTCCTTCCTGCAGTCATAGAACGCATACCACCTCCTCCTGGGAAGAGCGAGTCACCTTTGCGGATGCTTTTGTTGGATTCATACTATGATGAATATAAAGGAGTTATATGTCATGTTGCAGTTGTTGATGGGATGCTGCGCAAGGGGGACAAAATTGCATCCGCAGCAACTGGCCAAGCTTATGACATTTTGGATGTTGGGATCATGCATCCCGAGCTTACTTCCACAGGAGTCCTTCATACTGGACAAGTTGGGTATGTTGTGAGTGGCATGCGTTCGACCAAAGAGGCACGTATTGGGGACACACTTCATCATAATAAAACCATTGTCCAGCCCCTGTCAGGTATTCTATTTATTATTCATAGTTAAGGTATTCTATTATCACTGATGGTGTTCAAATTGTAGGGTTCAAGCCTGCAAAACATATGGTGTTTTCTGGTCTTTACCCTGCTGATGGATCTGATTTTGAGGCACTTAACCATGCAATTGAGAGACTGACCTGCAACGATGCTAGTGTGTCTGTAGCCAGAGAGAGTAGCACAGCACTAGGTCTGGGTTTTAGGTAGGGAACTTATTACTAAAACAGTAAAACCTTTTTGCACTGCAAAAATAAAGTGGTTTGCTTCTACCATGATTGATATTCAATTATTATTTTGATATAATTTTAAATGTTATGACTTCTATCTTGTTGAACTGTAGGTGTGGTTTCTTAGGGTTACTTCACATGGATGTTTTTCACCAGCGGCTTGAACAGGTAACCAAATAGTGATTCTAGGGATATTTTAAAGAAATTTTCATAATGAAGGTATCACTTCAGTATGAGAAAGGCACAATTAAGAGTCTAATGTTTCTCCCTCATGTCATAATATTAAATAAGAACTTTTCTTAATACACCAGAATGAAAAGTTTATGATATTTTTCATCCGAAAGCCTTTCTTGAAGGAAAACAAATCCATCAAAGAACTTATTGATTGCATATTTAACATTCACTTATATGCACCTACAAAATTTGTGGATTACAGGAACATGGAGCTCATGTAATTTCTACAATTCCAACTGTTCCTTATATGTATGAGTATTCTGATGGGAGGTATGTGTTTAATGCTATTTTTGTAATCTTACGAATCTCATAGAATCTCATATGGTTTACCGAACATAATGTGGGTTCTATTCTAGCAAAGTAGAAGTTCAGAATCCTGCCGCATTGGTCGCAAACTCCAAGAAACAAGTAACGGCTTGTTGGGAACCTACAGTTCTAGCTACCATCATTATTCCTAGTGAGTAAGCTCTCGCACACCCTTAGCATGTCCTTTTGCCTCTCCACACTGGGAGGCATTTATTCATACAGCAGACTCCTAAGTTAATTTGTTGTCCAATTGAAGGTATGTGGGGGCTGTAATCACCCTCTGCTCTGAGCGGAGAGGTCAGCAGTTGGAGTATACATTCATAGACAGGTAATTTTTCAATGATATGTCAAATTGAAAGATGAAAATATCCTTCAAGGTGTCGCTTTGAGCATCTTGCTTTATTGTCTCCTGCCTCATCAACCATTGAGTCAAAGTCCAGTTGCTTACATTTATTTATAAAAGAATAGTACTTTATCAGAGTTTGGTTATCAGCTGTTGCAATTTGATCCAAAATTTGGTGAGCATGAATTTCATGCTCATAAGATCTAAATTGTGTTTATTACTGGACATGGGTTTGTTCAACACAGATAAGTAATCCCTGGGATGTTGCCTTACCTACTCATAAAGTTTATTTTCTTATTAAGCTCGTCTGTAATTGAGATACTGTAATCTGATCTATGCAGTCAACGAGCCTTCATGAAATACCGCTTGCCTTTGAGGGAAATTGTTGTTGACTTTTACAATGAACTGAAGAGTATTACATCAGGATATGCAACATTTGATTATGAGGACTCAGAGTAAGTTTCAACTCTCTCATTTATACACACACACATCTACTAGAGAAACCTAATGGCTGGATAAGGAAGGATAATATACTAGTGCCAAGCAAAGGGATTTAACTATCAATTGGTATCTGATAAATTGGTGCTGCAAATTTTCAATTGAGCATAATCAGAATGGGTAGCATACTACTATTAAATGCTTAGGTAGAGCAATTCCTCTTGTAGTTGATGGTTTAAACTCGAAGGAAAAACCAGAACCGTATTGCATTTATATTGTTATAATAATTTTATTCATGGCTCATACTTGACTGCAATCATTAGATCTAATAGACAAGAGACAACTGTTATTTTTTTTTATGTATGGTAACTACAAACTCATTTCACTCCCTCTGATGTCTTTTGAAATAAAACAGATATCAGCAATCTGATATGGTCAAACTTGATATCCTTCTAAATGGACAACCAGTCGACGCAATGGCAACTATTGTTCATAATTTGAAGGCGCAACGTATTGGTCGTGAACTGGTGGAGAAGCTGAAGAAATATATAGACAGGTATGCTTAGCTATACATAATTGTAATTTTTTCCATCTTTTTTTCCCTTCTTTCTGTATGATGGGATCTTTGATTCTGAGCAGGCAAATGTTTGAGATAACTATACAAGCTGCAATTGGAACAAAGGTTGTTGCAAGGGAGACGTAAGTATTATTTAATGTTTCTGCCTCTCATGCAACGACTATTCACACATATACTGTTCAGCTAAGCTTCTCTATGTTTGTCTTAGGATTTCTGCTATGAGAAAAAATGTTCTTGCCAAGTGTTATGGTGGTGATGTTTCTCGAAAGAGGAAGCTATTAGACAAGCAAAAGGAAGGGAAGAAGCGAATGAAGCGTGTTGGTTCTATAGATATACCTCAGGAGGCATTTCATGAACTACTAAAGAGTTCATAGAAAAGCAGCTGATGGTAATGACTGATTCTTACTTTATGTTCCTTTTGCATTTATGTTGTCAAAATGATCTATGGGACCAGAAGCATTACAAAATTTTTTGGTTGCATGACTAAATTATGTCCTTCATTCCAAGATTTTTGGTAGCATGAGAGAAAGTTTCAAATATTTCTAATTTGTTAGGTTAGTGAAATTAATGACAAGGTTTTCTTTTCATGTTACACACTTATATGTGGATTCCCATTTTTGTAGGCCTATAGTTTATGTGGCTTATTATAGGAGCCAGCCTTCAAGGTTTTCAGATATAGATTACTTTGGCTAACCTTCACGGTGAGGAACATAACAAGGTAGAGGAAGCTGTTGGAACAACAAAAATGAAAGGATTGTGGTGCATTGGCTTCAAATTTTTGGAGTGGAGAAAGACCATTTTTGATCGTTAAAATGATAGGTTTATTTCTTCTTACAGATTACACTTTGTAATATATTGATTCCGTAGATCCTGTTCAAATAATGTCTGGTTGGTGGGTAGAGTGAACTGTCTAAGTTTCAACTCTGTCTTCTGATGCATACAGAAGAATTGCCCATTAGAGCCGTTTTTTTTTTTTTTCCCAAGTCGTAATTTGTATCTCTCAAACAGTTGGTAATGTGCTGCAATTTTATTAATTGACAATCATAGTTTCAGAACAGGGTGAGCCTGTGAATAAACGCCTACATCTCTTGATTACAGTAACTACTGGTAATTGACATATCCAACATGTGATATTGTCAGATTATTGATCTAGACCACACATTTGAGTAACATTTTACACGGTTGATTGTCCATATTGATGGTCTGACAAAATAACATCTGAGATTGTCCAACTATAACTATAGGAAATTCAGTTTCCGATCACATAATTTAGAGACTTTTATCCCTGATGGCAGGGGAAGACGAAGTGCTCTTGGACTCGGGAAGTAGCAGTGGAGGCTGGAGAAGCGTCAAGTTTCCCTTCTGAGAATCGGAAGATGACAAACTGTTGAAAATGCTTGATGCGCGGCCTTTCGCATTCTGTGTCAAGTGTTGCCCTAATCTTTCCCCTATTCCTTGGCTTCCATAACTTGCAGCACCACCTCCAACCATAGATGAAAGCGCTACAGCAATTACCGACTTGAAATTTGGGTCTGATGTGATTGCCTTGGTCAATGTCTCTGTTAAGGACACCTGAGAAGAGGCTTGGTGATTGGGTTGGAAACACTCTTGGTTCTTTCTGTCAAACGGTGTTCCGAATTTAGGGTACCCATTGCCCCAACTGGTTGGTAAATTGATGTTGGATTCTGAGGAACAAAAGCTAACACTAGGACGAAATGTGCAGTATTGGGTTGAGGAAGGGGATGGAGAAGATGTGAGGTCTAGAGTAACTGTGGGTAGCAAAGGAGATGAGGAAAATTTAGGCAAGTAGAGCTGTTGTTGTCTGGAATTATCAAAGAGACCAAAACTGGAACCAAGACCTGGAAGCTGAGATGTCGAAGAGCCGGACAATAACATGGAAGCCGCGGCAGAGGTGGTGGAAGCCATGGAAGTGGCTGTCATTGGAAGTGGATGGTTGTGGGTTCCTTCGTAGGTGGTGATCAAGATAGACATGTCATCAACACATCTTTGCACCTGAAAAAGATCATATGAAAAATACTAACATATTAGCTTTAAAAACTGTTCAATTGTGGTTTTAGAAACTTGAATGTCGTCTTTGTAACAAGGATTTGACCTGCTTTCTAACAGGGCATGCTGGTGCAACCGTGCATCGATAGTATGCTCGGGGGCATGGATTTCCTTTCGCAATCTTCTGTCCATATTTTCTCCATTGGCATCCATCATTCATCTGTAGAAAATTAAGCAGAAGTATTGTAACAAAAGCAATTCTTGTATGAGAGAACAAATTCATGTGGAGTGTAGTAGTACCGTGGGGGTATCACATCGAGCTCTCACGGAAACCCTAGCTCTTTTTGCAGCATTGGCCTGCTGCGAAGCTTCATCATCTTCGTTTCTTATTGTCTTTGGTGTTTTAGTACTTGATGGGGACGCTTCTGCTTCCTTAGGCTCTTCGGAACTATTCTCGGGAATTGGACCGCTCAATACAAGCTCGGTCGGCAACTGCAATTTAGAGCCTAATTCAAGAGTAAGGTTGGCCTTCAAGTCTTGGTGATGATCAACTTGTACAAGTCTGCTCTCATCACTAATATTTTTAGGGTCTCTTGGACTTCTTCCAAGGCAAAGAGACAAGAGCTGATCATGAGCTTCTTCGATTTCGATATGAGAAGTGCTGGCACTCATTGTAGCCTTCTTGGAATGAGACTCTTGTTTGAGGATGTCGAAAAAGCGCAACTGTAGAGACTGGTAATCCTTCATCATATGCTCTAACGTCTTTTTCAGTCTCGCATTTTCTTCTCTGACCTCATTCATTTCGGCTTTGGCATTAACAAGTTCATAATTGTCCTATATAAAAATAACCATGTAACAATCAAAAACGAACCTCGATTTGTTCGACTCTTTAATTAACATTAGATACTTTCAACTGTCTGCATGCATCTCTTTCATACACGAATAATTAAGATGATTCAATCAAAACTATCAGAATATGATCGACGATGATCGATCGATCCCGGCTAGGAGGAGATCAAAAACATCAATTAAATTAGGAGATCGATGAAGATAAGTAAGACATGAACAACATACCTCCTCACTGTGCCCTTCTTGGCAGCCAAAGGCTTCAACCTTCGTTTCTTCAGCTGCTGCAGTTGAATTAGAGTTTGGCATTCTCGATGATGTAGCTCTCTTGCTTTATATATACAGCAGCCAGCAGACAGCAGCCAGCAGCCAGCAGATTTGTACTTTTTCTCTAACACAATTTATTCTCGCTCACAACCAAACAACTTGAATATAAATATCTATATAGGAGCTAGAGATGAGACCTGGGGTTAACTACCCATTAATTTCAGATTTTTAGTATAAATTATCGAAGTCGACGAACCCGGTAATCATCTGATCGCTCATTACGCAGGCACAGAAAAAATGTCAACTCTCTGCAGCAAGCCAGTCTTTTTTTTTAATACCTATTCTTCCAGATTAGCTAAGACTAATAAATTAACAAGGATTTTTATGTTTCAATTTCCACAGTTGAGAGGCATATTAATGAGCTTCCAGAGAGCTTAATACGCGGGGACAGCTAACTTGTATCCATGTATTATTCAATATATTATATAAATATATAAACATATACATAAATACATATTTATATGATGTAGGAGAAGACTTGTAGTAGTGGTACTACGTCTTTGAAGCTTCGTACAAGTTTGGATTCATATGGCTAATTAAGTCAAGCCAGTGGATTAGTATTAATGGTGATCGAGCGAGAGAAGGCAGCTGCCCAAAAATATTAACCTATTCATGACTGTCAGCAGTCAATACGCTTGCCATACACGAGGTGAGACTTCATTCACCTTTATATTTCATTAATTGACCAAATTTTATTTGATCATAGAAAAATAGAAAATATTGAAGGAGAAAACGCGATTTAGATATATACGGAACGCGGTCTAGATATATACAGTCACGGTAAAATCTAGACGCGTCAAGTTAGAAAATATTTATAATTAGATTGTTAATTTAAATTTATAAACAATACTATTATTCAAAAGCAATATTCTAGGTTTATAATTAGATTAAAGACATATATATAAACATGTTATGTTTTCAAACTGTAAAACAAAAATAACTTCGCATTAGCCAACTCGTTCTAGCTGCCACACTTATAACATCCATCGACAAGTCAACTTTCTTACACAATATATATAAGTATTTTGTTAATATGTTCCCTCAAAAATATAAGCATGTAACATGTACGTATGTACTACTACTACTTTGAAAGTTTGAAGGTTTTCTTAAAGTCTCTCATATTTTCAATCAACGACCTAGTTTAGGTTAAAAGCCGGCCACCTCTTCATGTTCTAGCCTTTAATTAATCATCTTGGGATCTGAGTATAGCAGGATTTGTAATAATTTGTTTGGATCTACTCATGCAAATCTCATCCATTACTGTTTGAGATTGACACCCACACCATGTATATACAATTGAATATCAAAATGTACGTGATCTTTTGAAACTGTAACCCCATAAAGAAAATTAGTGAAGTTTTAAAACTCTGAGAGATGACTGTTTTTGTTTTTAAAATGCACGATCACCATGATATCATTATGGTTCATAAATAAATCAAATTTTATAACATATCTCAGAGACTGATCCAAACCAAATTGTCTTGGAGACATATGACTTTTTAGGGTTTTTATTTATTACGTACAGAGACCATCTAACTAAGACAGACGCGAGCTTTTTAAAAAAACAATCAGATCCCATTCCCATTAGCTATCAACTGCATAATTTATGATTACTGCAAATGAAATTTATGTAAGTTACCAGAGCTCAAACTATGACGGAAAATTTCGGATTGGTTTTTCCAGTAACTCGATTATGTTTTGTGATACGTTGTATTGTATTCCTAGTATGGATCTCGTATTGTTGTTTTTATAGTAATTTGAATTTTCTTCCGATATGTCGTATTGTTTTTCCAATAATTAAGTCGATGTAATTATATGTAGTGATCTTGACTTATAAGAGTAGACCAGTGACCTTGTCATCTAGGGCAAACAACCTGGAAGACCGGCCATTTCCATATGGAAACATCTGCAGACTGAAAAAGTTGTACCTGCTTAATCACCTTCAACCCTTTAATGAAAACTTGTCAAAGGGGTCATATGACTAGTATGACTCCTTTCTGCAGATAAAGCTTAATTAATTTGAACCAAGGAAGTGCAGTCCATCGATCACTTAGTCCCAACCGACATACAACTAGTACACCATGCATATATACCAGCCAAACCAACAACTTACAAATATTGGACCAAACTGAAGCAGGTACCCAGCTATTTACTAATTGACGAATGATGTGTTAGCATGCAATTAATCCTAATTGATGCAATAATTAAAACCCTAGCTAACACGGCTGCCAACTTTCTGAAATTAATTATTTGTTATAACTTGATTGTTGGAGAATTTTTGAAGAGACATCGAGCTATCGTTGTGTTCTCCTAACCTCTCAAGGCTGTCTCTTTGTGTTCTTCAATGGACAAATAACTGATTGAGATAGAATTTTCTATCATGTTTATTACCAAGTAATAACAATTTCTTATATCATGATGACAAATCTTTATATGGGTTGAAACAGGCATCTCGCAATTGGTTTTCAAAATTTGCACATGCCTTACAAAATGCAAGGTTTCGACAATCAAGGGCAGATTATTCATTATTCACTCGGTTACATGAAAATTCATTTACAGTTGTTTTGATTTATGTTGACGACATGATCATTACAGGGAATGATGAATCTGCCATCCATAATCTCAAAAAAAATCCTGAGTAACAACTTTCTCATCAAAGACCTTGGAAATTTGAAATATTTTCTTGGTGTGGAAGATGCTCGTTCTAAGAAAGGCATTGCTATCTCCCAAAGAAAATATACTCTTGATCTTCTTGATGATGCTGGTTTACTTGGTGCACGTCCAGCAAAATTTCCTATGGATCAGAACTTGAAATTGACTGCAACAGATGGAGAGATTCTCAAAGACCCTTCACGATATAGGAGGTTGGTTGGTCGTCTTATTTATCTCACAGTCACAAGGCCCCACATCACATATTCAGTTCATATCCTCAGTCAATTCATGCATCAACCTAGAAAACCCCATTTTGAGGCAGCATTACGAGTTTTAAGATATCTAAAAGGCACACCAGGTCAGGGTTTATTGTTTCCATCACAAAGTTCTTTAAAGCTAAAAGGTTATTGTGATGCAGATTGGGGTGGTTGCCCCACAACAAAGAGATCAGTTTCTAGTTATTGTGTTTTCCTTGGTGATTCTCTTATCTCTTGGAAATCCAAGAAACAAAGTGTTGTATCTTGCTCATCAGCAGAAGCAGAGTATCGTTCTATGGCCTCTGCTACTTGTGAACTCACTTGGTTGAAATATCTTCTTCAAGATTTACAGGTACATCATCCAGAACCTGCAAGGTTGGTTTGTGACAACCAAGCTGCTCTATATATAGCAGCAAATCCTGTATTTCATGAGCGCACTAAACACATTGAAATGGATTGTCATGTTGTTCGTGAAAGAATTCAAATGGGAGTGATTGCAACAGCCTATACGCCATCTACCCAACAAGTTGCAGACATATTTACCAACCCTAGGTGCTACGCTTTTCCATTCACATTCATGCAAGTTGGGCATTCTAGACATTCATGCTCCAACTTGAGGGGGAGTGTTGAAAGTCACACTGAATATCATTGATTTATTAGCTTGATTACATGAGACTAATTGTTGGGATTTTATTGTAATTGATAGGTTACAAATCTGGCAATTAATATTGTCATATCTTATTGTAATTATAGGCTGATTGCAATACATGAGATTCTCAGCCTCTAGAATTTTCTTTTCCTTTGTATATAATTGTAACACATTCATTAGAATCCGACATATTTACCGTGAAGCAAATGGTGTTGCAAATAGGCTTGCACATCTTGCTAGTAGTTGTTCCGTTGATGATGTTTGGTTAGGGGAGACACCTGCTATTATACAAGATGTTCTCTATGAGGATTATTGTCATTATTTATCTGTAGCTCGGGGTATAGGTGCTACGTCCCCCCCGATGCAAAATTTTACTATTAATACAATAAATGGAACCGGGCGTGGGGCTGAGCCTCCCAGCTAGGCTGGGTTCCAAACCCCTTACAAAAAAAAAAAAAAAATTGTAACACATTCTACAAAACATACATGAGATTTTCTCTGCAATTTTTATTCTCAATCAGCATTTTTAACAATGATGGCTTTTGATATAAGAATTAGAAGTCGTCATAGCATCTTAGGCGTGATACATGTCGCTTTGATGGTTTCTTAAGGAGCCATAAGTCTATATATATTAACCTGTTAAACAATTAACCTATCAATTGAAATTGGAAATAACTTGAAGTGCCTCTTCAAGGTGTTTACTTAGGTGATGTATATTGTTAATTGGTTATATAGGAACATAACAGCGATGCTGTTCTAGATCTGAGGGAAGAGTGGAATTCGGACCTCTACTAACACCTTATATATGGAGAAATTTACTAATGATTAGACTAAATTTTAGGTCCATTAATTTAAAACAGAACCTTTGATGCTCGAGAACCTTTAGTGAGTGACCTTTGATGCTCTATTGAGTATACTGATTAACTAAGCAAGTCCCTTAACACTTTTGTATATCGATCGGATACACCAAATGGCAACAAGTACGTTATGCATGCAGTTGATTAATTGTATGCTTGTTTGTTGACATGTACCCAATTCTTAGATGTGTTCCCCCAGATTGGCAGGCTACTAACATTATCACTCAAGTCCGGTATCTAGCTCAAACCCGGCAAGTCAGCTGGCTTTGGACCAGCATATCAGCAAATTGTGCAGCAGATCATCTAGCTGCTCTTGCTTGCAGAGGAAAGTGCCCTGTGAACTGGCTTTCACACCCGCCTTCTTCTCTTTCTGAAATCTTGTTGTATGATGGGTGCCCTGGCCCTCCTTAATGGCCTCTGCTCTGGCCTCTCCTTTTTGAGGCTTTATGAGCTTTGTCCTTCTGCTTGTTTCCTTTGGTTTCTGTTTTAATGAAAGTTTTCATTCCCAAAAAAAAAAAAAAGATCGAAAAAGTATTAGTCATGTATCGACCAACAATTGATTACCACTAAACGTCGCCCAAAAAAAAAAATTATTAGTCCCTATTAGTATATATTAGCAGAAAATGATAGTCTATAATTCTATATATAGGGGTCATACATATAGTCCTAGACTCCTAGTCTTGGGCGTAGGTAACATGAAGTTTACTGGCGTTTGCATGATTGAATTGACTCTCATAATATACACGGTGATGGTTACATATATATTTACGTAGTGAAGACTGGAGAGAGACTCTAGAGACAGAGCAAAAGAGAGGGAGATTAAGTTTGTCAAGACATGAGGTTTTTTTAGTCTTAGTCTTGCTAGTTGCTATTATAGGAAGAGACTTAAGGGCCATGTGGTGATTATTATACTGAATTAGGTCAATGCTCTCACTTTCATTTAATAATTTAACAAATCTGCAATTTTCAAATTGAATAGTAATTCCCCTTGTATAATATTAATCATCTGTATTACCTCAGCAATTGGAGACGTTACTTGCCGTTTATGATTATTAATTCATCATTATTGAGTATCATCTTTAATATATGGCTGGAGGCTAGCTCCAGCCTTTGCGTATTATCTTGGTTTAGTGTGTATGCTGAGATCTATGATCTTGATGAATTGATGATATAGTACTAACAAGCCTACTGATATTAAGAAATTCTATAGACATTTGTGAAAGGAAATTTTTGCTACCTTTGTGTGAGATCATCATGAATTAAATTTAATAAACTTAATCATTCATTTTTAAGTTTCTAGGACGAGGAAAGAAAAAAAAAATTACCAAATGGCTTATTATCTTTAGTCTTCATTCACATCTTGATTTACACTTATGTAAGAAGAGTGGAAAAACATACGATGCAAATGACATTTCCCTAAAGGGTTCTTGACCCAAAGCACCAAAATAGACTAAATTTATCTCACTTAACCCAACAACAGATTTTTATTCCCACTAACCCAATTTAAATTGAAATGACAATTTCATCCTCAATTTAATTAATATATTACATCATGCCACTATCTCTACACAGGTACACCGACCTCTCGCTCTCTCTCTCTGCCACTGACCTCTCTCTCTCCTCTCTCTCTCTGCGCCATGGCGGCTCCGAAATTAGAAGCCCACCACCGCCGGACCTTCACTACTCCCAGACCCTGCCGGACCTTAACTGAGCGCCGACCCCGATTGGATCAGAAGACGATCCCAGCTTTGCTGCGTTCAGAGCTCATCGGCGGAAGCATGGCGACCAGATCTTCCAGCCGGAACTCGAAATCTCCTCCAGAAAGCTCCGAATCTAGACCTTCCGTTGATTCTTTGCCGGAGACGAAGATGTAGCTCCTAAAGAACGATTCCCTCTGCAATTTTTTTTTTCCGTCTGAGATCAACCGCTTCTTCCTTTTTCTTTTTTTTTTGGACAACGTTTTTTTTTTTTTAATAGATAACATGGGGTAGAAGGATAACATAGGGCAAAACGCCCATAATCAAAGAAAAAAGAAAAAAAAAATGTTTTATTTGGGGGCAATAGACGTCGGGTAATAGACGTTTTGAATTGATGTAATCTCCATTTTTTTTTCTTCAATCAAAGTTTTGTTTGTCTAAATTTAGGAAGATTAGTTCTCATTCCGGTGACCGAAAGTTCTATTGGGGGGCAATAGATGTCTATTGGGGGTAACAAACCTTTCCGGTGAGGTTTTCATAAAAGTTCGGTGGGCGGCGGCTGGTGACCGGAATCCGGCGAAAGTTGGCCGGATTCCGGCTGTCGGCGGCCGGGCTCCGGCGAAGTCCCCTATGGTTTCTCTCTCTTCCGTTTTCTCTCTCTCTCTCTCTAAGTAACAAAGGTGAGGGTAAAATTGTATTAAAAAAAAAAATTTTAAAAAAATCTTAATGGGGTATTAGGGAAGACCTCCTTAGAGTGTTTTGGATAAGAGGAAATTAAAAAAACTTAATGGGGTAAGTGGGAAAAAAATCTCTAGAAATGGGGTAAATGGACAAAAACCCTTCCCTAAAAAACTTTACGGTACTTTCTTTTTTGAGAAAATTACACAAATAGTCACTAAACTATAATTCATTCAACACTTTGATCACTGACTTTTCAAAAATATCACTTTAGTCACTGAAATTTAACTTTGCAATTCACGTATTTCAGCCACTACCTGTAAAATTAGATTACAAACAAGCTCACACAATTACATGTTCATTATTGACTTTAAACATACCATTGACGTCATAAGTAGAAGCCATTGCTGCAGCTGCAAAACAAAGATGAAGACGAGGTCGAAGTCTTCTGCTATTCACCAACTTAAGCTTCTGAATGGGCAGAACACAATGCTAGTAGACGGTGGTGATAACAGGGACCCTAACCTCTTATTTATACAAGTACTAGTCCTAAGAATCCTCCCATAAAGGTTTTCCTTAAGGATCAAGTCTTGTATCTAAGAATCCCAATGCATCACAGTTTAGGGCTTTCTTGTAGTCCAATTAATGGATTCCTAATCCAATGATAAATACACTATCACATTAGATATCTAGGATGATTCTTTTCCAGATCCATGTTGTATTCGATTTAATGCTTTGATGGTTTCCTAGTTGCTTTAGGATAACTTGTGATGAGTCCACTTTTGATCTAATAATCTCCCACTTGGACTATCACTGGTTATCTAGGACAACCAAAACTGAATAACATCAACTCATTTACAACCAACTGTAGTGTGCACCAGAATTAGGAAAAGTCTCAAAATCCATTCAACATGGTCAAAACACAGTAGCTTATGCAGAGCAAGGAAAAGCATACACTTTAACAAAAATGCAGCACTTCCAGACCACTAACATAAGCCCCTGCATTCCACATATGCTATTAAAAACAAAATGATGCAGTATATGAACATCGTGTATTACCAGAAGATCATATACCTGAATGGTCCAACTGAATGTTTCAAAACGAAACTCAAGCATAACTGAAAACACTGATGGTCTTAATGCTTGTACTTTAAACTGAAGGAACATGTTCACTGAAGTTACAAGACCATCTGACATTTAGGTAAATCAAGAACACAAAATAAAAGTTGCAGAGGATTTTAATAAAATTGCAGTAACACAATTTGAATGAAATACCTCGAGAACTTTTATTGATAATCAAAATTCAATAATACATAAAGTTGTGATAATAACTGAATTGAAAATCACAACTATCAAAATTACAAGAACTCAGAAAATTACAAAACTTATAAAATTTGCTCTTAACTAAATCAGGCTCCCACTGAACTCAAGATTCTAAACTAGGCAAAACACCAATGTTCTCAATATGCTTCTTGAAGGCTGCAACTGACAATGCCTTAGTGAAGGGATCTGCAAGCTGAGAGTCTGTGCTTATACTCAATATTAAAATTTCACCATGCTTGACTCTCTCTCTCACACTGTAATACTTGAGGTCAATATGCTTTGAGTTATTTGACCTTTTACTATTTTTACTGAAGAATACAGCTGCCTCATTGTCACAATGAATTACAAGAGCATCAGAAACTATATGACTTAAAATCCTAGTCTACATCAAGAAATTTCTAATCCATAGCCCTTCACACATTCCTTCATATACTGCAATAAATTCTGCCTGCATTGTAGATGTTGTCACTAAGGTTTGTTTCATGGTTTTCCAAGCCACAGCCCCTCCTGCAAGCATAAAGACATATCCACAAGTCGATTTCTTGGAATCAGGATAATTTCCTGCAAAATCTGAGTCTGTATATCCTATAAGCTTCAATTTTTCAACTTGTCTATACACAAGCATGTGGTTTTTGGTCCTCTGCAAGTACCTAAGTACTTTGTTTCCAGCTACCCAGTGTTCATGACCTGGATTAGACTGAAACCTGGAAAGAATGCCAACTGCAAAAGATAAATCAGGTCTAGTGCAGACCTGAGCATACATTAGGCTGCCAACAAGCCTTGCATAAGGCTTGGACTCCATATCCACCTTTTCTACTTCATTCTTTGGACTTTGTTTCTTAGTGAGCTTATCTCCTTTAGACATTGGAACCTCCCCTGATGCACAAGTCTCCATGCCAAATCTTTTCAGAATTTTAGCAATATAGTTTTGCTGGGATAAACCTAGCAGCCCCTGCGCTCTATCTCTCTTAATTTCTATTCCTAGTACATATGATGCCTCTCCTAAATCTTTCATGTCAAAATTCTTTGACAAAAAAGCTTTGGTTTCTTTAAGTAGCTTTAAATCGCTACTGGCCAACAAAATGTCATCAACATAAAGTACTAGAAATATAAATTGGTTTCCAGATGTTTTGAGATAAACACACTCATCCACTAAATTTTCAATGAATCCAAAAGAAGAAATCACAGAGTCAAACTTTTTATACCACTGTCTAGAGGCCTGTTTTAAACCATGAATGGATTTTCTTAACTTGCAGACTAAATCTTCTGTTCCTGGTTCTATAAACCCTTCAGGCTGCTTCATGTAAATAACTTCATCGAGTTCTCCATTCAAGAATGATGTCTTGACATCCATCTGATGTAGTTCCATATCAAACTGAGCTACAAGTGCCATAATGATCCTAAAGGAATCTTTGGTTGAAACTGGGGAAAAAGTTTCAGTAAAATCAATACCCTCTTTCTGTGTGAAACCCTTGGAAACTAACCTAGCTTTATGTCTCTCAATATTCGCATTTGCATCTCTCTTGGTTTTAAATACCCACTTGCAGCCTATAGCCTTTTGTTTGGGGTCAGGTTTCACTAAATCCCAAACTGCATTGTGGTTCATGGACTCAATCTCAGCTTCCATAGCTTGTTTCCACTCACTTGACTGACTGCTTTCAATAGCTTGATTGAAAGTGACTGGATCATTGTCATCTGCAAGATCAATTTCAACTTCATGTTCTTGCAAATAAACAATATAGTCAGAATCTTCCCCCCCCCCCCCATAAGTTGGTTTCCTTGCTCTATTAGACCTTCTTAATTGGGGATTTTGAATTTGGTGTGGTTCTGCAGGCTGATCTTGAGGTTCTACAGGCTGTGGTTGATCAGGTAAGGGCTCAGGATTTGCTTGATCATCTGCAAAATGCATTACTTGATCAACAAGTTGATCTTGTGCATTTTGAGTTTCTGGAACACTAATGGCTGCTTGTGTATCATGAATTATAGGCAATACACTTTCAGTATGCTCATTATCCACAATTTCTTCAAATTCTGAAGATAAATCCTCAAGACTTGTGTTGTGAATTTTCTCGTCCAAGAATTTGACTTGATGTGTTTCAAAAATTCTTGGTGAGTGATGAGTTGCATAAAGCCTATACCCTTTAGATTTTTCAGGATATCCTATAAAATAGCAGCTTACAGTTTTTGGATCAAGCTTGTTAATGTTTGGATTGTAAATCCTAGCTTCTGCAGGGCATCCCCACACATGACAATGGTGGAGGCTAGGCTTTCTGCCACACCACAACTCAAAAGAAGTTTTCTCTATAGCTTTACTAGGTGTTCTATTGCAAACATAGTTTGCAGTCCTTAAAGCCTCACCCCATAAAAATCTAGGTAGGCCTGTTGTGCACATCATGCTCCTGACCATATTCAAAAGTGTCTGATTCTTTCTCTCAGCCACACCATTTTGCTGAGGATTATATGGTGTGGTATATTGAGCCTTGATGCCTTGTTCTTGCAGAAATAAGGCAAAAGGACCCTTTTGTTGTCCACTCTCTGTGTATTTTCCATAAAATTCACCACCTCTATCTGACCTAACAGTTTTGATTTTCTTTTCTAGTTGTTTTTCTACTTCAGCCTTAAATATCTGAAAAGCTTTAAGTGCTTGAGATTTTTCTGAAAGTAGATAAACATAACAATATCTAGAAAAGTCATCGATGAAGGTTATAAAATACACATTGCCACAGATTGTTTGAGTTCTAAATGGACCACAAATGTCAGTATGTATGAGCTCTAAAAGTGCTTGGCTTCTATATGCAGTCTTTTTCCTTAAGTTAGTTATTTTTCCCTTAAAACATTCAACACAATCTTGTAAATCAGAAAAGTCTAGTTCATTCAAGATATTGTTTTTAACCAAAATTTTCAATCTCTCTTTTGATATATGGCCAAGTCTTCTATGCCACAAATATGCAGACTTTTCATTGCATTTAGTTCTTTTAACACCAGTTAAAGTGTTACTCAATGTGTTATTATTTTCAACAAGAGAAATTTCTTGTTGACTGTGTGAACAATTTAACTGTAGGTAATCATTCAATATAACACCAGAACCAATTTGAATTGAATCTTTAGAAATAATAATTCCATTATTGTCAATAAGAAGTCTACATCCAGATTTAACCAAAAGAGAAACTGAAATTAAATTCCTTCTCATGGAAGGTACATAATAAACATTATCCAAAACTAACAACTTTCCTAAACCAAGATCTAATTTTAAGGTTCCAATAGCTTTGACTGCCACTCTCATGCCATTGCCTACACACAGGTTCACTTCATCACTTTTTGGGACTCTCTTCCTTATGAATCCCTGCAGAGAATTAGTAATATGTAAGGGGCTTCCTGAATCAATCCACCAAGTTTTTGGTTCAACATTAACTAAATTAATTTCTAAAGAAAATAGTGAGTTAGAAAAATTACCCTTTTTGATCAACCAATTCTTAAAGTCTGTGCAATCTTTCTTCATGTGCCCTACTTTCTTACAGAAATAGCACTTGAACCTAAATGGTTTGTTGGCTTTAGCTACTCCCGAGGTAGATCCTTTGTAGATGGTTTTGGTAGGCTTAAGCTTAGACTGGTTCTGCCGTTCTGGTATTTTTTCTTAGGCTTCTCAACAAGGTTGACTGAGGTGCTCGGCTCTTTTTCCTTCCTAATCCTGTCCTCCTCATCCACACAAATGGCAATCAGCTCCTTGAGGCTCCATTTTTCCTTCTGAGCATTGTAGCTGGTCCTTAGTTGGCTGAAACTATTAGGCAAGGAATGCAGTGCAGTGTGCACTACATAATCATCAGTGACCCCCATGTTGAGGTCCCTTAGCTGAGCATTAATCTCAATAAGCTTCATGATATGCTCTCTCACTTTTCATGTTCCAGTGTATTTAAGGTCGTTAAATTCCTTTGCCAGCCTAGCTGCCTCAGCCTTATCACTTTCCCTATACATGCCATGAATAGCATACAGAAAATCCATGGTTAAATCAGGTTCTTCTATGCTACCTCTGACAGTGTCTGACATAGTAGTCCTAATCACATTCTTTGCCATCTTATTAGCTTTATGCCACTCCTTATAATATTTCTTCTCTTCATCAGTGCTCTCACTAGTAAGCATCTCAGGTTCATCTTCAGTTAAGCAAAGGTCCATGTTCTGGTTCATGGCTAGGTAAAAATCAATTTGGTTTCTCCACTTCTTGTAATTATAGCCGGTTAGAAGCTGAATGGTGTTCAAGGTCACAGTAGGGACTCCTAAAGAGCAAAAAACAAAATAAAGTTTTTGTAAGTTTTCAATCCAAAAGTTCTTATTATCTTAAGTTTGATGTTTTCTGTGACTTAAGTAATTTCAAGACAAAATAAACTACAACACAGAAAACAAAATACAAGCAATGCCATATTTCAACCAATAGCCCTTTTTATCTAAAATTAATATCATGCAACACTTTTAAGTAGAAGACATAATATTCTGAAGGTTCCAAATCAATAAGCCATATCTGTTGAAAACAAGTTATCCAAAGAAAACAAATCACATCTTTAGACAGAAATTTGTATTCTAAGTATCCATATTTGAAAACAACAGTTATGCATATTGCTATTTGCATTCTAAAATTATACTGTACTACTTCTTTGGAAGCAAAATTATTTGCATAATTTTAAAACACAAGATACAATTTTCAGGTTTGTTAACTCAATGTCTTCTGCAAGAATTAATGAAGAGTGCTTTGTGCAATATGTTCATTTAAACCTACATAAAACACAAACCAAAACGAGCTTGAAAACTTGTTTTCTATCCGGATCAATGATCTTTATAAGAAACTAAGCTCTTTGTACCTGTAAGATTTTAACAATGCCAAAGAATTTTGGGAGATTTCTGCATACATTGTCATACCAAAACACAGATACAAAACTAAAAAATTCACCTTAAACATGCATATCAAATCACAAGCAGAAGCAACATAGATATGCAAACACAAAACCAATTTCACAAGGCACAGAAGCATCCAAGAAATTTAAATTTCATCCGGTCACCATCTACTCTAGCCTATGTGCACGCCGGGAATGCTACTAGGGTTCTTGTGCTCATCAATCAACAAAACAAATTGAATCGAAACTGAATTTTTCTGTAAAAACCTGATCTTTGCAATTTTCCCAATTTTGCTGCAAGAAACTTTCGCGGAAGCATGAATTCAATAACAGAAGGCAGCAAAAAATCCTTATTGGCATCTTAATCGAGCAACACAGGGGTCTTGAATCCCTACAAGATGAGTTCATCTTGTGGGTCTCCGTTTTTGAATACCCAGAACCAATCCCCACTTCATGTGACCGTTGTGATAACGGTCACTTTCTTTAGTTTCTGAAGGAGGTTTTGGGTCGGGTCTGGGCTCGGATCAGCATGTGTTGTCGTGTGGGCCAAAAGGGTTTTCTGAAGGTGGCCAAAACGTGGCCTGTTTATTGCAAAGCAAATTTTTTTTTTTTTTTTTTTGAAAACCTAAAATGATTTTTACATCGAAAATAAATTTGAAGAACAATTTGTGAGCCTAAGCTCTGATACCAATTGTAAAATTAGATTACAAACAAGCTCACACAATTACATGTTCATTATTGACTTTAAACATACCATTGACGTCATAAGTAGAAGCCATTGCTGCAGCTGCAAAACAAAGATGAAGACGAGGTCGAAGTCTTCTGCTATTCACCAACTTAAGCTTCTGAATGGGCAGAACACAATGCTAGTAGACGGTGGTGATAACAGGGACCCTAACCTCTTATTTATACAAGTACTAGTCCTAAGAATCCTCCCATAAAGGTTTTCCTTAAGGATCAAGTCTTGTATCTAAGAATCCCAATGCATCACAGTTTAGGGCTTTCTTGTAGTCCAATTAATGGATTCCTAATCCAATGATAAATACACTATCACATTAGATATCTAGGATGATTCTTTTCCAGATCCATGTTGTATTCGATTTAATGCTTTGATGGTTTCCTAGTTGCTTTAGGATAACTTGTGATGAGTCCACTTTTGATCTAACACTGCCGTCAGATCTGCCGTTAAACACCATTAATCTTGAGAGTATTTTAGTCCAAGTTTTTAAAGAAAAAGAAAACAAAATTTGTTCATTAACTTATTTTTTTATTTATTTCTATCTATCGAGAATGGTTGAGTTCGAATCTCAATTAAGATTGTGAGTATCTTGAAAAAAAAATGTATATGGGCGTGGTCGAGAGAGAGAAATAAAGGGCAAATTTGCAAGTCTTTAACGGACAAAATTGACAGAATGACTAAAGTGAAAGACGATATCTAAGTTGAGTGACAAAAATGATATATTTGAAGGGGAGTAAAATTAACACTCCTAATTTTACGATGCACACTCCATGGTTTCTTTTTTTTAATAACTTAAATTTTGTCTTTTTGTGATAATTTTAACCAAAAAATGAAAGAAATAATTTGGATTACAAATTAGGGAATATAAATTTCATTCTTCTTTTTGAAAAGTAAGTGACAAAAGTATCTTATTTGTTAAAATTAAGTGACAATTTATGTAATTCTGTCTTCATTATTTTTCTCACGAAGGATTCAAATGACCTCATGGGTCATGTAAGCCCCACTTAGAAACTCTTCTTACAGCCTGATAGGAATGGCCTCAACCCTTTGGGTCTAAATGCAATTAACCTGAAGGGCCCAACTTCATCATGCAGTTATAAGCAAAAGCAAAGATATATAAGTGCTATTCCTAAACAAAAAAGAGGAAGCACTTATTGGTCATGGAGTGGATGGATCACCTCCTCTAATTTCCATCCTCTTCATATATATGGTTCCTTTATTAGGCCAAATTGCTAAAGCAAATCTTCATATACATGGAATCTTCGTATGCTCCGCTCAGCTGGTTATCGATAACATTTAGGCTATCTATCTCCCTGGCTCCTTCTGAAACCCTATAGCTCGTTCGTTTCACCTAGCTACCTCGTTGTTTCTACTTGTCGAATATGATCAGCATATATATAATCGACGATGGAAGCTTTCTAGTTATTGCAGTAGTTACGTACTTTGCTATAGTACTCCTCCAACAACGACCTCCTTTCATTTTCATTTCAGAACTGTACGGCTTTGATTCGATGGAGATAAAGCCAAACCTACCTTCGATCCTGTCGCTTCATACTAGGTTTCCATATTTGGCAAAACAACAGATACAGGTTTCCTTACGATATAGGGCAGTTTCTGCGAGTATTGAATATTGGGGGAGTTTAGCCTATTTCTGAATTCTGATTGACCCCTGCACAAGCACCGCCGTAACCACCCTACCCTCCCTTCTAGAAGCCGCCATGGCCATCACGTCACGCTTCGACTTGTCTCTAAAGGCACAGACATCCAAAATTTTCAATCTCTGACCTTCTCCAATGGCAATTACGACAAACCATCCCCGTCAGATCGCCACCACCTTACCTCCTCGGTCGTATTCATGTTTGAATATAACGACGACGATGACGATGACGATGACGAAGACGAAGACGCCACAAACCAACCAAGAAGATAATGACCTCTCTCCTCTCCTTTAGTCCATACTTTGACCACGCCTGGTCGGCTTGTCATAAAGAAAACCGGTATGACACGTCATCGTTTTGTAAATCCCACCAAACCGTCCTTCTATTCCATTCTATTCCAAGCCCTGACGCCCACACATTTTTTTTTTCCCTTCTTTCTGTTCAAATATTGAAGAATTGGAGGGAAAGAGACAGGTGTGTTAAACTAAGTCCAACTTTCATTTCAGGGGAACTACTACATCAGGAAACATAGTACTTCTCTTCTTTTAGTTGTTTTTTCCTTTCTGAGTATGTACATGATCATAAAAAAAGCACAGACAGAGTGTGCTTCATGTCCCACGAACAACAAAGAAAAAAACATACAGAGAAAAACAGGAAAAACAAACAGAAACTCTACTACTGTGGCTACTGTTGATGCACAGAATTGAGGCAGCAGCTGACAGCTGACATGACAACGACGACATGGTTTCGGGGAAATGGAATGTCTGTGGTGTAGATGGATGGATGTGAGGAGGAAATTGAATGGTGATGATGTAGATGGCTATGGAGGGGAGAAGTATTGTTATTTGTCCTGTATTTGAGGGCCTCTATACAGGTCTCCGACTACAGCTAGCTCGTCTGGTTTCTCAATCTCTTGAAGCCATGCGTAACCTTCCTTCTCCTCTTCAGGGACCGATACTCCATCAACTGAAAATTCACAAAATACAAGCAAATGTAATCGAGGTCCTCATATGAGTCTAAAAGGAGATTATTCATCTCAACGAAATTTGGTACCTGAGAACTGAGAAAATGGGATATCAAGGTAGTATTGGCAGTGGCGACCGTCGGGATCACAATATGGGGGACCAAGCACATCAAGCACCGCACATGCTGTCACAGCAGTGAAGCAATGCATGTTGCCTCCATCAGCTGGATAAAGGATTTTAGTGTCGCAAGGAGCAGTAAAGTCGGCATCAACCTTCACTTTTGCCAAGCGGGTAGCAGGAGGTGCAACTGCATTAACTGCAGAAATTAAACCAAACACAAAATATTGGTAATTTTAGCTTTCTTCTATGAACAATGAAGATGGTAACTGCACAAATAGGCGGTCCTCATGACTTGATTTTACAACAAAAAGATTTTAGCACTCAAGTCATCAAGCAAGCACTCTCTAGTCTTTACCTAAAATATAAAGGTTGAAAAGCAAAGGCAGGGGATTTTTATATGTACTCGTATATATAACAAGTAACAGGAAGTGACTAGAACCAGCCAAAAATTTTACTTGACAAAGAAGTATTGTGAAAATGTCAAAGTTTCATAAGATCAGCTACTTAATTTCTCACAGCATGAAAAGGTCTTGTGCGTGACTCCATCCATAAAGCCTTGGTTGTATCAAGGGAAAATAGCACTTTTGTAAAATTTGATCTTCCCATAGAATTCCTATAGGCAGATGGTCTGTTGGTCAACATACCAGGCCTATGACCATCTAATGTGCCTAAAATGAGGTGCTTGTTTCACAAAAATGAATGGTTTTTTTTTTTCAAGACTTTCTAGTAAAATCAGGACTCCTTGCTTATAACAACCGAGTGTACCTCCTTCTAATCTTTCTTTCTTTGGTCAAGGCTCCCTAGTTTTTGCAGCAAGTAGTAATCAACAACAGAAACTACACACAATCTGAGCAATCCAGCATAACTTCTGAAGGAAGAACATACCTTGGGAAGGAATAGGATTCTCAGGTGTTGACTTCTGATTCTCAGTTGTCGGTTGCTGAATCTCAATTGTCGGTTGCTGATTCTCAATTGTTGGTGTTTTCTCAGGGGCATCAACCACCCAATCATATGACTTGATATGCATTGTCCCGAAAAGAAGCTTACTGAAAACCGTCATTCCCGGGTGATTATGAAGCGGAATTACACCTGACGGCGGCAAACAGAATATCCCCATCTGCATATAGTTGGTTTAATAAAAGAACATAAGCAATGGTTGGTTAAATTTGCATGTTGCATTGCAGTACCACAAAGAATCCTACTTACTGAAAATTTGTCACACTCAAACAGATGCAAATATGTGATTGGCGGGGTTCGCCCAGCTGTTGCAAGTCGAAAGTATGGCAACTCACGAGTCAGGCCAACATCAACAGGTCTCATAGCATCTGCATCCAAACAAGCCATGAATATGAACGACATTGCATATATAATACACTGTGCGCCACATTTGCAATTTAGGCAACAAATTAAAAACATAACAAACAATACAATGTCCCAGCAACCTCATGGTGCTATGAATGCCAAGTGTTTTCTCAGATGGAATGCAAACAGCACTTGATGAGACCTATTTAAAACCCTTCACTTAAAAGACACTTGGGTAACCAAACCAGACTCCAGCTGTAAAGAAACAAAACCATGCAATACATATGTACTGCCACAGACATTTTCTTTTTTATATATAGAAATTTAGTCCCAACTCCAAGAAGATATGTACCATTATCCCAGGACAGGGATCAGAATTTAAAAAAATAAAAAATCCAAGCAACTGACTCTAAACAAACAACCAACAATGCAATGCAAAATTCATACAAATATTTGTATACGCAATTGAAAGAAAAAGATTCAAGACTGAGATTAACAAAGCACAGAGGAATGAATGAATGATTGAGATGATCTAAACATAGTGCATTGTCTGACACGAAAAATTGGCATCTCTGACAAAGCAAATATTGCTGAAGAAAAATTTAACCAGTTGCGAAATTGTGATCCAAAACCGGCTTCAATTCAATCCAATTACGAAATTCCCTTTTGAATTCAGCATTTATTGATCCGTAAAATGGGAAACCAGTGAATCATCATGCAATATAAGAAAATACGTACCCAAAACAGAGCATAGCTTCTGGATATCTTCGGAGGAGGGAATAATCCCGGCGCCGCACAAGGAAAACACAGCCTTGCACGTCTCGTACAGCTTCTGCACCGGCGACATCTTCCGACGACGTCGCCGGCACTTCCTGGACTTGCTGATCGAATTCGTCTCCTCCGGCGATGGATGAAGCACCTTGTTGTTGTCTTTTCGATTGGGTAACGTCGTCTCAACCCCCATTCACACTCCAAAATCGCAGAATCTAACACGCCCAGAAAAACCACTCGATAAAAAAAGAAAGAATCGATCTGGGTGTTTCAGAAACCGCAGCAAAATGCAAAATTTCAATCCGGGTAATGGCCCATTCGAACCCAGAAAACGAGAAAAACAGAGCAGGTGGAACAGGGGAGGAGAGAGAAGGAATGAATAGTGATAAACAGGTACGGTTTGTACAGGTTGAGTTGCTGTTGGGTGGTGAAAAAGGAGAGCGAAGGACAGAGATGTGAAATTTGGCAGCTCTGTTTCTTCTTCTGCTGCCTCTTCTTCTTCTGTTGAAGAAGGAGAAGGAGTGGGGAGAATTTAATGGGTATAAAAAGGGACAAGGGAAATGGAGATGTTAGGGTTAGCTGAAAGAGAAAGACAGTTGGTTTTGGCGTGAGGGAGTGAAAACCAGGGGCCATGCTCGGCTTTCCAGTGGGCTGTTCCAACAGCGGATTTTTATCCACTCCTCTTCTCTTTGCTCTTTTCTATCTTTGCCCCTCCTTTTAGTCATTTTCACAAGTCCACTCTTATTTTCTTAATTCTTATTTATATTCTTAAACTTGGAATTTGCTAGGTCTATAAGTGATAGCAGCTAACCATTGAGTAGAAGAAGAGAGAAGAAGAAATTTTGATTTGGGAATGCAAAAATCTGTTTTTAATTTTGGGTAAGACCTTAAACTTTTTGTACAAGAATTCATGCACGGCTTTTAAAGATTTGCTTTTTAATATACGTCCAACGGTTTATGTCAGACTTGTATAAAATGGATTCGGGAGTCAACTAAGGCGCAATAAATTTCATTTAGTTTTTCGTTGCAATCTAAAACAGTGTTCAGACGTCCGTGCTCAGTGGTTGCAGCTTTTGAGAATATAAAGTCGTATAATCATGTGTTTCGTATTAATTGTGTTGTAATCATGCAACGGTCTCATCCGAGGTTACCGGTATTATAAACTTCGCTGAAAAACAGTGTGCTGAAAATATCTACCAATCCTTGTGCTTGATAATTATAAGTCTCGTAAAGTAGCTTTTCATATATGGTAATAGCCTCATATCATCATAGTTTGTAATTTTTTGTATTATAGACGAATAAAACACGTACTTACGTTTTTTTCAAAAATATTTCCGTACTTTGTACTTTTGAAAGAGACTCGTTAAATTTTTCATATTTTTGAAGTCAAAAATATTATACACTTACTATACACAATTTTAACGTTTTTTTTTTCCGTATTTTACTAGGGCTGTCATTCTGTCGGTTCGAATCGGTTATAGGTATTACCAACTTCAAAACCAAAGCTTTCGGTTTCAAAATTGAGTTACCAATTACCAACCAAAATTTTTTATTTTTAATCATATCTACAAAATTCGGTATTTCAGTATTTCGGTATTACCAACTTTAGAATAACTAATTCTTTGTAATATAAATTAGAATGAACAAAATTAGGTTTTTCAATTTTATAACCGTAAACTTCGTATTCATCTACTAATCATAGCTTTCTTTTGTATATATGACATCAAATTTTATCTATTTTCAATAAAACTAGGTTATTTAACCATCTTGGACTAGGTTACTCAAAATACATGTATTATTAATTATGTAGTATATTGAGTAATGTTCATACTATTATGAAAGCTTTTATGTTTATTTCTTAATATACATGTATGTGTATGGAAAACCATAGTATATAAAAGCTAATATTTAGATAATCGGTAGATTCGGTATTTACCAAAACCAAACCAACTTTTTCGGTAATTTTCGATTTTGGTTTTATCGGTCTCGGTTACCAAAAAGTCGGCTTACCAAACCTAAAGTATCGGTCGGTATTCGGTCTGTTTGGTAATTACCAAACCAAGTGGCAGCCCTATATTTTACCCATATTATTGAACAAAAATGAATATAAATTAATATTTTAAAATTAAAAATTTTAATTATTTAATTAATTAAAAATATTTTGCTGAACTTAAAATGAATATAAATTAATATTTTAAAATTAAAAAAATTAATTATTTAATTAATTAAAAATATTTTGCCGAACTTTTCAACGAATTATTTAATGAAATGTCCGAATAATACACGTACATATTTTTCACGTATTATACACGTCCCGTTTTTTACTAACTATGCATATCGTACAGTGTCAAACTCTAATACAATCATTTAAAAGACTAAAACCAACTTCGTGTAAGATGTAAAACAATGTGCTAACATGCTCATTTAACATAATTTTCCATATATCAAATCTCATAACGTATTGTCTCATGTATGGTATAGTATTGATCACCCTAGTGGGTTGGCTTGTATGCTGAATCGTGGGCTCGTGTAGGGGTGGGCGCGGTACGGTTCGGTTCGGTTCGGTTTGAGGCCCAAACCGCAATCAAACCGCTTTTTTCAGTTGGCCTATATATCAAACCGCAACCGCATTACAAAAGGGCTGAACCGATTATTTCGGTTACACCATTTTTCGGTGCGGTGCGGGTCGGTTTCGGTTTGGAGCGATTTATTAATTTCAACTAGAAAGAGAGGGCCAAAATCAGGCTTATTTTTACCTAACAATTTCAATAAGGTATAAATAAATTTTGAATGCATTTAGAGTCCACACAAATCGGCAAATATCACCCAAATATCAAGCAACTTGCAGAAAGACCATAGCAACTTATTACACACACACACACACACACACACACATATATATATATATATATATATATATATATATATATATACAGACCCCTTCCAAAGAGGACGTCCGCACTTCGCTAGAGTGCGGACGACGACACAGCGGAGGCATTCCAGGCGGCGAAGGCGGCGCACGGCTTGCAGGAGGGAGGCCGGAGGCATCTCGGACTGTTCTGGGCAGCGTTCGAGGTCGGAGGAGGTCGGGGTTGCAGGTTCTGGGCAGCGCTGCAACGACGTCGCCGGCAACTCCACCGACTGCAGACGGCTCCGCCCGACCCCTGGTGTCCTTCCGGCAACCCCCGCCGCTCCGTCGCGCCCTGAGCCGAGTTGAAGCAGCGCCGTCCGCACTTTAGCGAAAGTGCGGACGTCCTCTTTGAAACGCCTCCGTATATATATATATATATCAATGATCAAGCAAACATAGCAACTTATTACAAACTGAAAACCTAATCAAAAATGGATTTCTTATATATTGAAAACCAACATTTCCATTAATAAATAAATAATAAATAAATAAAATATAATTAAAATAAATTCGGTGTGGGTCAGTTTAAATCGGGCGGTTTATGACCCGAAACCGCAACCGAACCGCTTTTATACGGTTTGGTGCGGTGTGATCATAAAACGAAACCGTTTTAGTTCGGTGCGGTTACCGAACCGTTTTTTCGGTGCGGTTCGGGTCGGTAACGGTATTTTCGGTACAAAATGCCCACCCCTAGGCTCGTGTGCTGAATCGTGGGCTACTTGCAAAGTTAAGGGCAAGTTGTGGGATTGGGGCCCAATTGTTATGTCAATGGAAAATGTTTCATCATTTTTCCCTTTATACTTAACTTGTAATCTGTCTTTTTTTTTTTTAAAGATGAAAATTCCATTAATAACCAAACAGATTACATAGCATTGGATCCATAGTTACGGGACCGTCAACATGAGTGACTTCCATGAGCCAAAAAGGCCCAACCCCTAACCAAATTTTACGCTCATACCCGCGAGCTACAATGAGTAACAACCAAATCTGTACCGATACAACCCAGCCACCAACACTACGATGAAATGTTTTCACCCGTTCGGACACCGCGATCCAAAACTGCCAGACCACGTGTAAGGGTGATTCACCATCACGTTGATAACCAAAAAGCACCGACAAAAGACAAGACCATGACACAGTAGAACGACCATGACACCATAACAATGACATCGACACCAAAAAAACCCCCCAAACCCTCGCTCACAAGAGGAGGGACTTATTTTCAACATAACAACAACCGGACAGAAACCCCAAAACCTAAAGAAACTGAAAACAACACAAAACCAGTGAGGCCCAAGAAAAGAAGCCCAGCCCAAACACCCTTTTCCCCAACAGAGAGCAAGCGCCCAGACAATCCTTCCCGACGCCGGCAAGCTCCAATGTCACCACTCTGCCGCCACGCATCACCACGCCACGCCGCCGCAACCCTACGCCACCGCGCCGCCTGGCCACGTTGCAGACAGATCCGACAACCTGCATACGACCGCAACCAGATCCAAAACAGCGACCGAACCGGGCCTAGATTCGATCTCGTCCGCCGCATCACAGATCGCCGGAATGGTAGCGCCAGATCCCACCACCGGAAAGGGCCATCGAGTCGCTGCTCCACAACCGCCTTTGTCTCCGATCCGAGAAGGATAGAACATGATCTGTCTGTCCAGCCAAAGGTCGAAGACCCAGCCTTCTTTCCCAAACTGTGCCTCTTCTTAGACAACCCACCGCTACTCATCATCAGCATCCCCTCTAGGGCCGGAAAGCGGCGGTAGTGGCGCCGGCAGCGTTCGGCCGGGAGATAACAAACCCTCGGGATTTTTTGCTTTTTCTCCGCGCCAATATCTCTATTGTGGCTATTAACTTGTAATCTGTCAATCATAGATGTTTAATAAGAAATATTGATCCTTATGGAATTTGTATTCTACAATTCTTTAGCTTTAATTTCTTATTAGGTTGTGTTTTTTATTTTGTAACTCTTATTATCGGCCCACTATAATCGCATATTGATATGTACACTTATTTTACATTAAATTATTTTGTAACTCTTACTATGTGAAATTCATCTAACAACCCAACCATATCTTCTTCTTTTTTAATTTAGAATTTCATTAAATTAGTGATTAAAATCGCTGAAAAGAGTATCCCTTGTAAATACGGAAGCATATAAGAACCAAAATGGTTAGAACCAACAACGCAACCATATCATCTCCAAAATGAATTAATATAATTTCTTGCATAAAAAGTAGGGATCTTGACCCAAAGCACTAAAATTGGATAAAATTATCTCATTTACCCCACCAACATATTTTTATTCCCACTAACCCAATTTAAACATAAATGACAACTTTGCCCTTAACATAATTAAGAAACCACAGCCACTGCCACTCATCTCTCTTTCATCCCGATCCCACACTCTCTCTCTTCCCCCTCTCTCTCCTCCGGCAAGCCTCTCTCTCTCTCTCCCCTCCGCGCCGTCTCTCTTCTTTCCGACGAAGATTCCAACCGCAATCCACCACAATTTCCTCTTCTCTTTCCTGTCTAGCTTCTGCTTCTTCCTCTGGTTCTCAAATACGGCAAACCACCCGAGGACCCGATCAGGCAAGGACCGCAGCTCCTTTTTGCAGAACCATTAGCAGCCGTCGTTTAAGCCTCGAGCTCCGGCGACCTGTCACGGCGACACGACGAAATTTGTTGTCGTGGGAGGGATCTAGCTTTGAATCACTGTCCGATCAAGCGCGATGTTGGCGGTGGTGGTCACCGGAAGCGTCTGGCTGCTGCGATGCTTGTGACGGTCATCGGAGTACGTCCTGGTCTCGGTCTCGGCGGTCGGATTCGTCTCGAGAATGTTGCTCGATTCTCTTTCTCCAACAATTGGACGGGTACGTCGTGAAGGAAGTGATCGAAGGTGACCTCCTGCTCGATTCAACTCAGATCTCGACTTGGGTGCCCAGAGCATTTTCTGGGTGCCCAAATCTTTTTTTTTTTTTAAGTAATGGGGCAGAATGAAAGGAAAAAAAAAATTTGAATATCTATTGGGGGGCAATAGACGTCTATTGGATGACAATAGACGTTTTGAATTGATGTAATTTCCTTGTTTTTTTTTCTGTAATTAAAGTTTTATTTGTCTAAATTTAGGGAGATTAGTTCCCATTCTAGCTACTAAAAGTCTTATTATGGGGCAATAGACGTCTATTGGGGGGCAATACATGGCTGATAGTCGTCTATTGGAGGGCAATAGACGTCTATTAGGAGGCAATAGACTATTGGGGTAATAGACGTCTATTGGAGGGCAATAGAGGTCTATTGCCCCTCTATTGGGGGTCAATAGATGTCTATTGGGTGCAATAAACCTTTCTGGTGAGATTTTTAGAAAATTCCGGTGAGCGGCGGCCGGTGACCGGAATCCGGCGAAAGTTGGCCGGATTCAGGCTGACGATGACCGGATTCCGGCGGCCTGTGACCGGGCTCCGGCGAAGTCTCCTATGGTTTTCTTTCTCTTCCATTTTCTCTCTCTCTCTAAGTAACAAAGGGGTGAGGGTAAAATGGTATTAAAAAAAATTAAAAAACAAAAAAAAAAAATCTTAATAGGGTATTAGGGAAGACCTCCTTAGAGTGTTTTGGATAAGAGGGAATTAAAAAAACTTAATGGGGTAAGTGGGAAAAAAATCTCTAAAAATGGGGTAAATAGACAAAAAACCTAAAAAGTATAACATTGTCAACGAGTTGTATGCCAACACCGTTAATGGTGATATATATTTAAAAATCTATATCGACTTAATGAAGAATTCAAAATGCAAAGCGAAATGGGCATTAATTTATCTACCAAAATATCAAATACAAGTAGACTCCGAATATATGAGAACAAAAATAGTAAGAAATGTTATTTTTATTACATTAACAACTAGTCTTTTGTGATTCAAATTCACAACCGAGCAATTAGCAAGAGATTTTTTTTTTTATATCAAATAAACAACTCATATACAACAACTAATCTATTGTAAATTCAACTCACGACCTCTCACTTACAAAGAAGAGATTTACGCCACTAGACCAATGATACTAGGCAAAATATTGATCATTTTAACCCTAGAGTTTAAGATATAAAACAAGGGAGAATTCCACAAATGATTACTCAACTATGACTCATTCGACACTTTGGTTACTCAAGTTTCAAATATATCACTTTGGTCACTCAACTATTACACTATCAATCATTTTAGTCACCCAATGAGCATTTTATCTCACTTTGATCACTTCTCCCAATCATTCTATTATATATTTCTCAATTTTTCACAATTGGTTGGAGGAAAATATCATTAATATTGTGGCAAATAATTTTTTTTAATGAAAAAAATTAAAGAAGTGAATAACAAAGTTTAAGTTGAGTGACCAAAGTGATATATTTAAAAGGTGAGTGACCAAAGTGTCGAATAGGTAAAAGTTAAGTGACAATTCGTGATATTCTCCCATAAAACAAAATATTTTACAAAATTATCATGTATTAAATCAATTTACTAATTCTATAAATAAACTTAAACAAGGAGGTCATTGTAGTAATTTGACGAGTGAAGCACACTTTGTTTCTTTCCTTTCTCAATTGTAACTAGTAACTCCGGTTTACGCTAGCTTCCGGTAGTGCACGCATGCCATAAGAAGTGCTCACAACAAAACGCTTAATTCAGTAACCGTTGATTATCCCAACTTAATTACATCCAATTAATTTACAAATGTAGCTATCGTGTTCATTCCTCTTTGCCGTGAGAATCCAGTAAATTTGGTAAAAAGGGATTTTCCTTTACAGCTTTGCAACACACGTACAAGTTTCTAGCTTTGATCACTCTGATGTTGCAAGTAATTAGCACATCACTTAAATTTATTAGTGTAAAGTTATGATGATATGAAAAGAGTGTTTGAGGGGGTAGTCTTCTCGATCTTTTTCATTTCTGGTAAAGATGAGTGGAAAGGGATCTATGGAGTTTAAATTACGGCATTGAACAAGGGTTTGAATACAAATCTTACATGTGTAAAATATTAAAAGATATATTAATGAACAAATCTAATGATCAAGATTCAGCGATTATAGCAATTAATTGTCCTCTAAAGTGAAATCTCATTTGAGGGTCACTGAAGGAGGATATCGAGTATGGTTATGCATGGAACGTACACGCGTATGCTAATTGCTAAAGAAAGCAAGCATGAAAAAGAAATAAAGCAAAAGAAAAAATTTCATTTATATAAAGAAGCCCAACAACCCAAGTACATGTATAAGTGTTTGATATAAATCACAAAGACACAAACCCTAGTCCAAAGTGTTCTAAAGCATGAAATCTTTTCATCAATGAACACCCACACTTAATTTGTCTCTGTATTTTGAATTGTGCTGTCACTAATCACTACAAAAAACAACTACAAATTTTTTCAAAATGTATTCAAATTCGCACATTTCATGAGTATCATAATTGTTGCAATTTAAGAAAATAAATGACAGCGCATTGGAAAAAAACAAAGAAAAACCGAAATGGATGGAGTACTATCCTCGCGAGCTTTTGAGCATTTTAGGGATGGATATATTAATGAACAAATCTGATGATCAAGATTTAGCGATTATAGCAATTAATTGTCCTCTAAAGTGAAATTTCATTTGAGGGTCAACGAAGGAGGATATCGAGTATGGTTATGCATGGAACACGCGTATGCTAATTGCTAGAGAAAGCAAGCATGAAAAAGAAATAAAGAAAAAGAAAATTTTTCATTTATATAAAGAAACCCAACAACCCAAGTACATGTATAGGTGTTTGATATAAATCACAAAGACACAAACCCTAGTCCAAAGTGTTATAAAGCATCATGAAATCTTTTCATCAATGAACATCCACACTTAATTTGTCTCTGTATTTTGAATTGTGCTGTCACTGATCACTACAAAAAACAACTATAAATTTTTTCAAAACGTATTCAAATTCGCACATTTCATGAGTATCATAATTGTTGCAATTTAAAAAAATAAATAAAAACACATTGGAAAAAAACAAAGAAAAACTGAAACGGATGGAGTACTATCCTCGTGAGCTTTTGAGCATTTTAGGGATGGTAGCCTCGTGGAGTTAACCAACTGATTTGGTTTTTTAAATAATCAGTTTTCTCTTCGAACTCCCATGGTTTATGCTAGCTTCCAATAGAGCACGCATGTCATGCATTTCTCTTAACAAAACGCATTATTAAGTGAGTTGGACACTAAACAGTTCATCGTTATCCAACTTATTTATTCACATCAAATTATTTATAATTCCCACTACCACAATATGCTATTATTTTCTACATTACAAACAAAAAGTATACAACTTCTGTTGTGCAAAGGGTTGCTCAGTACTAGTTAAAGAATTTTGATAACATGGATTACATATAATTAGCAAAGTACTTGATCAAATTATTTGTATAAAGTTAGCATGATAGAAAAACAGTGCTTGAACGGGTATTTTCCCTCTTAACCCTTTTCATTTTTGTTAAAGAAATTAAACTGATTGAAAAGAAAATCTATGAAGTTCGTCATAACAATGGACACATGGATAAATATGCATGTTACATATTTAAAATATGAAAAAGTCAATTAATGAAAAAATCTGATAATCAAGATCTAGTGAATTTAACATTAGATTTTTCTTCAACATAAAATCATATTTGAGTGTCGGTCGGGGCATGGAGGTGCATGAAACATGCTTTGCCTAGTGGAAACATGCGTTGAAAAGTTACAAGAGATGAAGAAAGAAACTCAGAAATCCAGGTGCAGTTAAAATGCTTTATATATGTATAAAAATTTCCATTACAAGTGCTGCAAAGTATATAATCTCTTTTCTTTTTTTTTTTTCTTTTTTTTTCTCATTGAACACTTGCATTTAATCCATCTTTAAACATTGAGATAGACCAATACTTGTGAGTTAGTCACTTAATTAAAACGTATGATGCGAAAAGTTACAAGAGACGAACAAAAAAACCTATAAATTTAGGTGCAGTTAAAAGTTCTTTATATATGTACAAAAATTCCCATTACAAGTGCTGCAAAGTTTATAATCTCTTTCCTTTTTTTTCTCATTTTTTTTTTGAATAAAATAAAACTTATATTGATTCTCAACGATGGTTACAATCGTTTATAGGGGCATCCTGAACATTCACAGGAGCATAAATTGACCTACTAAGGTTATATTGAAAATCTAAGGCAGAACAGACTATATTTCGTTGGGATGGCTGTTCAATTACAAAATTGAAGCTCACTTTCTGGAAATAAGAAAACAAAGCAACTACAAAGTGATGTAGATTATCCTCATCCATTAAAAACCGGCTATGATGCTCGCCAATGCTCGCAATTGAGGTGCTTACAGTATAGTAGCCCAAGTAAGACTCCTTGAAGTCATTGAGAATTTTCTCCTTCAATCTGCAGGGAAAGAAAAGTAAACTAAAAACTAATGGAAAACTTGGCTTATCTGTGACATCAATCGAGTGCATGATAACAGCAGTCTCCTTATTTAAAATACTGGACATTAGGTAAGGCCTCCAGAAGTCTCTTTTTTTTTCCTCATTGAACACTGAGAAGTCTTATATACACATCCATATTTACTAGATACGCACCCATAATTTTTTTTCCCATCATATTCCTTAAACTTCCTCTTCTGCCCTTCTTTCTTATTAGGAAACTTTTATTTACACATATCTATTTATTTATGTTTTTATCTAATTTTCCTTTTAAACTTCATCTTTTAAAACAATTAAAAGCATTACATCAATTCATTAAATCGACCACCGTCCACCTCGTACTCGCATCACCTCTACCACACCACCCACCTTTGATGCCGCCAGTTGTTCACATTGTTGAATGAAATTGAATGGAATAGAGTCCATATTTAGGTTTCAATCTTCATATTGATTTTGACCCACACATAAACAGAGAATAATACAACAATTGGATTAATATGTTTGATAGATTATTAAACAAATGCTGGCAATAACAAGTACCTCATCAATTCCTCACTCTATTAATTGTGTTTGTATGATAATTTGATTATAGTTGTGAAAGTCAATTGTATATTTGCTCCTTTAGCCTCACTCCAGAACCTTTGCGTTCTCACCTTCTTTGAAACTAGAAGAACATGAAGTGAGTGATAGTCGTACATGGAATATCATATAATAGTATCAGGTTTTCAGTATCAAGTAATTAGATATGTGTAAATGAATTTTTTTCTAATTAAAAAAGGGTAGAAGAGGAAGTTTAAAGAAGAATATGGAAAAAAAAAAAAATTAGGGTTGTGTATCTAGTAAATAGGGATGTGTATATAAAACTTATCTTCAACACTTGCACTTAATCCATCTTTAAACATTGAGATAGACTAACACTTATGAGTTAGTCACTTAACTAAAACTTGAGTGTCAAAATCACTATATATCCTGTTGTCACTAAAAATCATGAAATCATTAAAAAAAATAATAAAAAGCGACGAACTCTTTCAAAATATTTTCAAATCTACAATTTACATGAGTCTCCTAATCGTCACAAGTCATAAAAATCAATAAAAATACATAAAAGAAAACAAAACAGAAACATAAACATAAACATAAACGGATTCATAGTAAGGAGGAGAGCTTTGATGGTGCTGGACTACTGGTACATATTACATAGCCTCGCTGAGTTAACCATCATTTTTGGTTTTTTAAAACTATTTTAGTCTTTTTTAGCCTACAAAAGCTAGATTTTAATATATATTTTTTTCTGGGTAAAGTGGCTAAAAATTAGATAGACGTCCATATATAAACATAATAACAATAAAGTATTATTGATTAAGACCGTGAAGCGACCTTAAATACTTAATTCTCCTAAAAATGGTATTGGCGGTTTTGGATATTGATGGATGGTATTCAACTATTATCATATTTTCTTCGGTTTTGAAAAAGATCCTTAAATTTGACAAAGGAAAAGTTTATCCTGAAGTTACTATCTACATTCAAAGTGACACCAGTTATTCGCCCCACCTAATTATAGTGATATTGACCATTTCAGGTTACTTTCTTATGGGAAGCTTGACAAGACCCTAGACTCAAATTAGAATGGAGAGATGGGTAGATTTACAAAATTATCAGGGAGGATTTTTGGAGTTTATCTTTTGACAACTTTCTCATTGGATGCATTAAAAGTTAAAACACTGACAAATTGCATGCAATTATAAGCCAGCTATTTGCGGCGATAGATTAGTGTTTTTTTTGTAAATTCTTATAAAAAGACTAGGGATGACAATGGGGCAGGTTGGGGATGGGGATCACAATACCATCCCCATCCCCACCCCAATCCCCAATAAAAATATATTGGTTATTCCCCATCTCCATCCCCACTAGGGACTAAGCCTCCAAACTCGCCCTAAATCCCCAATAAGAATTTAATAAAATGAAATAATTTTTTTCTCATATTGCCTTTTTTAAAATCAAAATCTACAACAAATAAAATTAAAACATGATTAAATTCATAAATCATAATTCAGTGAGTGAAAAAGTCAAAACACCATTAAAGTAAAAGTGTAGCCATTAAAGTAAAGTAGTAAATGTATATATTTGTGATTTATTATAAAAAAATAAATTAATATATATATAAATTAAATATATGTATATATTATTGGGGTGGGTTTGGAGATAAGGATCACAATACCATCCCCGCCCCATCCCCAATCTTAGATAGCGGGGATTGGGGATCTCCACCCCTATTTGTCCCCGAATTCTCCCCCCATTAGGGGCGGGTATCCAATGGACTCCGCCCCGCTGGGGATTTTTGTCATCCCTAAAAAAAACAAAATTTATATTACTAAATACAAAATTTAAATTATTAAGAATGAAAAAAAAAAGTGTGGATTGTAAAATTGGGAGTGTGAATTTCACTCTCCTATATTAATGTATTGTAGATTGATCAATGGATTAACTTGTTTCTTTTCAATATTTTCTTTTAAAGACAATTTTACATACTTTAAGTCCAGACAATCACTTCTCTCGAACCTTATATTGTTATATTCAGGAACATGTGAGCTATATATATCTCTTATATATTGATTTTTGAGTGAGTAATGTTATGTAAACCAAATACTAGCTGCATCTCACTTTATGTGACAACTGATGTAGCATAAATCTCAATCAATAAGATAATTTCATTAAATAAGATGATTGTGCCATATAAAGTGAGTTGTAAATAGTATCCAAAAAAGTGATTCATGTAGCAGTACATTCATCAATTTCCTGCAATGTAATATTTGGATCGTTGGTCTCCTTCCAATAATCTCACATTAATATCAAGTTATTCTATGCTCGCAATGGCCACATGGCGGAAGACATTGGGCCTACGGATTCCACATGGAAAACCTCGTAGCTCACGTGGTAAAGAACTCTATACAACTTTTACGTGGCAGAGTACCACAAGGCAAAGCTATGGGGAAATAATTAAAAAAAGATTAGACCACTTTGAAAATATTTAACAAACTAGGGTTGAGATTATATAATCCAATCACTTTGATCAGTGTTATGCTTTGTTATAAATATGTGGTTGGTTCCCCAGGGATTTGCTCCAATTCGATTAGTACAACGATCCTTATATTATAAGAGCAACTCCAACAGCTTCCCCATATTTTGATTTTTTTCTACTTTAGGGAAAAATGAGCCTATTTTGCTCCAACAGATTCCCTATAACTATCCCTATTTTAGGGAAAGTGAGGAAAGAGAAAACCAAATTCCCTATATTTACAGCAATCTCTAAAAATTTAAGAAAGAATATGGAGATTTTAGATATTGCTGTAAAATAGGGAATCTGTTGGAGTTGGAGAAGAAAAAGATGCTAAAGTTTTGACTTTTGCTTCCCTATTATACAAAAATTATAGGGAAGCTGTTGGAGTTGCTCTAACGTTATTAAGATCATTGTTGGAGCACGGTAATTGATAGTTTTGATTTGAATATTTAATGTTAAAGCGTAAATTCTAGAGTTCGCGTGAACCATGCACAATTTGACTTGCATTTTGAAAATGGAGGAATAAATTAAAGATGTTGCTCAACATTTGACTAATGAATTTCAAGATTTTTGAGATGATGATGATAGATTTTGAGGCTTTTGATTATCTTCTTTGCTAAACTTATAGAGCAAAGAATAAAATGACACGATGCTGCAATGAATCGCACACTTAGTTTTCAAAACACTTTATTTTTAGCATATTTCAGAATTTAGAAAAAATTATTTTTTTTTTTAAAAAAATAAATCGCACACTTAATAAATTATAACTTAATATTTAGTATATCTAAAATAGTTTCTTTAGAGGAAATAGTGCTTAAGCATACATGTAAACACATGAACATGCCGGTTGATTGTCTTGCAAAACTCAACCTTTCTTTGGAGCTTTGATATCAACTTTACGATGAAGTTCATGGTGTAGCTATTTCTTATATGCACCCAATAACTAGTGTAGACCACCTTTGTGGTGTCTATTAATTGTGCGCGGTCTATACTAGTCCCATGGACTAACCTTTTATAATAACTATTTTTGTTTTTGGGCATTTTTACCTCATCACGCTAAAATTAAAATATATTTTATTGTGACATGCGGGTCATGTTTTGTATATTACTAACTATAGAGATAGAGTATGACTAGAAAGAGCACCCGCGATGCCGCGGGGTTTTATTGTCAATTGATCTAATTATGGTAATATATTCTAGCTAGGTTGTTAATGAAGAAAAATTATTGTAATGAAAATATTTATCTACATTATGAGGTGCAGTTTAGTAACATGCTCATGTAGATAAATAACAATAGGAACTGTTTGAAATGAATTAAGTTTAGAAGATGAAGAAAATATTATTAAGTAACCCAAGGATAGAATCCTTAATCTTATACAATTCAATTAACAAACCCTACACAATACTTTCTTGGCATTACAAAAGATCTAATACAAATTGAGAGACACATCTCCAGCATGGCCTATACCTCAAATCTGCTCTTGATGGTCTCCCACTGCCCATTCCAAAACCCCATTGCAGATTAAGATTGCACAATGTAATGTGTTAGTAACTGATCTGGATTACCCAAATGTTAAGGAAATGCTAAGCATGTGGTGATAGAAGTTACTCCAAAGAGTAAAGCGGGATCATGACAATGGGAAAGGTCATTAAATACAGTATGGATCACATCTTACTTTTGTTTTATAGACTGCCCAAAACTTTAAAAAGTAGTTCTCAATCATACTCATCCAAATTGAATTGGATATGAGCACCGCAGGAAGTATAGCAAAAAAAAAAAAATTACCATATGCAAATTGAAGAAAGTTTCCTAAGTAAGAGAAATGAGAAATACCTTGAGTCCATTAGCCTCACCCTCGAGCATGCTTCCATAACTACAGTGAATTTGGAAAGACTGATCAATTTGTAGTAAAAGTTGCCACTTAGTCATTTATGCAAATCAAAACATAACTTTGGTAGATTTGGACGAATAAAGCAAAGAATAAGAATCAAAGCAAATAACAAAAGACAGAAACATAAAGCAGAAAAATTATCATGCAATAAGCTGCAGTTAGTAAATTGGGTTATCAACATTTTGAGTTTTACTTTTTTATTTGTTTGCAACTTACAAACATACATACAAATAACTCCATTAGAAATTCAATGTCATGAGAGGGTACCATTACAAAAAGTCATACCTTGCTTCACATTCTTCAGCAGATCGTCCAAGAACATACATGGAAGCAACTGCTCTCAGTTAACCTTCGGCAGGAACTCTCTAATGCTATATGGGTTAATTTAAAGATCCTTGATTGAAGCCAAAATGTTATCAATGTCGATTGACTCTCCAGGAGGTGTTTCAGAATAACTGTCAAGGATAAATGAAGTCAGGGAAGGCAGGTTCAGGAAACATTGTGGAGTATCACAAATCCATGTACACCGATGCAGTATAGATAAGCATGATTAAACCAAAAATTTCCACTTTTAATTTGGATTGAAGAAAGGCCTGAGCTAGACAACAAAGGATATTATATACAGTTCTAATCTCTTTTGAAGCATCCAGTTGGAATTATACATACCAACAAAATTCACAAATATATAGCTGCTAATTATCGAATATAAAGGGCTTTGTGCCTTCCATTAGCAAGTGCTAAAAAATTACATAACCTATTCATATGTAGGTTCATTCTGAACTTTCACCAATTGCAATTTGTTTCACAAAACGCACTCCAAAATGTTATTGTTACATGACATCATAAATGATGAAAATGAGTGAAGATAGCTTGATTCATCTACGAAAGATTGAAGCACCATTTCCTAAAATTGTTGTCTTATTCCCTATTGAAGATCTTCCTTTTCTACCTCTGACCAATTCTTTTCTACAATGCACCAAATAGTATTACATGTTTGAGTGATTGATGGCGCTCCTCAGACCCTCAGTTACATAAAAGAATGATTATTAGAGTGATGTTTTTCACTCTAAGGAAGTACCGCCCCTTTAGAGAAATAATTTTCAATTGAAAGTTTTAAACTATACTAAATGAAGAAATAACCTGTCGTGAATTTACAGGTTGGACAACTAACAGCTAGAAACATTGGGAAACAATAATAGAGCATTTCTTTCAATGAAAAGAAGAACTATTACCTGATGCAGAATCAACAAATTGGCCATCGATTAGATCTTAGTGTATTCAAACAACAAAAAAGCTCATTCCTTTAAGCACAAACGCACTGACCCACTATCGTCATGCTCCCTGCAAAATCACAATTCTGTTCAAACCTAGCAAGGCCCTCTTCACTTATCTCGTCGTCTTCACCATCATCATCAAACGATAAAGCGCAAATACAAAGTCAGCCTTACCTTGATGATCATCTTTTATGCAAATTAAGGGCAAATGGAAGGCTGTAATTAAACAAAAATAGAGGGCAAAATCATCATTTTCAAGACCGGCTTGGCTCAAGCCGGCACCGTTACACGGCTTAGTAAAAGTACCCATCCCACCAACTTTAGTATATAGTAAATGGTTTCAATAAACTTCTGGCTTTATAATTGGATCTTTCCTTTTCCTCTAATCAATTTTATTTCCCCTAATGATCGTACCAATATCAATACTAATGAAACTGTTTCTGATTACATCTTAAATGGCTCTTGGAATAAAGATAAATTGCTCTCTATGCATGCTTCCTTCGGATATAGTTAGTAGAATTACAGCTTCCCCTTGACCTTATGCTACTTTATCTGCTTGTAATGCTCTCTTCTCTTGTTTGACAATCTGCTCGTAGTACCTTGTAATTTTCAAAAGGTTGTATCGAAAAAAAAAAAAAAAAACTATAGAGTATGGACTGGGACTAAACCTCTCATTTATCAGGCTCAGCACTTGGTCCATGAACTGCGTTGCATAAAAACAACAAAAGCCCAACAAGTTACGCGCCACTCGCCATCCAACAACAAAACCATACCGGTCCGAAAACCGAACTCACGAGGGCAGAAAAGTAATTTAGACCCTCCTAATAACGAAAAAAACCAAGATCGGGTTTTTTCTCAGAAACAGGATCAGAGCTCTCAACACCACCCAGGCTTTTGATCTCCCTTCCCTCCTCCTAAAACCTGCAATTCAGCTCCGTCTGGATCGTTAGGGTTTTCAGATTTCTTTCTTCAATCGAAGGGGCTTTCTGGTTCTTTGATCGTCCCCTTTCTCTCTCTCTCTCTCTATCCCTCTCGGATTTCATTTCGGATCGGCCAGTGGCAGATCGCGGTAAATTTTCCGATCGAACAAAATGTACGGCTTCGAAGCGATGACCTTCAACATTCACGGCGGCTACTTGGAGGCTATCGTCCGGGGACACCGTGCCGGTCTTCTCACCGCCGCTGATTACAACAACCTCTGCCAGTGCGAGACCCTCGACGACATTAAGATGCACCTCTCTGCCACCGAGTACGGCCCCTACCTCCAAAACGGTGCGTTTTGGTGTTCTCTCTCTGTTCCTTATCGTTTATTTGTGTTCTAATTTGTCCGTAGCTGAGGAAATTGAATAGAATTGGAGATTGAATTGTGGATCTGGATGCTTTGATTTGATGTATTTTCGTACTGAAATGCTGCTTATTGATCTGGATTTTTATTTTTCGCTAGGTAATGATTTGGCTTTGGTGTTTGGGGGTGTTGATTTTAGAATTAGTATGAGCAACACTTATATGATGTCTTAAGTTGATCGGAAGTGGTTTATCTCTGAATGCGCCAGATATGCCAGCATGTATGTTAACAGATTGCATCTGGATGTCTGTAGTAAAATGAGGGATTTGGATTTCACTGCCTAGTGTTAGTATTGTGTGCAGTAGATTAAAGGGGTTTGGAGAGTGAATTTGAAATAAGACTTTAATTTTAGCCTTATTGGGAATTGTCGTTGTATATTAGAGCATGTCTTATTGCTCATGACAACTAAACTGGTCCAGTATAACTGCCTGAAATTGTAGTAAAAGGGAAGCTCAACTTACTGGGAAGCAGATAGATTCATCTCTCCTCCTTTAGGCGTATTATCAGTTCGAAAGCGTTGCATTTAATTCAAAGTTGTGGTTGTGAGAATTTGTAGAACATATCCTGAAAAAGGTAGCTAGCGGGATTTTGAGGGTATCTCAGAAATAGAAGATGAGGAACTGAGTTCACCAGAGTATATTTCATGTGCTGTACATGCATGATCATCTGTGGATGTGTCAACTGCCTGGCATTATCTATTTATAGAATCTCTGTGCATAGTTTTCCCTATAGTTTTCCACATCAGTGTTTGTTGTCCTTAAATGTGCTTGCTTGCAGAACCATCTCCATTGCATACAACTACTATTGTGGAAAAGTGCACTCTTAAGTTGGTTGATGAGTACAAGCACATGCTATGCCAAGCCACAGAGCCCTTGTCAACATTTTTGGAGTATATCACGTAGGTAGCTCTGTCTTTTCACGGCATTGTTTTTATTAAAATTAGTTTTTTATTATCTCATTAGCATCGGCAAAAGTTTGTAATCTGTTTTTGCGTTTAATTCGAACTTATGCAAAGATGTTGAACATATAAAATATGATTTGGGTCTTGGCCGGGCAGTACTTAGCATATTACATTGGGCACTAGTCCAGCCCATTCAAGGCTGGAGTAGCACTGTGAACTGTGAAATGACAACCTTTTGTGATCTTTATCATCATTTGTATCCAAAGTTAGTGTTTTAATTGTGGATTTAATGTTTTTCTTCATCCAGATATGGTCATATGATAGACAATGTTGTCCTGATCGTTACTGGAACTTTGCATGAGAGAGATGTCCAGGAACTATTGGAAAAATGCCACCCTTTGGGCATGTTTGACAGGTATCATCATTGCATTATATTTTTCTTTTTCTTTTCCTTTTCTTTGATTCATCTCTCCCTCCCCCCACCCAGCTGAAGTGTTTCTCATGACTTTTTTTACATTCTATAGAGTCTTCATCTGACTTTCATTTTTGTCTCCTCAGCATTGCTACCCTGGCAGTTGCACAGAATATGCGGGAGCTTTACAGATTGGTGCTTGTTGACACACCTCTTGCTCCTTACTTTTCTGAGTGCATTACATCAGAGGTACAGATTAGGATGCTATTTCAACTTTTTTTTTTCTTTCTATTAAGTTTCACCTTTCTATTGGGTCCTAAAATTACTACCTAGTAGAACTAGGAATCGCTTTTTATTTGGTCAAGCGATCTCATAGTTTGAATAAATCCCATTATAAGAGGGGGAAAAAAATCAAGGGTTTGATGGTAGGCAATATGCTAGTGATAAGTAGCTGGCCAGTCACACCATTTTACCATTTTATTTCCAAAAACTCTAATTATAAAGAATTGAAATTTTTGTAAGGTCCCAGGACTCAGGTTTCTGATTTTAATTGTCTTTTCATTATTCTCTTTTTCAGGATCTGGATGACATGAATATTGAAATCATGAGGAATACTCTTTACAAGGCGTACCTTGAAGATTTTTACAGGTTTTGTCAGGTAACTATTCATTGCAAAGTGAAGATTTTTGTTTACTTTCAGTCTGTGAAGTCTTTGACTTTTAAAGATTGTGTTCCTCATTAGTCTGCTTTTCATTTGTTGGACAGAAACTCGGTGGTGCCACAGCAGAGATCATGTCTGACTTGCTTGCTTTTGAAGCTGACAGAAGGGCTGTCAATATTACCATAAACAGGTATAGTTGTGCTGAATTGATGACACGTTTTCTTGATTCATAGTTTTGGTTATAAGATTCTTTTCATGGTCTCATTCTACTATTGTTGTTCACTCTATGCAGCATTGGAACAGAGCTTACTCGAGATGATCGCAAGAAATTGTATTCTAGCTTTGGCTTACTGTAAGCTCACATTGTGATTTGCTGGTGATTGGGTACTATGTTTCTGTACAGGATTGCTATATCTGACTTCTGTTTGCTGGTTTTGTACAGCTATCCCTATGGTCACGAGGAACTTGCTATCTGTGAGGACATTGATCAGGTATGGTGTGAGCTTCAATTGGTTTTAGTACTTGCCAAATAAGTGCTGCAGCTCTTGGTCCCTCTTTTCTTGAAGTCGTAGTTCCAGCAATACTTTTTTTTTTTTATGTGCTTGAAGGGAAATTATAATGAAATTTAAAATGTTACAACTTTGCTAGAGTTATTTGGATGATGTCCGTACTTATTCCATTGAAAGCGACATCAGTTGATTGTCTCTTTACCATATATTCATCCTTAGGCAGCATCTCAAGTTACAGGAATGCTTTTGTCTAAGCTATCAACTTATTTTCTTGTAGGTTCGTGGTGTCATGGAAAAGTATCCTCCTTATCAGTCTATATTTTCAAAACTATCTTATGGAGAGAGCCAGATGCTTGACAAGGCATTTTATGAAGAGGAGGTGAAAAGGCTTTGTTTAGCATTTGAGCAACAGGTCTGTACTTCAGTTATTGTGCAGTCATATCCTTTTCCATAGATCATCACATTTTAGTAAAGTGAAGTTCTATCTTTACACTGGTAGTTTCACTTATGCTCAGTTTTCATCTGTGACTGCAGTTTCATTATGGCGTTTTCTTTGCGTACATGAGGTTGAGGGAGCAGGAGATCAGAAATCTGATGTGGATATCCGAGTGTGTGGCTCAGAACCAGAAGTCCAGAGTTCATGACAGCGTGGTCTTCATATTTTAGTTGCATCTACACTCAAACTCAGAGCAGTTCATTAGAGATTATTATATGTTCTTCCTGCATAATCTTCTGTAAATCTTTTCCCTATCTTCTCTCCACCCCCCCCATCACAATGAAACTGTAGAGATGGGTGCAGTTGCATTGTTTGCATATCTTGTTCAAATAAGTTGCGTCTGAATGTATTCCAATTATTTTTTTTGGAGGAAAAAATGTCTGGTATCGAATACGTTTCTGTTGCGAGGGTGAATTGAATTTTTATATATTGTATTTTGAGATATACGTATCTTTGGGTAAATACATTAGTATGATTGTATCTTATCCTGCATTCAAGAAGGGAGACAATTTAGTTTTCACTGTGGAATGAAAATTTTCATGTAATTCTGTTCAACAAATGCATTCGAATTCTATTCCACATTTGTACTTTTGAAGAATTGAAGAGATAAACTCCTGATCGAACGAGGATTAGATTGACTTGGTAATCTAATACTCGAAAGGACCTTCTTACATTCCCATTTGCAGTCGGAATAATTCTCATTGTGACACGAAAATTTTCCAGATATGCAAAAACACAAGTTTTTTTTTTTTTTTTTTCGTTTATAAGAAAAACAATTTAAAAAAAAAGGAGAAAGATCTCTAATACAGCCCGACTAATCTCTATTAACTGCGGGAGGGAAAGAGTGCTCCTAGACTTCTCCATTTGGTTTTTTTTTTTTTTTTTGAGAGATGAACGTTCCAAAGTCGTGTGTTGGTTTCTCTGAAATTGTGCTTGAATCCTTGATAGTGTGAATATTTTTTGACTAGTAGAAGGAGAAGGCACACCACATTTTTATGACAAGTAGTTATAGCCCGTACAGTCGCATCATTTTTACGTGTTACCTTTACCTTCCAAAACTGGTTTCTATTCTCTCACTGTTTACTGTTGTGAGCGAAATCATAGTTTCGTATCTGATATTTCCAATGGCGGAGCCATCACCGCCGACGATGAGTGAGAACCAGAACCAGAATCCAAGCTCGGCGTGGCCGGCGACGCACATGACTGACGTGGATGTGGACGCCTTGGCTCACTGCACCAGCTACCTTAGCCTCCAGGACGTCTCCAACATGGCCATGACCTGCAAGTACCTCCAAAAAGTCGCCCACTCCGACTCTATCTGGCGCCGCTTCTTCAGGTCTTCCTCCTTACGACTCCGATAGATTTACTTTTCCGAGCATACTAGAATTTGATACCAAGTTTCCATCATTCCTGTGCTGATTTCTTCAAAATTCTACTTGTGAGTTTTCAACTGTTGACCATTTTCTGGAGCATAGTACAAATTTTTGTTTTGGAATTTGCGTTTGTTCAGTTTTTACTGAAACTTTTTTCGAAATCAATTGGTTACAGGGAGAGTTGGCCGCAGCAAACACCTGCATTTGCTTCGCCAACTTCAGGAGTTAGGGAAGCGTATTTACGGCGGCGCACGGATTTGCTGCAATTCAAGTTTTCGGACCCGGTGGTTGCCGATTTCATCACAGATACAAAGCCTGTTGACCACATTTTATTGAATGAAAAGAATATAATCTTCTCTAAGGTATATGCAATGCAGCATATTATTGTATGAAGCAATTTAACAAAGCCTGTTTTGAGTTTCGATTAGTTTCTGAGCATATGTTTAAGTTTCGAATGTGTCCTCTGTGACCTCAGGGTTCAGTGATACAAGTGATAAAGATTGATGACTGGTTAAGTGGGAGGGATTCGGTTGTCACACTAAGTGATCACAGTGCAAGAATTACTTGTATGAGGTGGGTGTTGTGTGTGTGTGGTTTTTGTTAATTTGCTGCTGATGTTTTTAAATGATTGATTGCTTGATGATGTTTTCGTGTTTCGTTTGAAATTGCTTAGTTTTGAGCTTGTCACGACTATTCCATTATTTAGATTTTTTTTGTTTGTCTCAATTGCTACTCTACCAAAGGTTCTTGGCATATTCAGGTTTTGTGATTCTAACATCTTTGACATAAACTGCAGACTGTTTTCGCTTAATGAAACATCTTTATATCGAAGTGAAGCACAAAAGAAAGAGAATGTTTTGGTAACTTCAAGCTCCGATCATGGTATCCGGCTATGGTGGAAGGTATTACAAGAACTTAAAGAATACAGTCTTATTATTTGGCTGTTTTGACCTTTGATTCTTTCATTGTTAATTCTTCTTTCAATTACTTGGGCTTCCACTCTTTGCTCTAAGCCAATTTAACAGACACCCAGTGTTGGTAATTGAATTATTTTCTATCTGATTCAGTGGCTACTATTCTACTGTAAACAGTATTTTTCTTTTCTTGGTTCAGTTCCATGGGACACAAGGAGAATGATAGTTGATTTCGGGTTATTGCTCATGCCTTTTCGAATCCTTGAAAGCTGTTAATCTCTTTTTTTTGTTTTTTTTTTTTCCTTTTTAGGGTGCTTGCCGACGATGTTTTACAGGTCACAAAGGCTCAGTTACGACCCTGTCTGATAAATTGTTAGGCAATGGCACTGGAAAAGTATTGGCAAGTGGAGGGGAAGATGGCACAGTTCGCCTTTGGTCTCTTACTTCCAGTGGAAGACGTGGTCAGCATGCTTTAAAGGCTACTTTCTATGGTCATGAGAAACCCATCAAATTGATGTCAGTTGCTGGGTATGATTTGGTTCCTTCAGGCTATTTCTGTTTATTAAAACTAGATAAATGAAAAATGTGTGTCATTATTCTCTCTTTACCATTTGTCTAGTGCTTTGCTTTGTTACTTTACTTATTTGAGTTCACAATTATACGTTTAAGTACTTGCCCTTTAGTTGAAGACTTGAAGATGTAGGAATGATAACTTTTGTTATTGTTTTTAATTATATGTATATGTATACTTTTTTATGTTGAACTTGCCAACTAACTAGTTGTGGAGAAGAAAAATGATAGAGATAACATAAATTCACAAGGATTGCCTCGTAACTAATCTGAGCTTTAAGTGATGGAAAGCAAACAGAAGGTAGATTTTTGCTTCAGTTAGCCTAATAAGGATGAATCTGGGAATGGGTACCTTTTCTTTTCTAATTAGCCTGGTATGGGCTTACGAACTAATGATCACTGGGTTTAAATTTATAAATTCATGGTATCTCAGTAAATTTACTTTTGTTATGGGCTTATAGCTTGATTTGTATCGTAAGTCATGTTCTGATTTATGATTTATCTAAACTGTATGGGTTTCAACATTCCATTGTGGACATTCGTTGGTTTCTTTAACATCTCTTTCTAAGTAGTCCATCCTTTTTGTGTGATGAGCTGATAGGGGCATAATCATGATAGTCTGTCCATATTAGCTGCACCTCATAGTTAATCATCTGGCTATGTTTCTTGTGCTTTGGAACACTGATAATGTGTTTTTCTTTTACCCGGCAGGCATAAAACTTCTATTTTGGTAACTGTTACAGGAGATTCTAAGGTATGCTCATTTTCTTTTTTGTTGTTACCTCATTCATCAATCTAATGCTGCATTCTTACTCAGATCTGATCATCCTCTTGACAATTTTGTTTTATATCGTTGGCTTTCTGATGATTGTGGTTTCTAACAGGTAAGGTTGTGGGATGCAGCTGCACAGTCTGCTGTTCCTTCTTCATCTTGTGTGGGAATGACTTCAATTCCTGGTCCCCTTATAAACATGAAGTGCCATGAACAATTGCTCTATCTTGCTGCCGGTTCCTCTGTTGCTGTAATCGATCTGAGGACAATGAGAAAAGTTCTCCCATATTCGATAGATGAAAGGCTATGTTCTTTTGATGCCATTCCTTCAAAATCCTTGTTCTGTGTTGGCAGCAGTAATGGCAGGTACATCAGTCAGAATTCCTCTGATTTCACGTATTTTTGTTTCATTAGTACAAATTAGTATTCATAATTTTACCAGTAGTTTTGCCCTTACTGAGACAAATAAACGTAATGATGCAGAGCGATGCTTTACGATATCAGGAGGGTCAAGCTCCCCAACTCGAAAGCAGAACCAGTAATCGAGTTGGATGGTGGACACATTGGGCCATTGACTCACTTGAACATGGATTCATACAAAATAGTTACAGGAGGCCGAGGCAGGGGAGATTCTCATGTTAATATTTGGGAGTCCAACACTGGTGCACTCGTCAGTTCCCTGACTTGTGATGTGGAGGAAGCAAGTATGGATGCCCTAGCTGTAAATGGGTGTCAAATTGTTACTGCCAACACCAGCCATATGGAAGATTCGGGAGTTCTACGCTATAGGGACTTCAGCAATGCTTCATGTCCTGCTGTTAATAGTGAAGGTGACCATGTTTCAAAGTTTTGGAATCCACAATCTTATAGTGATAGTGATTAGTGAGACTGAATAGATTTGCTTCTACATAATTTATGGAGCCACAAAAATAATATGAAAATGTTTGGTCATATGGAGCCACAATCTTGTAGGACAATTTTTGTTCAAATTTGGTGGTTTACTCATGTGTAAGGGCTTGGTGCACAAGTTATAAATACACAAGAATTGATGTTTTACCGCTAGAAGGGTTGGTAAAATTCCCCCATTTTTTTTGGATCAAAATATCCAAATTTGGCAATATAAAACTTTTTTTTTTTTTTTTTTAAGGGAAATGGAATATATTCCAATGATCGAAAAGATCATAACGACCGTACAAGGTCAATCTAGGGGATCCGAAGATCACCCATTACAATCACTGCTCAACTGACTACACAAATAGTCAGACTAATACCCCATAAGGGGATGCGAAAACTAAAAACCAAAAAGAAACTACAAAGCTACTAACCAAAAGGAAACTACAAAGAAAAAACAACTAACAACTATGTTTATTTCAAAATACAACCCTAATTCTCCGCATCTACCATGAATGGCTTGGGGCCTAAGACCATCTTGGTGTACCCTTCCGCTGTTCAAAGCAGTGAATAGCCTCAAATTAGAGTCATATAGAAGTCCAGCCCACAACAAGCCCAACAAGAGCCCCGGGCCAACCGCTGGCCCAAACAAGAGAGAGGAGGGAGAATGGACTGAACCAGAAGCCCAGCCCACACCCACTGCCCTCAATCTGCAACTCAGACCGTCGATCACCGGAACCCTAAGAAGCTTGCCGGAGGCACTGCTACCACACCAAGCAAGCAAGCCGCCACTGCCATTCCGGCGGACGACCTCTATCTTCAACCATCCCCGCCACCTTGAGGGACCTAGGTCCGACCTGGAAGATAGCCTCGCAGGCTAAACAAGCCCGATCTGTTGCAAAAACTAGGAGTGCCTTCGAAGAGATGCCGACAAAGGTGCACCGCCAACAACCAGAAGCCAGATCCGTCGCCGCCTCACACCCACTTCAAGTGCAGAGATGCCGGTCGTCCCCGATCCCAAATCTGAGAATACTCCCCTCTGATGCACACGCGAGCGTCGCACACCAGATACGAACGGCGCCGGAAGACCCCCCTGACAGGCAAGGAAACCCAGTTGCCGTCGCCCTGCCACCAACAACCCTAGGGTTTTGGTATACTCAGCTCCGAAAAAGATGGAGCGTCTTTAGATGGTTTGTTACTTTTAACTTGGCAATATAAAACTTTTTAATTTGGGGCATTGATAAGAAAAGGTCATATGTATAGATCATATATATGTTAAATAAGGACATACCATATGATACATTTCAAATGTTAATGTTATTTTGTCTATTGGGGAAAAAAAAAAAAAAGGTCATACTATATGATATGGAAATCTGTCCTAGTGTTCATCTATTAAAAAGATGCCATCAATAAAAGTAGGAATTACAATATATGCCATCATATCCCTAGAAATCAAATCAAAACTCTCTCCACCCCTCCCTCCCTCCCTCCCTCCCTCCTATATATGATATATCTATAACTAATTCTTGGAATAAGACTTGAAAATTTAGTTACTGTAATTTGAAGGCATTAAGATGGAGCTAATTGCAACAAAAAAGAGAAAAAAAGAAGAAGAAGAAGATGGAGCTGATTAAATATGTTGCACTTTTGTTTTCTGACTACGGACAACATGCCTTCTTGAATAATAGAGCAGTTTCGTACTTCAGGTTCAGTACATGCTGAATTATTTTGTAGTGGTGGATGACCAGCTCTCAATATCTTTCTAAAAAAAAAAATGACTCAGTAATTACAAAAGGTCAAACAAATATGAAATTATATTATGCTTTGGGAAAAAATAAAGAAGGGGAAGAAGATGAAGATGAATATTGAATATACTATTATAATTTTTTTGTTGACCATTCAAAAGCTAGCTAGGATTACCATTTTTGATCAAGGGAAATCTTTACCTATATATTTTCAATAAATAAATGAAGCTTTTAGGATAAGAAAAAAAAATCAAATCATAATATTATGTCATTGTTTGGACTTTGGACTAGTCGAAAAAGACATCCTAGCAGCTAGAAATAAAAGACATCCTAGCAGCTAGAAATATGTAAGTATGAATGTATGATACATGGTGTATATATAATATCAACGTCTAAGGTTCAAATAGCATTAACGTGCGTTGAAAGATTTACATTTAGCAAGACAATTTCTTCTGATGTTGTTTGGGACTTGAGAGTTTTACTATCTCTGGTTTTCAATGGAACATATATATTGAATATAAGTCATATATATATGTGTGTGTGTGTGTTCACAGGTAAGTACTTCCAGATCGAGTTGTAGATGAGCAAAACTGGAACAAACAACCAGACTTAATTTGAAAATATTTAAATGAAGCCGGTGGTAGTATTTTTTCCATATTGATGAAGGTCCTCATGGGAGATTTAGTGCAGGTTGACACTGACATTGATATTTGATACTAGTAAAGTGCTCTCTTAACTATAGCGGTTAACTGTGGGATTAATATAGTACATGAATTGAACAGACTACACTCATCCTTTTTTTTTTTTTTTTTTTTCTCTCTCTCTCTCTCTCTCTCTCTCAAAGTCGGAACTTGGAAGTAGGTATGTTTCCGTATAACCCCCCCCCCCCCCCCCCCCCCCCCCCCACATATGTAATACTATTCCAGTATTCCATATGCATGGTAAGTGATAACACTTCTTGCAAGAGAATATAGGTCAGCCTTGAATTTGATATCTACTTTGGTATTAAAAAAAAAAAATATTACAAAGACAAAGACAAAGCATACGCAGCTTTGCTTCCATGGCTGCAGGTTGTGATTCTTGTGATATCTGGAAGCACAGAGTGCTGTGCTGCTTGTGTGTTTTAAAATGGAAAAACTGAAAGCTAAGGTGAAGTACGTACCAGCTGGTCAAAATTAAACCCAAGTATTTACGAAACCGATTCGACTCGGTCGAGGCGGAGACGAGTCTGATCAGGTCAAGTCGTCTATCTCGATAGCACGGACGAGCGCTTGTGGCTCAAACGAAGCGGGTAGCTTTTAATTAAACAAAACTAATTAAGATTCAGTCATGTAATACAAACGAATTTTTATGCAAGCTAGCATTTAGTTTTTTTTTTTTTTAAATGAAACTTGTTCATACAAAAATAATGAGACTGTTCATTAAAAAAGAAAGAAAGAAAGAAGTTTGCTATAGTAGGACATCTTGACAAAAATTGAGTTGAACCCAAGAAATTTGGAAGACTCTTGAGCTAGATGTAATAATCAACCGAACTTAAGATTAGTCTTAATTCTTATCAAAAAAAAAAAAAAAAAGATTAGTCTTAATTTGTCTCTAAAAATAACCGGTTTATCGGATCACATGCAAGAGTAAATGTTGCAATTTTTTGTCCATATAACACTAGCAGGAATTGCAAAGTACTTGGGTATAGATCAGAGTTCTACAGTCTATAGTGTCTTGATGATCACTTCTGCCAAACTGCCATAGCTAGAGCAGTGCTACACTGCTACCATGCGAGGTTGTCTCTATATCTCATTCGGCTCTACTTCAAATTTTGAGGCTCAGACCCACTGAGTCTGCATTTGATTCAAAATTTCAGATTGATCCCCAAACCTTGTCTGGTAACAACTACTTTGTCCTCCTTTTCTGTAAATATTATGATATGGCAATGGCAGCCAACATCTTCTAAGTTTGTCTTTTTTGGGAATGATATTAATCTGCGTATAAATTGACTCTGAAAAATCTAATCGATCTTAATCTCATCACCATATATATGTTTTAAATAACCAATATTGAGAAAATTACCATATCCATCTTTACTTCATGATAACAATTGCATTGTTTTCTTCCAAATACGTCCCAAGAAAAATCGCGAATAGACCAGTTAGCATGAAATAATATACGCATCAAAAATTTCTAAATCCGATAATAACTTGTACATGAAGATAAGTGATACTATTAATGACAATTTGACCAAACTTGACATTATTGACAATCATCCAAAGCAGTTAAAGATGCAAAGGAAAAAAGATCAACAAGGACCAAAATGGGATACAAATCAATTTGTATCTCTTTTATCTCTTGGTTTATCCAGGCCAGGACCTATTGTACGTTCTAATTAATTACAAGAAAAAGAAAATAAAAATAAAAATTACAACGGCAATTAAATCCAAATCAATTAACCTCTGACGTCCGCGTCAAAACCTTCCCTCCCATTTTCGTGTCTCCTTTACTGTCAGAGAGTGAAGACAAAAGAAAGAGAGCCTTTGGTTGTTGCTCTCTTGATCTGTATTTTGGTTATTGTTTGGCATCGGTTTATCACGACGAAATTTTTAAGTGTTTTGTTTCAGGCGGCTCCTCGGAGCGGCGCAATCTGGACGACAATATCTAGGGTTTCGGTTGTGGGCGGGGCCTCTTATCAGGCTTTTGTTGTAGTTGTTATTGTTATATGAATTAATTTTCTGATCTGGGTCTCTTAGAGTCCAGGGGAAAATTAATTTTCGTTGTAAGTTTTATGTACTTTTCTGTATGGGCATGTCCATCAGACTTCCTTTCACAGCCCACTGGGCTAGCTTGAGGCAGCTTTATTGATCCTCACTTCTCACCAAAAAAAAAAAAAAAAAAAGAGAGAAGAGAGGAGAGGAGAGAGACCTAAACGAAGAACCTGTAAAAGTTAGGGTTTCTAAGCCGAACGAAGCGACGCGTTCGATCACTCTGAAAATGGAAAAGCACTCACTGCCTCTTCTACCATTACTGTGAAAGTGGAAGGAAACAGAACAGATCAAGGGCATTCTCGACTTTTCACTCGTCTCAGTGACTCCTACTTTCCCTCCTTGTCTTCTAGGAAATTTACCCAAATGCCAGTACCGGCCAAGTCAGCATAGAAGGGCATATTAGTCATATATCCAATGAGCTCTAGGCCTCTAGCCAGTGTTGCTCTTAAATATCAGCAATTTTCACTTGGACACCAAGAAATAGAGGCATAACAATTTGCAGTTAACAGTAAGCAGTGCTCACTTTGCAAGAAGGTATGTATGACCATACAACTCTGTTTTCTTGTTTGGTTCTGAGAAAAATTGAAAGAAGAAAAAAAAAAAAAAAGTTGGATTCTTTACTGGATTTTGATGCCTACTAGTTCTATTTTTGTGTAATTTGAAATGGGTCTTTTTGTGTTCTCTGAAATCATTGTATGTTCCTTCAGGTTTTGTGCTTTTAAGAAATGTGCATATTGTTCTTTTGGCTCAAAATGGAGATGAATCAGAGATTTGAAACTTGTAAATTCTATGTATTTTAAGAACTGAAGGGTTATTGAAATGGGAATTCATCTTTGTTCTGACTCATTGCTTGAAGTTACGTACTGCCTAAAATATAAACCCTTTTCTGATATTTATCGGAGTTTTGTTAGATGGGTTTTTTATCTATGATGGAGATAAATTTACTTGATTTCTAGTCTGATAGTACTGATACTTGTGCAGAAGTATGGGTCAAGGCGTCAAGCACTTGGTTGTATTCTAGTGAAGGAGTCGACAGTTGTTGTGAAGGAACATTTTGGGAAGTTTGATGATGTGCTTGAACCAGGGTGTCACTGCTTGCCTCGGTGTTTCGGATACAAGGCAGCCGGTGTGCTATCAATGCGTGTGCGGCAACTCCAAGTTAAATGTGAAACTAAGACTAAGGTTAATTTGCACATTCTTTCATTGCATTTCCTGTATCATGTATTGTGTTTTGAAGTTTGATGTAATATTGCCTCGAATTAGCTTTGATAATATTACATTGGTTTTCAGGATAATGTGTTTGTCAATGTGGTTGCATCGATTCAATTCCGTGCCTTACCAGAGAAAGTAGGGGATGCTTTCTACAAGCTCACTAACACCACTGCTCAGATTCAGGCCTATGTTTTCGATGGTAAGCAGCGTTGTTTGCTTATACGAGTTTTAGTGAATGTAGTAGGTAAATATGGTTGCTTGTACTAGATTAATGAATGCTAACATTTTGCTATTCTTCAGTTATCAGGGCAAGTGTACCCAAATTGGAGTTGGATGCTGTGTTTGAACAGAAGAGTGACATAGCAAAAGCTGTTGAAGAGGAGCTTGAAAAGGTGACACTAATAAACATTAAGTTGTACATGTCTGCATAAGCACATTCTGAGTACCATCAATCTAATCATATACATTTCTGTTACAGGCAATGTCTGCTTATGGTTTTGAAATCGTCGAGACTCTCATTGTTGATATTGTACGTGCCTGATGATCGTGTGAAGAAAGCAATGAATGAGATCAATGCAGGTAGATATATATGGTTTGAACGCTAAAATTTATTTTTTACATGAATTTCTGGAATACTGTTCAAATACCAGTAGGCAAAGAGCTATAGACCTGGCAACCTCTCAAGAGATGCGTTACATATTGCTGAATCCAACCACTATTAGCCTTAGTAAGTTCAATATTAAAATATGTGGAAATAATATATTAAGCAACTGTACCCATCTTTGGTATATTTGATTTAACTTCCCTAATTTCTCATGTGCAGTTGATCATGCCTTCCCCAATCAACTTGAATATGTATGGCTCTGGAGTTGGCAGATGAAGACACCACTACCAAAAGGTGAGCCTTGTTACATCCATCAAAGTTGCTTGTTATGTGTTTCAAAGAAAAGAAAAATGTTCTGTCTTATGTGCTTGTGTGTCAGCAGGCATACTTGTGTTATATCTTTACTTTGTTCATAGTTCTCATGTTTCTACCCCTGTGAATGCTAGAAATGTTAACTCAAACACCAAGGCAGAGGTTTGTAAGTTCTTCAACTCGCATCAAGGATGTGTCAGGGGAGCAAAGTGCTTTAATGCACATTGTGAGGAGTGTCAGAAAGTGAAGGAGGAAGCAGACTGGAATCATTCTTCTGCTGCTAAACTAAAACGCAAAGTCTTTGTTGGAGGACTTCCTCTTTCAGTGGACTCTGGTAATGCACCTATGAAAATTTTGTCAAAATAATTCAAGTTGTATTAATCACGATTATCTAGCAGGACAAACGTATTTACTTTGTGAGGCAGATGCTTTGGGAAAGCTCTGTGAAAAAGAGTTTGAATCGGTGGAAGATGCTATAGTTATTGTAACTCGAATTGAAAACAAGATACAATCTCGAGGCTTTGGATTTGTCACATTTAGAGAGGAGAAATCTGCTTCAGAAGCCATACAAGCGCACTACATCACCATGAGAGGCAAGAAAGTTGAAATAAAAAATTTGATTCCAAAATTGGTTTTGGGAGCTGAGGCTTGAGAATAATTTTCAGTAACAGCTTCCACTTCAGAAGTCGAACGAGAATTTTATGGAAGGTGATAACCCTGAACAAAGTTCTTGGGCTGATAGATTAGTCCTTGGACAACCAGCGGCTTGTTCCTTTGAACCTCAAGCACATGTTACCAAGAGCTCTGAGGACCCAAGCACTCCTATATGGCTGAAGGTTTTCAGGAAGTGGTTTTGACGCAGTCGGAAAGATCACCTAGGTTTACAAGCAATAAACCAGATAAAAGAGAAAATTCTCAATTTGATTGATAATAAGATAAAAGATAGGTTCTGCAGCCGTTTAAGGTTGCTTATATATGAGAAAAGAAACCCTAGGGAGACTAACAAAGAAATCCTAAAGCCCACGGGTAAAAATAAAACAAATCCAAAACAAACTAGGAAACCGAAAATTTTGAAAAATAGTAAATTGCAGTTTTGAGGCCCTAAACGACCCCGAAAGCCCGAAAAAGCCCACAAGTCGTGGCTAAGCGACGAGTTTTGTTCCTGGCGTCGTTCCCTTTCCGGAAAAGCTATAGCAATCGCGAATCGAACACCGAATGCCAAAGTTGCAATAGTAACTTGGGTTTACCTCCTTTTGCACAATCGAACTGTTCTTCAATTCGGACTGCCATTCATTCTACATCAGGTTTCCTAGGTTCTTACAAGGTATGTCAAAGCATTCAAATTATGCTCTCTCTTCTCTAAAAGGTGACTTCAAGACAAAATTTGGGTTAGAACTGGATCACTCATTTGTGGGCTACTCTAAGCTCAGTGACTTCCTGAAGTGTGTCTCCGATTTATGTGCCATTGAGATTCTCCCCATATGCAAACGTGGAACTCCAACTCACATGACCCTCCGGCCAAAATTTTCTAGGCCTCAATGCCGACTCCTTCCTACACTCAGAACACCTTACACTTTGTCTTTGTCTGCATTCATTGTGAATGTGGGTGATTCAAAGTGTCTTTCAGACCTCTCAAGTGGCAATGGTGGTGATTCAAAGGGTCTTCAGATCCTTTTAACTGGCAGCGGCAGTGATACAAAGTGTATCCAGGACCTTCCAGCTGACAATGTTGTTGATTCAAAGTGCCTTCAGGACCTTTCACTTGACTCTGGTAGTGATTCAAAGTGTATTGAAGACGAAATATGGGGCTCAAGTGTCACTAGCCATGGGGAAGAGAAACCCTCCTCTAGGTATCCTGAAATGAACTCTACACAGGATAAAGCACACTGTTTGCACCCAAGGTTCCTTCAATTCTTGAAGCTAGATCCTCTACTCCATGGTCAGAATGATATTGATGTGCTTGCTGGAGAGACTGACAATGCAAAGGGACAGTGCAATGCAGGGGATGAGAATACAAGCGAATCATATTTCATTCATGACTCTGATTCTCGCAAGGTACTGGAAGTACACTAAATACAAATTTTCTTGTTGATATATATGATGCTTATACATCATAGTTGATTATAATTAATTAGTTCAGTCCAAGGCATCTTAGAAGAGTTCTGTTGCAGCGATGTCCAAAGACTAGCTCTGCTAGGGTTTGAGAAACTACCTCTTGCGGCGGCTTCTCGTATCTCCCCATTGCTTGTCAATGGTGGCCATGGTGGCCTTTAGGCTGCTTATTCTCCTTCTTTTTGCTTTGGGTAGCGATGATGTTGTGATGGTGTTGGGTTTTGGTGATAATTCTGTTGCGGATGTGGGTATTGCAACTGGGGTTGGCGGCGTTGATTGCGTGGTATGCTCGGTGATAACCCGAGGTGGATTTGGTCAAGATGGGGTCTCGGTTGCTCGGATTGCAGAGTGGATGAAGGAGTCAGGAGATCTGAGCGCTCCATGTGCATGGTTCTTGATCGCGTTCATAGGCGATGGGACTAGTTTGGGTGTGCCCGACTCTTGGGAGGATTTGACGGCGGCGGGCATGACGGTAGGGAAGGTTTCGGATATGTACTCTCATGTGGAGGGTGCTGGTAGCTTGAACGCTGGCAGCAGCTTGTGCGGCAGCAGTAGTGGCCGATACGACGACGGGGGTGGCTGTTCACACTATGCCAAAAAAGCAATCAGATGACAGAGGAGATCTGTCGTCTGATAAAAAAATTTCTGTTGTCTAGTACGGTGCCGTCTCTTGGGGCATCAGACGACAGATTTCCTCTGTCGTCTTATTTATCAGACGACAGAAGGTTTTCAAGTCATCTGTTGTCTGTTAGAGAATTCAGACAACAGTTATCTGTTATTTATAATGACTTACAACAGCAGTTTTCTGTTGTTTGTTTCGTATTCTAATAACAATTAACTGTTATTTAAACTACCAACACAAAACAATTATTTGTTGTTGTACATTCATTTAAGATACAATTATATGTTGTTGTTTTTGTCTTGTGTCAACGAAAATTTATATATTTTTGTCGTTGTTTTTATTGTAAGGCCACAGTTTTCTGTTGTTTGAGTGGGAAAATAACTAACAGTTAACTGTTAGTTAAACTACTAACACAAAACAATTATTTGTTGTTGTACATTCATTTAAAATACAATTATATGTCGTTGTTTTTATTTTGAGTCAACAGAAGTTTATATATTTTTGTCTTTGTTTTGATTGTGAGACCACAATTTTCTGTTGTTTGAGTGGGAATATAACAATAGATTTTTCCTAAATTCTGTTGTTCTTAAGTAGCTCCAACAACATATTTTGACTTTGATTTAGTGGTTGCATGGTATTTCAAATGTCACATTTATATTCCTATTAGGCAAAATGCCCGCGCGGTGCTGCGGGTATACTATTGATATGGTTGAATTTACATCGAAATTACGTTATAGATACATTAGATATAGTAAAACTACATTATACATTGTTCTACTTGTCTCAAAAATCTGGTGCCTTTGCCATACGAATCTGGATTAGCAGCGACATCATAAAAGGAATGGATGCTGCCACTATCTTGGTTTCCAGCCCAAAACTGGTTTTGGAAGTTGTCCTTTGCTCCAGCAGACATATCCTAGCATGAAATTGAAAAACCATTACCAAAAAATAAAAAATTCAAAGGCACTCAATGAAACACTTTTCTTCTCTCAAGCAAATGCATTTCTTTTGGTTACTTTGTCTAAGCCGGTAGAATGAATCTTCTGGAAAAGCTTTTCACTTTTGGTAGCAAAAGTAGCGAGGGAAATTGTACATTTGATTAAAAAAATGTTGCTCTTTGGTTTATGAAGGACGTAATAAAAAACCAAACTATATTACTTGCAGTAAGACACAATAATCAAGAAAACATTTTGACAACTGCAATGGGAATATGGAATAAGGTTAACATATATAACATACCTTTCTTCAAACAGTCCAGCATATCAAGCTTGAACTGCATTATATGAAAGAATGAAAGATCAAAGACCATGTTTAGATCTCAAGTTCTCAACTTGAATCCATCTGTTACCAAAATATAGGGATTTCATGTTCATGTTTACCAACCTACGATCAATAACTATATTAAGACTAAAATCAGATTGTGGAAGAATATATATAGAAGAGGCAAAAAAAAATATATTTACCTGGCCGGTAATTTTACTTTCTGGAGATCAAACCGGTCAATATCAAGTTCGAGACCCTGTAAACATGCAATTGTACATAAGACTATAAAAAAGTTTTCGTATTTTGTAATTTTCACTTCTCAGCACCCAAGTAGCATACAATATAGCTTCATATATACCTGATAAATTTTAAGCCCCTGAAAACTTCACCAGCAAGCCAATAGACACCAAGCTTATATGCTCAAACCTGAATTGCAAAGCCCCATGATAAACTGAGTTCGTCACTCCTGAGACATGTCAAAACATACATGTAAGCAAGAATGCTTCTTAAATGAATACATATAACTAATTCAAGCAATATATACTTAACTGTTAACGATAAAGAAGAAAACAAAACCCTCAACTGCAAAAGAAAGTCCGATTAGGACAGCTAGAAAACTGCATACAAATAACTAATTCAAGGAAATCAGTTTAAAGTATGTTGGTATTGACTCTACTAAACCAAAATCTTACCAATCTAAGCAAGAGCTTCCCGTCTCTCTCTTCTCCTTCTTTTCGTTCTTGCCTGTTCTCCTCTCTCTCTCTCTCTTTTGTTTCGTCTCGTCCCTCTGTGTTGGGCGAACAACAAAATCCCTAAAGAAAATACGTTTTATTAGGTCTAATAAAATAGAAAGCCAATCTTTATCAAGCTTTTCAATTAACAAAATTACCAAATCTTTTGTTAAATCATTCTCATAATTAAAAATCAGCAGTATAAGGAACGAATAAGAAAAGGCTGACTAATGCTAATTTCTCTTGCAATATTTATACCCTCTCTTGCAATATTTACTGCAATCCTTATTGAAAAGCTTTACTTAAAATTTGACTGCACAATTTAGTTCTAACATTGAAAAACCAAATAATAATAATAATAATAATAAATCATACCTCACAAAAAATTTTTACTCTTACTTAACCATAAAAAATTAGTGATCGATGCGCCCTCAAAAATTAGCTCCACTTGACATACCAAATGCATGAAGAAATCAGAGGGTAAGAACGAATTCAATTTTTGTCATCAGTCACCATTATGTGAGAAACAGACTTCTTTTCATTAATCGCCATTATCTAATTTGTTAATAGTCAGATATTACATTAATAAATCTGTAGAAACACCTCCTTCAAAATAACTAACCACAACACAAAAGCAAATGAAGTTTCGAAAAAAAAAAAAACAAAATAGTACTGTCTGCTCACAGTCAAAACAGAAGAATACCACTCCAATAATATCTGAACTGAAAAGCCAAGGAAAGCTTGAAAATATGACCTTCACCCATTTTTAGTCATGTCTAATCAGTTTTCATTGTTAGCATCACAATTCAATCACACAGTTTTCATCGTTAAGGTGCTTTCAACATTAAGCTTCCATTTGCATAATAATATAAGCAGAAGGAAGTCTGTACTTGTGAAGGTTTCTCAAAAAATAAGAAGCCAAACACAGATGAGAGAAAGCTGAAAAAGACCTGTTTACCGCCAAACGATCAACTACCAGCAAAACCGAGCCATTGTTGCTAGCACGTTGAAAGCAGATAAAGTACCCCTTCCAGTTCTGAAAACTACCACAAAACAAATAGAAATGACGATAAGAATCGGGCAAGATAATGACCAACATCCACAATCACAAAAGGAAGACGTGTTTATTAATGAGTCAAAACTAAATAAAAAACATAAATGCAAGTTATAAACAATAGAAACCATAACTAAAAAAAACCCTTTAATATAACAATAAAAATATGCAATAAATTTCAAATGCACTTAATTTATCCAAAGCTGAACAATATAAGAAAACCCTCAAACCTACACAAAACTCTGATGATAATTATCTGTCTATGAATCATGTTCCTGATGAAGTCACAAAAAGGGAATTAAATTGGACTTATTTAAACTGACCAAACTCAACAAAATCCAAAATATATAACACATCAAACGTATACTCCAATTTCAATTCGACACAAATTTTGAATCTCCACAGAAATGCTAGATTTATATGATACCGATTTCAATTCATTCCAAACATACACTGACAGTCAAAGATGCTAGATTTATATGATACCGAAATTGAAATTTTACCTTCGCGGTATCGATGAAGACAAAGCTGACAGGCTGTCAAAGAGTCACGATCAGAGTTGCAGACTCAACGTATCTCTTTCCCTTAACAGAAAACCAGCAAAATCAGTAGAGAGAATTCAATTTCAAACAGAAGACCATTACTCTAACACTGTAGACCAGTTCCAGATCTACCTGTTTCTGTGCAGCAAAAAAACGAAGACGCGAACTCCGCCACAAATAATACCCCTAAAACATCAAAACCCATATCCATTCAAAACCAACCACAACAAAAAAAACCCATCTCATTACAGAATGAGTAAAGCAAGAAGAAAAAAAGCAATACCTTTGTTGGTGAATAGAATGAGAACTTGCGTTTCGGAAGCTAATCACGAATCAAAATATTGATGTCTACCTTTTGCAGAAAAAAAAACTGAAAGTGACCCATCCTCCTTTTTTCTATTTGATTGCTTGGACTTTGATGGAGACTGCAAATCATAGAAGAAGAATTTCAACGAAATCAGTTTGGGTATATGACTAATAGATGAATAATAACGATGATGTTGACATCGATTTGAAAGAACTAAAGTCTCACCAAGTTCTCACTGTTCTTGTTCTTGATCTTGATCACCGACTCTGAGGTCAGTTGAACCTTGATTCGGATGGAGGCTTCCCAAAGAGGACAGATCGGCTTTGCAATGGGTTGTCTTGTATCCCTCTTTTCTTTCTTCTCTCTTCTTTCGGTTTTTTACTTTTTTTTGCCCAGATCTTCACCTTTCCTCTATTCTATCTCTATTTTCTTTCTTCTCTCTTCTTTGGGTTTTTTCCAATTCCTGCCCCGATCGTTATGCCTATCCAACACTGAGAAAACCACAAATCCGATTCTCAGAAATACCTTGTCGCCGAGATGTCCTCTTTTCCTCTATTCTGTTCGTCTTTCTTTTCTCTTCTATCTCTCTCTTTTGTTGCTTCTCTCTTCTTTCGGTAATGCAACTCACTGTCTCACTCACAACCTATAAACCTGCACTGAAATAAGCAAGGAAAACAACTTTTCTCAGCACTAACAAAAGCAAGGAAAACGACTTTTCTAGCAACTTGATATTCTTCTCCAACAGTGGAGGATAAAAATGGCTTTTCCAACTCTTAGCAACAGTGTAACAGTAACATTCATCCTTTATATATAGAATAATTCTATCACTCAATGTCAAATTTCAATATCTTTCAACTAAAGAGCCATATTAGAAGAAAGCCCAAACCCTCAAGAACAAGTGCCAGGATAAATTAGAACAAGGTTCAGTGAGCAATTGCTAACTCTTACTAGTCAGAATATAACATAGTGAAACTTAGAGATGAAAAACAAATGGGAATGAAACCCTCCACACCAAACTTAGAGATGAAAAACAAATGGGAATGAAAAACAAAAACTGAGCCTAATTCAATATATGCAATTGACCATTTCTATGAAAAACAAAAACAAAATCAGCCATTTGACCATTTCTATATATGCAATTCAGTTTACCAAAACTTAGCCTAATTCAAAACTTAAATGAATTACCAAAAACTCAAAAAGTCCATAATAGAGCATAATTAAAAACTGAGCAGAGGCAGTAATCAATCACTAATCATGCAAAATAGATGAATCAATTGATACAATTCCCATTCACAGAGGCCAAAACAGATGCAATTCAATTAATCAACTAATTCAATTCCCATCCAAAATAGATACAGAGGACAAATATCATCATCTCAAAACAATGCAGTAAGCAAAGTCCAAAACAGCTCCAACAATCATGAATCAGAACACCACAGTCCAAAATCCAAAGCTTGACTATGAGATACACAACTACACCGAGCTTGCAGAAGGCCAGAATCACTTCAATTATGACTCAAATCAGTGAAATCACTCAATGCCCAGCCACTTAACAAGACTCACCGAGCTTGCAGAAACACCGAATCCAAAACCCAGAAATCGAGCTTGAAGAATCACCACTTGAACCCAGAAATCGAGCTTGAAGAATGAAGAATCACCAAGCTTCGAGGTTGAAGAATCACCGAGCTTGAAGCCTTGAAGCCTTGAACCCAGAAACCCAACCCAAAATCAAACCCAGAAATCCAGCCCAAAATCAAACCTAGAAAGCCCTGAAAAGTGTGAACCCAGAAATTGTGAGATTGTGAGACTAAAACCCAGAAAGACTGAGAATCGAGTTTACCTCCGAGCTGGAGAGCTAAAGAGCTGGCCGGAGAGAGACTGAGAATCGAGTCAATCGACTGATCTAGAGAGAGCCTGTCGAATAGTGAGAGAGCGACTGGCCGACGGAGAGTGTAGAAAAGAGAGAGAGAGCGACGGAGCGACAAAACCCAGAAGAGAGAGTGACGGAGCGTTTCGCGTTTTGACTTGCAACCCAGAAAATAGGGTTCTCTCACCTCTCTTCGCGTTTTGGGTAAGGATTCTTAGATTTGAGATATGGCCGATTTTTGAGAGGTATAGATGGCTAAGTTTTCCTCCAGATGCTGTGAGCTTCGAGTTTCTGGTTGCTAAGAGAGTCTTAGACAGAGGTAGTGTTTGTGGGAATGAAAACCACGAAGCTAGGTTTTGTGCTATGTCAAAACAGACTTAAAATAAAAAAAGTCAAACTCACCTTATTCAAACAACAGAATTTCTTGGCTCTGTTGTCTGAATAGTTTTCCATTGACTAGTCACCGATAGGGTTTGGGCATTTGGGAGGGAAAATATTTAATCTTGTTAGAGGGAAATCTAAACTTTCTGCTAAGAAATTTTCATCTTTTCAGACGACATTTAAGTGTCGTTTGAGTCTGACCATATCTTCAAAATGAAACAAGCATGGTTTCTCATTGTATTCAGACAACACATTTAATTTATGTGTCGTCTGAGTTTAGTCTGAAACACTCAGACGACAGAAATTGACCATTCTGTCGTCTGAACTCTGTTGTCTGATAGCTTTTTTGGCATAGTGTCAAGCAGTGACATTGCCATCTGTGGCGGTGCTGATTCTAGGGCTTGGGTGTGTGGCGGCTCAACTGCTAGGGCTTCAAGTGGGCTGAGTGTTTGGGCTCCAAACAAGATATTGGGCCTAATATGGGCACAATTGGGTCCTGGTTTTTTTTTTTTTTTTTTCATTTTAAAAGTGGGCTTTCTTATTTTTTATGAGGAGGCTTTAGTTTCTTTTCTGTCTACTTGAGTAGAGAAGATCACAAAGTGAAGAGAGACCCTGTTGGGCTCCGATCCGTTGGGGCGTTTTATTAATTCTCAGGGCTCTACTTTTCTTTGTTTGGGCTTAATCCTAGAAGGTGGGTGTACTAGGAGATTACTAGTTTGGTTTGCTCTTTTAGTTAGGATTGGCTTTGTAGTAGTTTCTACGGAACGGTTCTTTCTGTCGCCCCCATAGGGGGGATCGTTTTTTGTACTGCTTGCTGAGCTGCATAATGGATGACCTCTTCTATTCAAAAAAAAAAAAAAAAGAGTTCTGTTGCATAATTTCACGTATCTTGCATAATGTACAGGTTAAAGGCACAACAAACCTTATGTGGGTTTTAAAAGAATGCGTACTCGCTGGTTGTGATTCACGATCCTCCACAGTGAATGGAAATATAGGTAAATTTGGTTGTTGTGTATTTGTTTAATTTTTGGGTTATTATCACAAACGACCCATGAACAGCTGAACTTATCATCTATTTTATCAATGGATAAGTTCGTGTACCATTTGTAATAATAACTCTTAATTTTTTTTTCTTATTTTTTTTTTTTTTTACGTTTTCTTGGATTCTTGTCTTCTCAAGTTCTCTACATTTCACATTTTTAGACTCAGATATTGTCGAGAAATTCACACTGATAACCAACCTTGTGCTTGCTACAAAGTGTGGTTACGATCTAGAATCCACTCAAACATGGAAGCACATGGTGCTTTCCATCAGCAATGAGGTCAGAGCTGGAATAGATCCAGATTGTGTACGGAGAGTAGCCATGGCTGGTCGTTTGATGGAGAGAAGTGCCGATGCCAACTCCTCTGAATTCTTGATCGCTGGATTACAATCTGAGGTATTTGTTTTTAAAAAATTAAACTTGTTATTTGTTTTCTTAAAAATTGAAGTTGCATGTTATTTGTTTGACAATCTAAGGCTCGGTTTTAACTTTAAATTTTGTATGCAGGGTCCAACATGTTTTCATCTGATTGATAATAAGGAAAATAGTAAAGAACGTGTGCGTGCATTGACCCCAGTTAAAAATTGGATTGCAATTGGCTCTGGCTCGACAACTGCCCGAAACATATTGGCACGAAGGTGGATTGAACATGGAAATGATCCGCCGTTGAAAGAGGGCATTAATTCAAACTATAAGCTGGTCATTGCTTGTAGCCGCTTTATGTGATCCTTTCACTGGTGGATTATTGACAGATAGTTTTCTCTCCCAAAACACTTTATATTAAGTAATATACTCAGCTACTAATATTTTATTTTCATTAACAGTGATTCATATCAGACCAGATGGAATAAAGATAGTGTTGAGCAAGACGGTGCTTGAGCTTTATCGAGAATACTATGATATTTCTTTACTTGTCAGTCATTTCTAGAGGGAGTCAACTCAAGATGGATCACTGGACATGCATACCACTGCTTTCCGTGATATCGAAGGAGTATTGGTTTTTTTGTTCTATGTGCCGGACTATGTCAACAAAAAAGTTTTGGAGAATCGACTAAAGTATGTATTTTTTTATTTGGTATTTATTTTTATATTCAGTAGTTTATACGTATAGAAATATATTTTTAACTCTTCAATTTTGTAGGAAATGGAGGAGAGTTGATTATTCAGGACATCTGTTAACAGAGCTAACCGGAGGCTATTACATGTGGAGAGTGATTTTTGAGACAGAGGCACATTCCACTAGATTTGTTGAAACAACTGAAGAGATTCCTGAGCATAAACAGCTTCCATTCTCCACTTCGCGGGACTAATTTAGATTCATGAAGATCCAAAAGAGGAAAGTGCTTTTCAAGATAGATGCACATTCTACTAGATTTTTTGAAGCAGCATAAGAGATTACTCAACATATACAATGCAAACCGATACAATTGGAACTAGGTTGAGGCCGAGGAGAGTGTGACTAGAGTGTCGAATGAGTTTGATTGAAACTCCAAAGACAGTTTTTGCCATGACTATGAATTTGAACGAGTGGCACAGTCAGCAGAATAGATGGAGTTCACTCCAAAGATGTTTTTGGAAGCCTATATTTTTTATGCTGGCTTATAAAATGCCAATAACTAAGTAAGCAGACATAGAAAATAATTTCTTTGTTCTTTTTGAAAAAGATGGCCTAGATGCTGGATCAGATTCTAAACACTCATGCATCAATAATCTGAATGATGATTCTCACGAGATTGGAATTTCCGGAAGAACGGTTCCTTTAGTTATACCCACCAAAATGTAAAAGAAAGGCAATTGTAGTTTCAAATATCACTGTCTTAGTACTTTTTGTGTTCTTGGTTATAAGCAGGGGAGATGTATCGAGTTTGATGATGGTACGTATGATTGTAGGTATGAACTTTGGAATGAGATTTTTAAACTATGCTTATGTTTGTATACACATATTATCTATTTGGGGGCCTTAAAAAAAAGAAAAAAAAGAACGACCTTAGCATTTGGATATGTACAAAGAACTTAATTTTCTCGTCGATGTTATTGCTATTTTGGGTCATTCTACTAATAGCCATAGTTAGTAAAAAACGGGACATGTATAGTACGCGAAAAATACGTACGTGTATTATTCGGACATTTTATCAAATAGTTCGTTGAAAAGTTCGGCAAAATATTTTTAATTAATTAAATAATTAAAAAATATTCATTTATATTCATTTTTATTCAATAATATGTGTAAAATACGGAAAAAAAGTAAAAATCGTGTATAGTACATGTATAATACTTTTGGCTTCAAAAGTACAGGAAATTTAACGAGTCTCTTTCAAAAATACGAATTACGGAAGTATTTTTTAAAAAAACGTAAGTATTTGCGTATAATACGAAAAATTACTAATTAGGCTAATAGCGTTTCAATTTGATCTCATTGTCTCCCCCTTCCTATTTGTCCAACGTTTCAATTTGATCAGCCCAACGAAAATTGTATTAGAGGTTTCTCTTTCTAGATTTAATCAGCCGAGGGAAAGTTTTTTTTTTGATGAAAATAAAATGCTTCCTTAACTCTTGGGCAACCAATGTTTACAACGTCAAACAATAAGGCACTAGAAGCCTCACAAGGAACCCTATCATTCCAAGACATAGGAAAAACAGCCCCATGTCCTAAATTTGCAATGGCATCAGCTACAAAGTTTGCTTCCCTATAGATATGTTTAAAGGAAATTTGAGAAAAGGAAGTTGCAATAGTTCTAATGTCTTCAATTAATTTGAGCATCCTCCAAGGTGGGGTCACCCTTCCATTAACTGCATCGATAACCAGCTTCGAGTCTCCTTCAACTTCAACTCTTGTGAAACCTTTGTCTTTGGCCGCAACCAGGCTATCCCTGAGAGCAGTAGCTTCTGCGACAGGGGTAGTAGAGTTGCCAATATACTTGGTGGCAGCGATAACTGGTCTTCCATCATGGTCTCTAATAACAAAACCACTAGCAGCTGAATCTCTACTAACTGAACCATCAAAGTTGATTTTAACAAAAGAACTAGGAGGAGCAGACCACTTAATTGTGGTTGAAATGTTTGAAGTTTTTGCTCCGCTAGTACTAGTATTAAAATCAGCGAAGCTTTTCATTATTGCTTCAACTGTCATAACAATTGACATAGGATTAGCAGTAGCTGCTCCGAAAATCACATTATTTCTAGTATTCCAAACCTGCCAGCACAAAGTAATAATTTTTGCAAACAGGTCAGCGTTGTAAGGTTGTAGTAAGAATAGTTCCTCAAAAACTTTGAGATACCCATCCTCCCAGTCCACAGAGGTGTTAATGTTTGCCAGCCTCCAAACTTCCTTAGTAAAATCGCAATAACCAAATAAATGGTCAGCAGTCTCATTATCTCTATTACAAAGAGGACAAGAATTATCATTAATAATTCCAAACCTGGAAAGCCTATCCCTTGTTTTGAGCCTTCCTCTAAGCAACAGCCAGCCAAAGATTTTAATTTTTGGCTGAACATTAAGCTGCCAGAGCTTACTAATCAACCTGGATTGGCTATGCTTATGAAGAGATCATATTGCAGCCACGTAGCAGATTTAATAGAAAATCTTCCATTTGAGGAAGGACCCCAAATATATTCATCTTCCTGTTCACAAACAGGTAAAGGAATGCCAAGAATCTGCTTCACAATATCAGGGTCTAGGACAGAAGCTGGCTTTGCCCTGTCCCATTTACCATTAACAATATACTCATCCACTGACTCGTCTAGATTAATCATATTCTGTCTATTATCAGGAATAACTTCAAGTAACTGACAATCAAAAGCCCAATTAAAGGTCCAGAACTTTATATTCTTACCGTTGCCTACAATCCACCTCATTCCTTTCATGATCAGGTCTCTTGCATCTAAGACGCCATTCCAAGCAATAGAGTTCTTCTGTTTCTTCTTGGCCTAAAAAAAAGAAACATTTCTTAGATACTTTCTTCTCATAATTTGAGACCACCAGTTATCCTTATATTTAATTATTTTCCAAGCTAACTTTGCTAAAGTTGTGTTAGAGGTTTCTCTTCGTAGTTATTTGTGTTCGTTCTCTGACTCAGGTCGTCAAAGTGTGGGATGAAAGTAAAATTAGAAGAGGCTAGTTAAACTTTTACCCCACTGTGAAATTTCATTTTCTTTTTTACTCTACAAGAGTCTAGTCCCACCACTCCAAAGAGCTCAATTGACCCCAACAAAGCTCCCACTTTTTCTCATTTCAGTCCCAACCAGAGTCCACGGTCACGTCGATGACCACCACCATGTCCTCCGCCACGGCCACCACCACCACCACCCTCCTCCTCCTCCTCCTCCTAACCCTAGTCGCCACCTCCACCTCCACCTCAGCCCCAATTCTCGGCCTCGACACCTTCCTCACCCACCAGTCCCGCTACGACCGGCAAGCCTCCAACGACTCCTTCCAGTCTCTCTCCTCCACTCTCCGCCACTCCCTCTCTCTCTCCTCGCCGTCTCTCTCCCACTCTCTCTCCTCCATCCTCTCCCTCACCATCCCTCTCTCTCTCCACGTCCGCCTCGTCGGCCCTTCCTTCCCTTCCTCCTCCGCCACTCTCCTCTCCTCCTTCCTCTCCGCCTCCCAGACCTCCGATCACTTCCACGTCATCACCCCCGCCGACGCCTCCGACTCTCACCGCTTGGCCGTCAAGCACTCCCTCCACCTCGACGTCAGTCACTCCCCCTCCCTCGCCTCTCAGCTCTCCAAAACCCTAGCCTCCGAGCTCGCCAATACCCCCGCCAGTCTCCGATCGCCGCTTGTCTCCGTCGCCTACGACTCAATCGACCGGATCATCAAGCAGGACTTCGAGAAAGAGAAGCCGGTCCACGGCGTTTACCTCTATTTCTTGGATTTGGGGCCCCAATCCAAGAGCTATGCTTACAGCTATGGATCTGGTGACTCCTCTCCTGGCTTCACCAAGTGCTTGGGCAGCGTTTGGACCGGGTCGGACCGCTACATTTGGATCGATTTGGGCGCCGGACCGGTCGACTACGGCCCGGCGCTTTCCGGCGACGGTGTCT